>NC_067399.1:381457516-382057516 GCF_016432865.1 Antechinus flavipes
TCCCCAGAAATCCTCAGCATTTTTATACATCACCAACAAAACCCAACAGCAAGAGATACAAAGAGAAATTCCATTCAAAATAACTGTTGATACCATAAAATATTTGGGCATCTACCTACCAAAGGAAAGTCAGGAATTATTTGAGCAAAATTACAAAAAGGTTTCCACACAAATAAAGTCAGACTTAAATAATTGGAAAAATATTAAGTGCTCTTGGATAGGCCTAGCGAATATAATAAAGATGACAATACTCCCTAAACTAATCTATTTATTTAGTGCTATACCAATCAGACTTCCAAGAAAATATTTTAATGATTTAGAAAAAATAACAACAAAATTCATATGGGACAATAAAAAGTCGAGAATCTCAAGGGAATTAATGAAAAAAAAAATCAAATGAAGGTGGTCTAGCTGTACCTGATCTAAAATTATATTATAAAGCAGCAGTCACCAAAACCATTTGGTATTGGCTAAGAAATAGATTAGTTGATCAGTGGAAAAGGTTAGGTTCACAAGACAGAATAGTCAACTATAGCAATCTAGTGTTTGACAAACCCAAAGATTCTAACTTTTGGGATAAGATTACATTATTTGATAAAAACTGCTGGGATAACTGGAAATTAGTATGGCAGAAATTAGGCAAGGACCCACACTTAACACCATATACCAAGATAAGATCAAAATGGGTCCATGACCTAGGCATAAAGAACAAGATTATAAATAAATTAGAGGAACATGGGATAGTTTATCTCTCAGACTTGTGGAGGAGAAAGAAATTTGTGACCAAAGATGAACTAGAGACCATTACTGATCACAAAATAGAAAATTTTGATTATATCAAATTAAAAAGCCTTTGTACAAACAGAACGAATGCAAACAAGATTAGTAGGGAAGCAACAAATTGGGAAAACATCTTTACAATTAAAGGATCTGATAAAGGCCTCATTTCCAAACTATATAGAGAACTGACTCAAATTTATAAAAAATCAAGCCATTCTACAATTGATAAATGGTCAAAGGATATGAACAGACAATTTTCAGATGATGAAATTGAAACTATTACCACTCACATGAAAGAGTGTTCCAAATCACTATTGATCAGAGAAATGCAAATTAAGACAACTCTGAGATATCACTACACACCTGTCAGATTGGCTAAGATGACAGGAAAAAATAATGATGAATGTTGGAGGGGATGCGGAAAAATGGGGACACTGATGCATTGTTGGTGGAGTTGTGAACGAATCCAACCATTCTGGAGAGCAATCTGGAATTATGCCCAAAAAGTTATCAAACTGTGCATACCCTTTGATCCAGCAGTGTTTCTATTGGGCTTATACCCCAAAGAGATAATAAAGAAGGGAAAGGGACCTGTATGTGCCAAAATGTTTGTAGCAGCCCTGTTTGTAGTGGCTAGAAACTGCAAAATGAATGGATGCCCATCAATTGGAGAATGGCTGGCTAAATTGTGGTATATGAATGTTATGGAATATTATTGCTCTGTAAGGAATGACCAGCAGGATGAATACAGAGAGGCTTGGAGAGACCTACATGGACTGATGCTAAGTGAGATGAGCAGAACCAGGAGATCATTATACACTTTGACAACGATATTGTATGAGGATGTATTCTGATGGAAGTGGATTTCTATGACAAAGAGACCTAACTGAGTTTCAAGGGATAAATGATGGACAGAAACAGCTACACCCAAAGAAGGAATACTGGGAAACGAATGTGAACTATTTGCATTTTTTATTTTCTTCCTGAGTTATTTTTACCTTCTGAATCCAATTCTTCCTGTGCAACAGGAGAACTGTTCGGTTCTGCAAATATGTATTGTATCTAGGCTATACTGCAACATATTTAACATATATAGGACTGCTTGCCATCTTGGGGGGGGTGGAGGAAGGGAGGGGAAAAAACGAAACATAAGTGAGTGCAAGGGATAATGTTGTAAAAAATTACCCTGGCATGGATTCTGTCAATACAAAGTTATTAAATAAAATAAAATTTAAATTTAAAAAATAAATAAATAAATAAATGAAAATTATCTTTACATGTAATTGGAAAAAATAAAGTTCTACTTACATAAAAATGAACAAGGATAAATTGTGATGGAAAAGTAAAAAAGAAATCAGAAAAAAATGAATAAAAAATAAAAATTACTTTCACAATAAAAAAAAAAAAAGAAAGAGCATAGCTGACAATGAGACTGTTAAAAGGACTTTAAAAAACTTTAGGCATCAATTGATTTCCTAACACAAGATGAGACTGTTTTAGTTCTTGTAAAAAAACAGCAAGAATCATTGGATTCCTTAAGATGAAAAATTGTTGATGAGACTTTTTGCAGTACTTCAAAGTTTATGGGAATTATTAGATTCCTGGCACATGAACTAATGGACAATGGATTCCTTATGGACTATTTCTAGGACTTATGGGCATGTATAAATTTTCAGGTTGATTCATGTTATTTGTTACATTAATACTAGTCTATGTTATATTGCTATGTGCTTATGCATTTTATGTAATTGCAAGAATCATTGGATTTCTTGAGATGAACTATTGTTGATGAGACTATTGCAATACTTAAATTTTCATGTTGATTCTTGTTATTTGTTACATTACTACTAGCCTGTGTTATATTGCTATGTGCTATTGTAAATTATGTATAATACTTCCCATATTGATGGATTTACGTATACCATGTATATGTGTTTCAAAGTTCTGGCCCAAAACATCTTCTTGTAAGAGCAGATCAACTCTAATTAGTTAGCAGTTTGTAAAGATTCCAACAAACATCCTTTGTATTTTTTTCATTAATTCCTTTTATATTCTTGACTTTTGTCCTTCCAGATACATTGTCTTATTGTTTTTTCTAATTCTATAAAAAATGGCAGTTTGATTTTGTGCTATAGCACAAAACAAGTAAATCAAATTATGAGGAAATGCCATTTTAATCATATTAGCTTGGCATAGCCACGAACAATTTATATTATTCCAATTATTTATATCTGACTTTATTTGTGTGAGAGGTGTTCTATAAATGTATTCATATAGTTCTTTAGTTTATTTTGGCAGGTAGACTCTCTAGTATTTTATTTTGTCTACAGTAATTATAAGTGGAATTTTTCTTTCTACTTCTTATTGCTGATCTTTGTCAGTAACATAAAAATGCTGTTGATTTGTGTCAGTTTATTTTATATTTTGCAATATTGCTAAAGATGTGAATTTTTTCACATAGGCTTTTGGATGATTCTCTAAGTATATCATCATATCATCTTGAAAGAGTGAGAGATTTACTTTCTCATTGCCTATTCTAATTCCTTTAATTTCTTTTTTTTTTTTTTTCGTATTGCTAAAGCTATCATTTCTAGTGGAATGTTGAATAATAACAGTGATAATGGACATCCTTGTTTCACTCTTGATCTTATTGGGAATGCATCCAGCTTCTCTTCATTGCATATAATACTTGCTGTTTGTTTTCGATAGATATTGCTTATTATTTTAAGGAAAGCTCTCTAAATAGAACTATTCTCTCTCCTATTTTTAATAGGAATAAGTGCTGTATTTTGCCAAAAGCCTTTTCTGCATTTATGGAGATTATCACATGATTTCTGCTGAAATTGTTATTGATATGGTAAATTGTTTTAATAGTTTTCCTGATATTGGACGAGTTCTCCATTTCTGATATAAATCCCTCTTGGTCATAGTGTATTATCTCCCTAAGTTTCTGCAATCTCTTTGTTAATATTTTTTTAAAATTTTTGCATCAATATTAATTAGGGAGATTATTCTGTAATTTTCTTTCTCTGTTGTGACTCTTCCTTAGGTATCAATCTCATATATGTGACATAGAAGGAATTGTGCCGCACTACCTCTTTACCTATTTTTCCAGAATTTACATAATATTGAGGCTAAATGATCTTAAAATGTTAGTTGTAATTCATTGGGGATCCACCTGACCCTGGGAACTTTTCTTTGGGAGTTCATTAATGATTTGTTCAATTTCTTTTTGTAAAATGGGACTAAAGTATTTTGCTTCCTCTTCTATTAATCTGGGCAATTTGTACTTTTGTAAATATTCATCCATTTTGGGTAGATTATCAGACTTGCTGTCATAGAGTTGGGCAAAATAGGTATTAATTATTGCTTTAATTTCTTTTTCATTGGTGGTAAGTTTACCCTTTCATTTTTATGGTGGTGATTTTTTTTTCTTTCCCTTGTCTGATAAAATTGACCAAAGTTTTATCTATTTTGTTAATGTTTTCATAAAGCCAACTCTTAGTTTCGTTTATTAGTTCAACAGTTTTCTTGGTTTCTATTTTATTAATTTCTTCTTCTAATTTTATATTAAATTGGTAGTTTTTAATTTATTGTTTTTGTAGCTTTTTTAGTTGCATGCCTAACTCATCGATCGCATCTTTCTCTATTTTATTTATGAGCTATTTAGAGACATAAGTTTTCCCATAAGAATTGCTTTGGCTACATCCCATAGATTTTGGTTTGTGGTCTCATTATTGTAATTTTCTTGGATGAAATTATTGGTTGTTTTTCTGATTTCTTGTTTGACCCAATCATTCCTTAGAATTAGACTATTTGTTTTCCATTTTTTTAGTGTATCTTTTCCTGGCCATTTATTGAATATAATTTTATTGCATTTTGTTCTGAAAAGGAAACATTTATTATATTTTACTTTTTGCATTTGATTGTGAGGTTTTTTATGCCCAAATACATAGTTGATTTTGTGTAGGTGTCATGCACTGCTGACAAAAAAGTTTGTTCCTTTCTGTCCCTATTAAATTTTCTCCAGAGGTCTATTAAATCTAGGTTTTCTAGGATCCTATTAAAAGCTTCCTTGCTTGTTTATTTTGTGATCAGATTTGTTTGATTCTGATGAAGAATGGTAAGATTCCTCACGAATAGTTTTACTGTCTATTTCTTCCTGTAACTGGCTTAAAATCTTCTCAGGAATTTGCCTGTTCTACCATTTGATGCTTCCACCTTTAATATTGTTACTACATTAGTTATGGTACCTTTTATCAAGATGTACTTTCCTTCCTTATCTCTTTAATAAGATCTATTTTGACTTCTGTTTTATTTGAGATCAGAATTGCTATCGCTACTTTATTTAATTCAACTAAAGCATAGTTAATTCTGCTCCAGCCTTTTAGCTTTACTCTGTGTCTCTCTGTGTCACATATGTTTCTTGTAAACAACATTGTAGTATTCTGCTTTTTAATCTACTCAGCTATTCACCTTCATTTTGTGGGGGTTTTCATCCATTCACATAAAGTTATGATTACCAGATTTTCCCTCTATCCTAGTTTCTCCCTGTATATACTTTTGTTCTCTTTTTCTACTCTATCCTTAGTCATGTTTTTTTTTTTAATCCACTCCCACTACCTTATCTTCCATCAATCCTTTCCTCTTCTTTTATCTTTTGAACTAATATTTCTGCCTTATCTTATTAAGAATAGTTCCAGTTTATCCCCATTATATATGATGTTGTTGATTTTAAATAGCTGCTACAAATCATTTTAAGAAAAACTCCATTAATTCCTATACTATACTATTGGGTTTTTAATAGGAATTGGTGTTGGATTTTGTAAAATGCTTTTTCTGTATCTAATGAGGTAATCATATGATTTTGTTAGGTTTTTATTGATATAGTCAGTTATGTTAATAGTTTTACTAATGGTAAACTAGCTCTGCATTCCTGGTATAAATCCTATGAAATAATTTATATTTTCTTCTATTTTTTAGTTTTGTTTGTCTGATTCTTGATGTCTCATTGAAATATTCACTTCTTTTTGTTCAATTCTAATATTTAGTGTTGTTTTTTGTTTGTTTGTTTGTTTTTTAAATCTTTTTTTGCATTTGGTCAATTGAACTTTTAAATGAGGTGTTTTGTTCATTGGGTTTCCATTTTACAAATTCTGGTTTTCAGAGAGTTGGTGTCTCTTTCAAATCTATTTTCTAAAGAGTTTTATGCTTTTAAAAATTTTGCTGTAATGTTCTCTATGAGATGATTTCTTGGGGGGGGGGGCTTCTGGAAGCAGACTTAGTTTCAGTTCAGTGTAATAATCACCTCAGATGCAGACAGGAGTTAAAGTCAAAATCCTTTATTGTCTCCTTCCTTGGGCCCATTTAGCTTTCTTAAAGACCTATCTGTCTCCTTGCTTCCAACGGCTCCTGCTGCTAGTCCTTTGCCTCTATCAGCTTCAGCCTCTAGCCACCACAAAGGTGGAAGATGGAATGAATCTGAATCCTCCTCGGAGACCTTCTAGTGGGCTTGTGTGTCTGGCCCTGAGAGCTCTTTGCTTATATGCTATACACTGAGTACACACCAATCTGGGAAACCATTATTTGTTGTAGCATTAAATCAATTCTTAACTAGATTTAAACATTGTCTCCTCAATTCCACTTAGTATCTCCTTGTAGGATCAGACCAATAATACTGAACCATGCTAAATTAGATAATCATTGGTTCTCTCAATTCCACTGTCTTAGTACCTTATAGGAATTTTAGCATTTTGTCATATCTATTTTCTATGGAGTTTTCTTCAGATATTTCTTTATTTCCTTTTCCAAACTCTCCTGCAAAATTCTCATTTCCTTTCCCCATTTTTCTTCTAACTCTCTTTTAATTTCCTTTTTGAGTTCTTCCAAGAGATTCTTGTGAAATGGGGACCAAATCATGTCATCATTTGGGGCTTCAACTTGAAATGATTTGATTTTAGGGTCCTCAAATTTTGAGGTTTGTTCCCTGTCTCCATAAAAGCTATCTATGATTATATATATATATATATATATGCTTTTTTGCTCATTTTTTGTTTCATAAGTTATTTATTTATTCACTTATTCATTTATTCCAATGCTGCAAATATATTTGGAATATCTAACATGCAGAGACATTACATAAGTGCTATAGGAGATACAAAGATGAATAAGAAATAATACCTGTCCTTATGGAGCTTATACTCTAATGGGAAAATAGGATGTGTCCAATTACAGTATGTTATATATAATTAATATATAAGATTTTAAATTAATTAATAATATGTAATTATAATATCAGATAGAAAGTAACAATGCAATAAAAGGGTACAAATAGATGTATTTCATAATGATATAGAATAAAACTCTTTCCCAAACCCTAACCTTCACATCACTTATAATCTCCATAAATGGTAACTCTCTTTTTACCACTTCCCTTACTTTTTGTTCAATATATCATGAAGAGAGAAAAAATGTTAGTAAGATCTAAATGGGCTTCCAGAAAGAGTGTAGTTCCAACCAAGGATCCTTCTCCATTAATTCATTCATTCCTCCATCCAATCATCAGTCCATTCCATATCTAGTATGTACATCATATTAACTAAGATTAGAAGAGTAGAGGTATTAAAAAAAAGTGATGACATTGATAGAAGTTTTAATAGTTCTAACAGTAAACTCCTAGCAATAAAATCAGAAAATTATAGCACCCCTTTTGGGAATCACAAATTAAGTTAGCAATATAACAAGGAAAAACTCAGTTGTGATAAATTCTAAGGAGAGTATATATTTATTTTCAACTCTCTCTTTATAAGTCTTAAGATCTGGAATTGACCAATAATCCAGTACCCTTATTTAACAGATAAGGAAAATGAAGCTTCTTTAGTCTATCATCCATAACAGCATCTTTTAGCAGAAGAAAGGACTCAGTAGATATTCTAAGGAGCATAGGTGACTCCATGACTCAGAGACAGCATTTCCTCAAACCTTTGATGTTCCTTTTTTATTCAGTTCTCCAGGCTGCTCCCACCATGCACAAGGATTCCTCAGAGACATAGAGAAAACTTTTCCAAAACATTGCTTCTGCAGATTAGCTATTGTATCATGAAAGGATCTCTCCTGACAAAATGTACCCTCTTTGCTTCCAAGACAGTTATTTCTTTTTTTTTTCTCATTTTAAAAAGTTGAGGTCTATGCTTAAGGTAAAGAGGAGATTGTCCCAAGTGCCTCCCAAGAGCAGCTTTAAGCTGCTTTAAACTTCTTCCCAGTGCTGGGTGGGTATAGCCAATTCCTGCATTATTCTGGAGGTCAGGGGTTCACTATTTTTTCTTTTAGTTGTGCTGGATAACTCACAGTTAATCTGCTAATTCACTGGCTTCTGGACCAGAACAGAGTAGCCAGCATTACAGTATTTTTGCTAAGAGCATCCTAGTAGATCCCTTTGGTGCCTGGATGCCATAACATCTGGGTCACTGCACTGTGCCTGCACTCAATGACTTATCCCCAGTGACCAATTTAAACAGACCTTTTCTGAAGTTGTTCTAAAATATTTTCTGCTGGAAATTTGTTACACTCCAATTATTTGTGGGTAATATCACTCCAAACCCAGTTCAGAGGTTTGATCTGGTGTTGATCTGAAGGATACCTGAAAGAGCTCATATAAAGACTTGTCTAATCTCCACCATTTTGAATCTGTTCACAATTAATGGTATTTTTGAAGAATATTATAAAGTATGGGCTAGTTCCCTGGAGGCCTCAGGAACAACCAGAGTCAGGAAGTAAAAGTCCTTGGTCTTTAGGGGGAAAAGTAAAGGAGACAGGCAAACTTCCATGAGGCTCACCACCAATTTCCCTTCTCCTCATCCTGCTGAAAAGTGAAGTTCTCTGGTCTCCCTCACCCCACTCCCTATTCCTTACCTACAATTCTCTTAACCCCAAACATTGAGCCAACATTAACTGTGAGAAGAGCAATTCCACATATATGCTAATAGAGTCATTGTCTTATTTCAAATAGGTAATTACCCTTAAGTGCTCAGTTGTCTGATTCAAGTGTACCTATTCAGAATTTCAGTCCTTTACATCTCCCACTTTCTTTTGTTTTAGAACACAGGTGGTCACACCATCCCTGACTTCTCAGGGAGGTGAAAACCCCAAAGAGGAGGTGATCATGACCTCCTGACTTCTCAGGAAAGGAGGAGAAAACACCAAAAAGGAGGTGACCACACACACCTTGACTTCTTAGGAAGATAGGTGAGAAATACTAACGGGAAGTGAGGAGTCAAGCCAGATATTGTTAGCAGCTTTCTGGGCTGAACAGTCTTACTAGAAACAGGTATGCACAAACCATCAGCATGGGAGGTATTACACAAGCACATAGCAATAAAGCAAGGTTAGCAGTGATGACTCTCCCCACAGCCAGTGCAAGCTCAATGTGGTGTAATAAATATGAATTATACATGTAAGTAGTGAGATAACAAACAATATGAATCAACATGGTATTGTAAAAGATTTCCAGAAGTCCTAGAAGGAGGATATGTAAATAACAATCACAGATACACCTCCCTCAGAAACCAAGAGATACTCCAAAATCAATCTATCATCCATTACTTCATGTATCAGATAATCCAATGGTCCCTGCAAGTTTTTGAAGTCCTGCAACAGTCTTTTTATGTGTTAGGGAATCCAATGATTCCTGAAGATTTTGAAGTCTTTGCAACAATTTTATCATTTCTCAGAGAATCCAATGATTCCTGAGGGTTTTGAAGTCAAACAATTTTTGATGTCCATGAGTCAATCACCATAACTGCCATGCTCCTTCAGTACTGGGCACAGTCAGTGATGGAACCACCTCATATTTCTTGGGTATTCTCATCTGTTTCATCTCTCTCCAATGGACAAAGCAAATATGGCTCGTTGGCACCCAGCTGATTCCTTCTCCATCTGTAGAGATACAAGCAGACCCTCTCCCCTAAGCAGTTAACCCATCTGGTCCCTTCTACTCACCACTTTCTGGATCTCTCCACATCACCTGGCAATTATCTAAAGATAGTGGAGTTCGCACTGGACACTGTCCTTCTGGTATGTTATAAAACCCATCTGCTGGAGCCAGTGCATCTTTGTCAAAAATCAAGACGTTAATAGTATAAAGAGCTAAATTTAGAAGTTCTCTGGGGTTACCTGTGGCTCCCCCTTTCTTTTGTTTTTGAAGGAGCATCTTGATGTTTCTGTTTCTCTCTCTACAATTGCCTGTCCTTGAGGATTAAAGGGAATGCCAGTGAGGTATAAAATCTTATACTGTGCACAAAAGTATGCAAAATGTTTAGAAGTGTATGCAAGATCATTATTTGCTTTTATTGCTTGTGGCACACTCACAATTGCAAATTCTTGTATAAGGAACTCAGTGACCACTCAAGCTGTCTCTTTTGCTGCTGTATTGCAAAAGTGAATCCTGAAAAGGTGTCTATCACAACATGGATAAAAGATTTATAATGGGTCACATCCATTTGTCAAATGTTGCATTATGATAAAATCAGCAATAATGAAAATTTGGCAGTTCATTTAACATTTGATTCCTTTTAAAAATTACCGACTTCAAACTTAGATCTTGCTTGCCTTTGACTTTTTTGTTGTCATCTATCATTTGATAAACATTTTTTTTTGTTTTTTGTTTTTTGTTTGTTTTTGTTTTGTTTTTATTTTTAAATAACTTTTTATTGACAGAACCCATGCCAGAGTAATTTTTTACAACATTATCCCTTGCACTCACTTCTGTTCTGATTTTTCCCCTCCCTCTCTCTATTCCCTCCCCCCGATGGCCAGCAGTCCTTTACATGTTAAATAGGTTACAGTATATCCTAGATACAATATATGTGTGCAGAACTGAACAGTTCTCTTGTTGCACAGGGAGAATTGGATTCAGAAGGTATAAATAACCCGGGAAGGAAAACAAAAATGCAAGCAGTTTATATTCATTTCCAAGTGTTCTTTCTTTGGGTGTAGCCGCTTCTGTCCATCCTTGATCAATTAAAACTGAATTCCACTTCCATCAGAATACATCCTCATTCTGTATCGTTGTTGAGATATATAATGATCTCCTGGTTCTGCTTATTTCACTTAGCTTGATAAACATTTTTATTAAGCAACTACCATTCACTAAGCAATTAGAATGCAAACCTACAAATATTCTTCAAGTATCTTACATCTTATTGGAGGAGAAAATGAGAACTCTGCCTTTGGCATGCTGGTTTCCAAGAAGTAACATTTTATCTTTCTTTACTAAGAACCAGGCCTCCATTACACTTCCTTGTCCTTTCTAAATTATGTCATTAAATATATTTACATAAACTAAACCTCCTAATTCTATACCTTTCCAGTCTCCCTCCACTACAAGAAAAGGCAAAGATTATCTTACCCCTTACATCAAATTCTAGTGTCTGACATGTAAGCATTTAAAAGAATACATTTTAAGTTATTTGTTAATATATTAATTAATTAAAATTCTATGAAAAATAAATTAATTACAGTTTGGTAGGGGAAAATTATTTCATGCAAGGAGTACAGATGGGATATACAGATTATAAAGAGTTGGAGTCTCATTTAGAATATGGAACTTGAACTGAGATTTGATGATTGAGATAAATAGGTAATAACATCCTGGAATGTTAGGATCATTTAATGAAAAGTTGTAGAGAAAAGAGTTGGTATGTCCTATGTGAAGGGCAAGGGGAAAGAGTATAATCATTTATAAAGTTTTTACTCTCCCAGGCATTGTGTTAAACTTTTTTTTTTTTTTTTTTACAAATACTATCTCAGTTAAGGAACAGTGAGGCAGTTTCATTGGACTATAATGTGTATGAAGGAAGGTAATATAGGAATTAGTGAACCTTCCCAAGAAGCTGATAAAGCTATAACTTTCAGGGATACTACTCCTACCAACAAAAGAAAAAGGGAATAAAGAAAAGAAGAATTTGATGAATTAGATGATGAAATATACTTTGTCCTGTTTGACTAAATTATTTTTGCAACATTAAATAAAAAATTTCAACTCATCTAAATAATATATATGTATGAGAAAATCAGAAAAGTAGATTTTAACCAGATTATAAAAGATTAAACTGAAAACTGGAGGATTTGTATTTGCTAATATAGGTGACAGAGAACCATTCAAGTTGAGGAGAATGGAATGATATATGGTATGGTCATCCTTGTGTGAGAAAATCATTTTGAAAGATTTAAGGAGAATATATTAGAGAGAAAAGAAACTAGAAAGGAGGAATTATGAAATAGTATTCTTACACTAGTTCAGGCAAGAGATATTAATGGCCTAAAGATGTATTTGTGAGTACAGGGAAGTGAAAACACTATGGAATTGGAATCAATCAGTTTTAGTGAGGAAGAGTAAAGCTTCAAAGGATATACAGAGGTTGCTTATGTAAATTCTGAAATAATGATGCTATCCCTAGTAGAAAAAAAAGTAAATTTTAGAAAAGTTTGTTGGATTTGAGATGATATTCCTTTTACAGTATCCAAAAATGGGACTGAGGGAACATATGATATGCTGATTGAGTTCAGTGAGAGAGACTACAAATAGAAACATAGACCTGTTAAAAGAGAATAATTAAATGCATGGAATAAAAATCACCAAAAAAGAGAAGAGTAGGCATTTCCAACAAAAGGTTGGTATACACTCAAATTTGGGAATCATAATAGACACTAATCCAACAAAGGAGACAGAGAAATGACATTCAAACAAGTAAGAGGAGAATAGAGACCAAGGTCATGAAAAAGTAGAAAAGGGAGAATATCCAGGAGGGGAGGGGAATCAGTAGGATCAAACACTACATAGAGGTCAAGCACAATGAGTACTAAGAAAAAAAAAATTGGTTTTGTCAATTAAGAGATCATTGCATACAATTAAGAAATCATTGGAGCTACCAATATGATTCTGTAGCTCAACTTTCAATTAATTAATAATGTCACTCATCCCTGTTCTTACCCAAAATGTTATCATGGAAGGAAAATGGAACTAATAGTCAATGAATATGGTTCCAAGTAATAGTTGACTATATTTGTAATAGTATCATGTACTAGAATTTCAAAATGGATTTGTACGACATGATAACTACTGGTAGATATAAAAGTAATTGAAAGTCAAATCAGAAGCAACAGAAGAGTTTATCCACTGCAACAAAAGTTTGAGTGAGTGTGCTGACTTTATTGTAAGAATATACTTTTTACTTTCTGAGGAAGAGAAACAAAATAAATAGAATTCACTCAAGCTAATCTAGGAGTAGGATTTCAGGCCTTGTCTTGACAAGTTTTATTTTTTTTTAATTGCAGTAGGTATGGAGCCAAGATAGCAGATTAAAGACAATCCATATAAACTCTCTCAGCATTACTATCCAAAAAACTTTAAAATAATGCCTCAAATCAAGTTTTGGAGCCACTAAAACAACAAAAAGTCAGAGTGTTCCATGTTTGGGATATCAACCTATCTGTCATCCATATACATTCCAGTAGTAATGGCAGTTGCAGCAGAAGCTTCAGGGGTTCTCATCACAGAGATTGTAAAGGTATCGAATAACTGGACACATAGAGACTATAGGGAACCCTTTGCTGGCACATGGTATACCTCACACTGATTGTCAACTCTAATGCCAAAGAACAGCCATAGGTTGCAATTTCAGGGCAAAGAGGAACATTATAAGGACAGTAAGAGGAATCACAGTTTCAATGTCAAGAGCAGTACTAACACTTGTGACTATAAGCTACCAGAGGCCTTTACTGCATAATGAATAAAGTTCAGAGCAGAAGAACACTGATACACCTCTCCTGATATCTCACTATTTTGAAATCACCTAAATCTTGGAAATCCCCAGAATTGCTTCTGAAATAGCAGTATACAAAAGTCTGAGCTAAGGACAGTACTTCTCCATCCCCAGGTGAACAGAAACCTGATAGTTAGATTAATATTTATTTCCAGAGATCATTCTACCTCCTCCAAGTAGATGACTGAAAGGATGGAAGTGCTATTACTTATTTAGTGCCAGCAACACTGGAGGAGTTAAGAGTGCATCTCTTATCATCCAGTGCTTGGAATTTGGCACACCAGCTGCCATGCTTTTTCTCTCTAACTTCCATCTCAAGTGATGTTAAGGGTTCACATCTCATTTCCTTTGACAAAAATGTCAACAGCATTATCTTATGCATGTGTTGTATAGATAAGGAGAGTCACATTAAACAGTCTGCTCCATTCACTTTGAATTTACCCAATTCTTTTTTTTTTAATATAACAACACTACTGTCTTTATAGTAAAGATGTCACTGCTGCTTGAAGTCATCAAGAGAAGCAAGAATGAGTCGCCAGAGCTTATATATTACTTTGTTATTCTGTCAAGGATTTTCATTGTCAATCAGATGAAACGGTGAGCATTCAGTTAACTCTGGGTAAAATGCATCTTCCAAATTGTCATAACAAATTCTGAACAGAATAATGAGTTTAGCCCCATGCCAATCACTGGCAAGTACATAGAATGTTTCATTTTGCTGCCATTTGGTCACCTATGGGGTATTCAACTAACTGGAGTTTTATTTGTGGCTTGTGAATAAATTAATGTAGCTAATGCCATGGACACTTAAATTTTGATTCAGACTGCATTTTTAGGCAGTCTTGTGAAATAAACAAAGTATATATGTGTACTTTCTGGGCGGGGGGGAGGTGGATATGAGACAGAGACAGAGAAAGAACAAGAGATAGAGACAGATTGTATATTTGTTGTGAATCATTCTTAAGTGTAATTATAGCAAAATGCAACACAAATTATTATCTCTCTCTGCTCTCTGTATGTTTCTGTCTCTGCCTCTCTCTGTATCTGTCTGTTTTTCTCTTTGTTTTTATTTTTGAATGTTTAATTGGGCCACCAAAAGAAAACAAAGAAAAAGAAAATGATTTCTCATTTGACTATCCTTACCACATTAGCATGGCATACGACTAACAGGCCTGGAAATTCATATACTGTAATCTAAAGTATATCCTTTGTCCTCCATAAACCACTGTTTCCCCTCGTATACTTCACAAATCACCCTCTTAAAAAGGAGCTGCCCACTCAATTAAACTTGGAAAAGGAGTAAATCAATTACTAATCTGTTTCTTTCTTTGACTCTACCACTCTTTTTAATTCCAGTGAGAGAGAATAACAAGTTACCTCTTCCCCATCTTAGTTTCATAGTGAATGTAACAGCAAGCAAAGCAGGAATTCAGTTATGTAAGCTGAGCCTAAGTTTTGCCTTAGGAACCCTTTATGAGTTTTTGTATTTTGTGTTTCTTTCCATTTGATAGGTGACTGAGAACAATCCCAAAATGGAGTAGTTTTGTGAGTTAATGAAGTAAGGAAATCCTATGTCCTCAGACAGTGCCAGTTATACTCTAGGAAGTACCTTTTTTTCATAGGGGGTTAGGTTTTACACAAAACCTCCTCTACTTTTTATCCATGACAATAAATCTTAGAGAAGAAGATTATCATCAATAGTAATATGTACCCAAATCTTGGCATGATTTGTCATAAAATATGTACCTGAAAGACAATGTTGGGAAAATGCAGAGGCAAGATGAAATGTTAAATGCCTAACCAGGAGTACCAAACCTACATAACATTATATTTTAAGTATCAACCACCTAAGAGATTGTAATACTGTTGTATTGCCGCATCTAAGAGACTGTAATACTGAATGTATGACTGTTTCTTGCTAATATTTTTTCCTGCAGGGACAGAACCAAGATGGTGGAGAGGAGACAGGTCTTTATCTGAGCTCTCCCTGACATCCCTCAAATCAACACCAAATCAAGCCTCTGAACTGGTTTTGGAGTGTGAGAACCCACAAATACTTGTCTTGTAACAAAACTTCAGCAGAACACATTTTGGAATAACTTTGAAAAAGTCTGCATTTATTGGATACAGAGGGAGAGACCAAGTGCAAGTGAACCAACGGATCCAGGGCAGTTTGGCATCTCAGTAGCTGGGGAAAATAACCATCAGAATCAATAGCAGTGTTGACTACTCTGTCCTGGCTTCAGACCAGTAGATAAGTACATTAGCTTCAAGACAAACAACACAAAATACAAATAGTGAGTTCCTGAACCCCAGAGTAACTCAGACCTGGCCACACCCAACCAATGACCATAAATTAGTCAGTACCAACCCAGCACAGCTACTGTCACCTGTAGGGGCAGCTTGGACAAATCCACTTTTGCCCTGAAAGTAGATCTAAACATTTTTAATGAGCAAAAAAAAAAAATAGAACTCTGACCATAGATCATTTTATTTTTATGGAGAAAGAAAAAAAAAAACAAATTTTAAACCCTGAGATCACTAAAAGCATATCATCTCCAGATAAAGTTCCAAAGGGCAATACTAATTGGTTCCCATCTCAAAAGTCTCTCTGGGAAGAATTTTTAAAAAGGATCTTAAAAGGGAGTTAGAAGAAAAATGGGGAAAGGGAAAGAAAATTTTGCAAAAGGGATTGGCAAAGGAAACACAGAAATCATTTAAAGAGAACTCTTAAATATAGAGTTAGTGAAATGGAAAAAGCATTATAAATCCTTACAAAATAGATTTGACAAAATGGAAAAAGAAAACAACTCCTTGAGAAGCAGAATTTGTGAAAAGGGGAAAAAATCAATTTAATAAAATAACTCATTTGAAAATTCAATAGGCCAAATATAAAAACAACTTAAAAAGATAACTGGAGAGGAATATCCAATATGACGGAGCAGGCACACACTTCTCTCTAAGCTCCTCTCATTACCCTCATAACCAACTATTTAATCCAGCCTCAAAAATAACTCTTCACTGCTTAAATTCATGAAGATAAGAAGCACTAAAATTTACCAGCTGATCCAGAAGCTCGCCAGGAAAGGTTTGTCCTAAGGAGCCAGTTCTCTTGTTGCCCAGGGAGAATTGGATTCAGAAGGTAAAAATAACTCCGGAAGAAAAACAAAAATGCAGATAGTTCACACTCGTTTCCCAGTGTTCTTTCTTTGGGTGTAGCTGCTTCTGTTTATCATTTATCAATTGAAACTCAGTTAGGTCTCTTTGTCAAAGAAATCCACTTCCATCAGAATACACCCTCATACAATATTGTTGTCGAAGTGTATAATGATCTCCTGGTTCTGCTCATTTCACTTAGAATCAGTTCATGTAAGTCTCGCCAAGCCTCTCTGTATTCATCCTGCTGGTCATTTCTTACAGAACAATAATATTCCATAACGTTCACATACCACAATTTACCCAGCCATTCTCCAATTGATGGGCATCCATTCATTTTGCAGTTTCTAGCCACTACAAACAGGACTGCCACAAACATTTTGGCACATACAGCTCCCTTTCCCTTCGTTAGTATTTCTTTGGGATATAAGCCCAATAGAAACACTGCTGTATCAAAGGGTATGCACAATTTGAAAACTTTTTGGGCATAATTCCAGATTGCTCTCCAGAATGGTAGGATTTGTTCACAACTCCACCAACAATGCATCAGTGTCCCAGTTTTCCTGCATCCCCTCCAACATTCATCATTATTTTTTCCTGTCATCTTAGCCAATCTGACAGGTGTGTAGTGGTATCTCAGAGTTGTCTTAATTTGCATTTCTCTGATCAATAATGATTTGGAACACTCTTTCATATGAGTGGCAATAGTTTCAATTTCATCATCTGAAAATTGTCTGTTCATATCCTTTGACCATTTATCAATTGGAGAATGGCTTGATTTCTTATAAATTTGAGTCAGTTCTCTATATAGTTTGGAAATGAGGTCTTTATCAGAACCTTTAACTGTGAAGATGTTTTCCCAGTTTGTTGCTTCCCTTCTAATCTTGTTTGCATTAGGTTTGTTTGTACAAAGGCTTTTTAATTTGATGTAATCTTCTATTTTGTGATCAGTAATGGTCTCTAGTTCACCTTTGGTCACAAATTTCTTTCTCCTCCACACAAGTCTGAGAGATAAACTATCCTATGTTCCTCTAATTTATTTATAATCTCATTCTTTATGCCTAGGTCATGGACCCATTTTGATCTTATCTTGGTATATGGTGTTAAGTGTGGGACCATGCCTAATTTCTGACATACTAATTTCCAATTATCCCAGAAGTTTTTATCAAATAATGAATTCTTATCCCAAAAGTTAGCATCTTTGGGTTTGTCAAACACTAGATTGCTATAGTTGACTATTCTGTCTTGTGAACCTAACCTTTTCCACTGATCCAATAATCTATTTCTTAGCCAATACCAAATGGTTTTGGTGACTGCTGCTTTATAATATAATTTTAGATCAGGTACAGCTAGGCCACCTTCAATTGATTTATTTTTCATTAATTCCCTTGAGATTCTCTACTTCTTATTGTTCCATGTGAATTTTGTTGTTATTTTTTCTAGATCATTAAAATATTTTCTTGGAAGTCTGATTGGTATAGCACTAAATAAATAGATTAGTTTAGGGAGTATTGTCATCTTTATTATATTCGCTTGGCCTATCCAAGAGCACTTAATATTTTTCCAATTATTTAAGTCTGACTTTATTTGTATGGAGACTTTTTTATAATTTTGCTCATATAATTCCAGACTTTCCTTTGCTAGATAGATTCCCAAATATTTTATGGTATCAATAGTTATTCTGAATGGAATTTCTCTTTGTATCTCTTGCTGTTGGGTTTTGTTGGTGATGTATAAAAATGCTGAGGATTTCTGGGGATTTATTTTGTATCCAGCTACTTTGCTAAAATTATGAATTGTTTCTAATAGCTTTTTAGTAGAATCTCTGGGGTTCTCTAGGTATACCATCATATCATCTGCAAAGAATAACAGTTTGGTTTCCTCATTGCCTACTCTAATTCCTTTAACCTCTTTCTCGACTCTTATTGCAGAGGCTAGTGTTTCTAATACGATATTGAATAATAATGGTGATAGTGGGCAACTTTGCTTCACTCCAGATCTTACTGGGAAAGGTTCCAGTTTTTCCCCATTGCATATGATGCTTACTGAAGGTTTTAAATATATGTTCCTGACTATTTTAAGGAAAAGTCCTTTTATTCCTATGCTCTCAAGTGTTTTTATTAGGAATGGCTGTTGGATTTTATCAAATGCTTTTTCTGCATCTATTGAGATGATCATATGGTTTTTGTTTGTTTGGTTATTGATATAGTCAATTATGCAAATAGTTTTCCTAATATTGAACCAGCCTTGCATTCCTGGTATAAATCCTACTTGGTCATAGTGTATTATCCTGGGGATGATTTTCTGTAATCTTTTTGCTAATATTTTATTTAAGATTTTAGCATCAATATTCATTAGGGAGATTGGTCTATAATTTTCTTTCTCTGTTTTCAGCCTACCTGGTTTAGGTATCAGTACCATGTCTGTGTCATAAAAGGAGTTTGGTAGGACTCCTTCAATCCCTATTTTTTCAAATAGTTTATGTAGCATTGGAGTTAATTGTTCTTTAAATGTTTGATAGAATTCACATGTAAATCCATCTGGTCCTGGGAATTTTTTCTTAGGGAGTTGATTGATAGTTTGTTCTATTTCTTTTTCTGAGATGGGACTATTTAGGATATTTACTTCTTCCTCTGTTAGTTTGGGCAAGCTATATTTTTGGAGGTAGTCTTCTATTTCATTTAAGTTGTCAAATTTATTGGCATAAAGTTGGGCAAAGTATCTTCTAATTATTGCTCTAATTTCCTCTTTATTAGTGGCAAGTTCTACCTTTTCATTTTTAAGACTAACAATTTGATTTTCCTCTTACCTTTTTTAAATCAGATTTACTAAGGGTTTGTCTATTTTGTTGGTTTTTTCATAGAACCAACTCTTAGTTTTATTAATTAATTCAATAGTTTTTTTACTTTCAATTTTATTGATCTCTCCTTTTATTTTTAGAATTTCAAGTTTACTGTTTGACTGGGGGTTTTTAATTTGTTCCTTTTCTAGCATTTTTAGTTGCAAGCCCAATTCATTGGCCTTCTCTTTCTCTATTTTATACAAATAGGCCTCTAGAGATATGAAATTTCCCCTTATTACCGCTTTGGCTGCATCCCATCCATTTTGGTATGATGGCTCATTATTATCTTTTTCTTGGGTGAAGCTATTAATTATGTCTATGATTTGCTGTTTCACCCAATCATTCTTTAGTATGAGATTATTTAGTTTCCAATTATTTTTTGGTCTACTTCCCCCTGGCTTTTTATTGAATGTCATTTTCATTGCATCGTGGTCTGAAAAGGATGCATTTACTATTTCTGCTTTACTGCATTTGAATTTGAGGTTTTTATGTCCTAATATATGATCAATTTTTGTATAGGTTCCATGATCTGCTAAAAAGAAAGTGTATTTCTTTCTGTCTCCATTACATTTTCTCCAGAGATCTATCATATCTAATTTTACTAGTATTCTATTTATCTCTTTGACTTCTTTTTTATTTATTTTGTGGTTTGATTTATCTAATTCTGAGAGTGCAAGGTTGAGATCTCCCAGTATTATAGTTTTACTGTCTATTTCTTCTTGCAGCTCTCTTAATTTCTCTTTTAAGAATTTAGATGCTACTCCACTTGGTGCATATATGTTTAATATAGATATTGCTTCATTATTCATTCTACCCTTTAGCAAGATATAGTGCCCTTCCTTATCTCTTTTAATTAGATCAATTTTTGCTTTAGCTTGATCTGAGATCAGGATGGCTATCCCTGCTTTTTTGACTTCACCTGAAGCATAGTAGATTTTGTTCCAACCTTTTACCTTTAACCTGCATGTATCTCCCCGCTTCAGGTGTGTTTCCTGTAAACAACATATTGTAGGATTCTGGCTTTTAATCCATTCTGCTAACCGCTTCCTCTTTATGGAGGAGTTTACCCCGTTCACATCTATGTTTAGAATGACCAATTCTGTATTACTTGCCATCTTGTTAACCCTGGTTTATGCTTTTCTCCCTTCTTTCCCCCTTACCCCCCTTCCCAGTATTAAGCTTGTGAGTACCACTTGCTTCTCACAGCCCTCCCTTTTTAGTATCCCTCCCCCTGCCTTAGAGTTGCTCCCCCTATCTTACCCCTTTCCCTCCCAGTTTCCGTATTCCCTTCCACTTAGCTTATTCCTTCCCTTTTCACTTTTCCCTTCTCACTTTTCAATGAGGTGGGAGAAGTTTCACCATAGATTGAATATGTCTAAAATTTTTCTCTTAAAGCCAATTCTGAAGGCAGTAAGATACCCACTATATTCATCCCCCTCCATTCTTTCTCTCAGATATAATAGGTTTCTTTTGCCTCTTCATGAGATGTAGTACTCCCACTTTACCCTTTTTCTGGTACAATGTCTTTCCACATCTAGTTTCTAGAACAAGGTATACATGTATTCTTTATACATCTTTATAGCCGAAATATAGTTCCCAAAATTAATCTTTACCTTTTTAGATTTCTCTTGAGTTTTATATTTGTAGATCAAACTTTTTGTTAAGTTCTGGCTTTTTCATCAAAATAGGTGAAATTCGCTTACTTCGTTGAATGTCCATCTTCTTCCCTGGAAAAAGATGCTCATTCTAGCTGGGTAAGTTATTTTTGGTTGCATACCAAGTTCCTTAGCCTTTTGGAATATCATATTCCAGGACCTTCGATCCTTTAATGGGGATGCTGCCAGATCCTGGGTGATCCTTATTGTGGCTCCTCGATACTTGAATTGGGTTTTTCTAGCCACTTGCAATATTTTTTTCTTTGTCTGAGGTTCTGGCATTTGGCCACTATATTCCTTGGTTTTTTGATTTTTAGGATCCCTTTCAGTGGGTGATTGATGAATTCTTTCAATGTCTATTTTATCCTCTGTTCCTATGACTTCTGGGCAGTTCTCTTTGATAATTTCCTGGAAAATAGTGTCCAGGCTCTTTTTTTCATCATGCTTTTCTGGGAGTCCAATGATTCTCAGATTGTCTCCCCTGGATCTATTTTCCAGATCTGTTGTCTTCCCCAGAAGGTATTTCACATTCTTTTCCATTGTTTGATTTTTTTGGATTTGCTTGACTGATTCTTCTTGTCTCCTCGAGTCATTCAATTCCAGTTGTTCAATTCTGATTTTCAGTGAAGTATTTTTTTCACTCACTTTTTAAAAATCTTTTTCTAATTGTCCAATTGAGTTCTTTTGTTCTATGGAATTTTTTCCATTTCGCCAATTTTGGTTTTTAGAGAGCTATTTTCTGTTTCCAGTTCACTAATCCTATTTTTCAAGGATTTTATTTCTTTATCCAATCTCTTTAACTGAGTGGGATGACTTCTCCAGACTCTTTTGCCAAGCCTCCCTCTCCTTTTCCAATTTTTCTTCTAGCTCTCTTGTGAGAGCCTTTTTAATTTCCTCCATGAGATTCATCTGTGCTGAGGAACAGATGATCTCCTTTGGGGATTCACCTGGAGACAGTTGTTTTTAGTCTCCTCAGGATTTAGAATCTGCTCTCTATCTGTATAGAAGCTGTCAAGGGTTAAAGTCCTCTTCAATTTTTTGCTCATTTTGTCAAAGAATCAAAGACAATCTAGCAAAGAAAAATAAGAAAAAACTGGAGTCTTTCTTTGGGGGAGGGCCTGGGTGGTGTTACTGAGCTTCCTCTACAGCATGTGGGGGCAGCAGTGAGGCACTAGCCCGACTGTGCTGCGCCTGCGCTCTGAGATCTGAAAGTGTGCTGAGACACTGTGGAGGAGGGGTGTCCTGGTCTGGAGAGACTCCAGCTGTTTGGGGTTGTATTCTTCACCCCCCGGTGTTTTTAGCTTCTCTGCTGGGCTGCTGACTTGCTGCCAGGGCAAAGTATCCAGTCCTGTAGCAAAGCTCTCCCTGAAGAGACGGCTGCAATCACTCCCCACCCCCTCTCCAGCCTGCTCCCATGCTCTCACTGCCACTGCCTGCTGCCTGCGCCCGATCTAAAACCGTCCCCACCCTCCAGTAAAAACAGTCCTTTCCTGGCGAATCTCAAGGATGGCTTCTCTTTGTAACTATTTGTGGGTTTTTGTTTTTTTTTTTCAGTCAAGCATTAATTCAGAGGCTTGTAATGGAATGGATAGTGAGAGAAAACGCGGAGCTACACAGCTATGTGCCTCCTCTCCGCCATCTTGGCCGGAAGTCATCCTGATGCAAAAATCTTAAATAAAATATTAGCGAAGAGATTACAGCAAGTTATTCCCAGCAAAACATGCCTTGACAATGTAGAATTTATACCAGGAATGCACGGCTGCTTTACTATTAGGAAAACCATAAGCATAATTGACTATGTCAATAAACATACTAACAACATCATATGATTATCTCAGTAGATTGAGAGTAAACATTTGCCAAAATCCAATGCCCATTCTCATTAAAAACATAGAGAGTAAAAGAATAAATTGAGTTTTCCTTAAAATGATCAATAGCATCTGTTTAAAGACATTAGCAAGCTTCATATGTAATGTGCTTAAACTATAACCATTCCTAGTAAGACCAGGGGTGAAACAAGGGGGCCCACTACCACTGTTACTATTCAATAGTTTATTAAGAATGTTAGCTTTCAGGGGTAGTCATTATGGAGGAGAGTAGACAAAGTTTTATCTGACCTTCTCCAACCTTAACAGGTTGACCTCAAACCAACAGCAGATTAAAGCTCTAAAGTGGTTTTGAAGTAACAGAATTCACAAATATTTGAATACAACACATTTCCAGAAGAAGATACTTTGGAAGAACTTCAGAATAGGTCTGTTTCTTTCTCTATTGTTATTATTATTATTATTAATTTTTACTTTTTGAACTTTAAAGATTAGGTTTATATGGAGAAAACAAAACAAAACAAAACAAAAAACCCTTGAAAAAACACCACCAAATCTCACAGCCAAAAGGATGGGGATTTTACATCATAAGGCATTTCCCAGGTAGAGTAAGTGTACAGATTACAAATCATTTTCATAGAAGGTATCTTTTTACAAATTTTACAAATCTTAACGTGCTGAATGCAAATTAATTCTTGTACCTGGTCTCACAGAGGGAGCAAGAAGTGAAGTGGAGAGAACAGATTCTTGCATACAATTATTTGGAAGGAGAGTAGAAATGAAGAGGGCAATCCCTACTTTAGCAACATCCATGGCAGATGATTGGTAACTGCCTAAGTCTGGATAGGCCTTCTAAATGTCCACTTCTTAGCTAAAGGCTAATCCATACCAATTACGTGTACTTGGTAATTTATAATAATTTCTTGGGAGTTTGATAGGTATGGCACTACAGTAGATGAATTTAGGTAGTATTGTCTTTTTATTATATTTGATCACACTACACATGAGCACTTGATCTTTTTCTAATTGAATAGATCTAAGTTTATTTGTGTGCAAAGTGCTTTATAGTAGTGTTCATATAAGTCCTGATGTTCCCTTGGCAGATAGATTCCTAAATATCTTATAGTATTGACATTTATTTTGAAAGAAATTTTTCTTTGTATCCCTTGCTGCTGGACTTTGTTGGTAACATATAAAAATGCTGATGATTTATGTCGAATTATTTTGTAGTCTGCAACTTTGCTAAAGTTGTGAATAAAATATGTGCTAAAGTTTTATGTTTGATTTTTTGTAGATTCATATCATCTTCAAAGAGTGATAATTTGGTTTCACCATTACCTGTGCTGATTCCTTTCATCTATTTTTGTTCTCTTAATACCAAAGCCAACATTTTTTATGTTTTCCTTCATATTTTATTAAAGCTTTTTTATTTTAAAAATATATATGAAATAGTTAATTTTTCAACATTGACCCTTGCAAAATTTTCTGTTCCAAATTTTCCCCTCCTTTCCCCAACCCTCTCCCCTAGATGGCAGGTAGTTCAATATGTTAAAACATATGTTAAACCACACACACACACACACACACACACACACACACACACACAATTATCTTGTAGCACAAGAAAAATCAGATCAAGAAGGAAAATAAAACCTGAAAAAGAAAACAAAATGCACACAAACATCAATAAAAAGAGTGAAAATGCTATGTTGTGCTCCACATTCAATTCCCACAGTCCTCTCCCTGCGTATATATGGCTCTCTTCATCACTGAACAATTGAAATTGGTTTGAATCATCTCATTGTTGAAGAGAGTTCTATCCATCAGAATTGATCATCATATATTCTTCTTTTTGCCATGTATGATGATCTCCTGGTTCTGCTCATTTCATTTAGCATCAGTTCATATAAGTCTCTCCAGGCCTCTCTGAAATCATCTTGTTGGTCATTTCTTACAGAACAATAATATTTTATAACTTCCATATACCATAATTTATTCAGCCATTCTCCAATGATAGGTATCCATTCAGTTTCCAGTTTCTTTCCACTACAAAAAGGGCATTTCTTTTTTGCATATGTGTGGCCATTTCCTCCTTTAAGATCTCTTTGGAATATAAGACCCAGGAGAAATATTGCTGAGCAAAAGGGTATGTACAGTTCAATAATTTTTTGAGCATAGTTCCAAATTGCTCTCCAGAATGGATGGATCCATTCACAGTTCCACCAGTGCTTCAATGTCCCAGGGTTCCCATGTAACCTCCAACGTTAGTCATCATATCTTTTCCTATCATCTTAAAGCTAATATGTCTAATAAAATATTGAATTGTTATGGTGATAGTGGGCAACCTTGTTTCAATCCTGATCTTATTGGTAATGGTTCTAGTTTATCCCCTGCCTCTTTGCATATTTAAATAGATGTTACTGATCATTATAAAGAAAAATCAATTTATTCCTATACTCTCAAGTGTTTTTAATAGGAATGGGTGTTGGATTTTATCAAATGATTTTTCTGCATCCATTGAGATAATATATGATTTTTATTAGTTTGGTTATTGATATAGTCAATTCTGTTAATAGTTTTACTAATATTGAACCATCTCTGAATTCCTGGTAGAAATCCTATTTGGTCACATTGTATTATCCTGGGGATGACTTGCTGTAATATTTTTGCTAATATTTTATCTAATATTTTTATATCAATATTCATTAGGGAAATTGGTCTGTAATTTTCTTTCTTTGTTTTCACCCTACCTGGTTTGGAATCAGCCCATTGCTGTGTCATTAAAGAAATTTGGTAGGACTCTTCCTTTTCTTATGTTTTCAAAACATTTATATTGTTCTTTTAATGTTTGATAGAATTCACATGCAAATCCATCTGGCCCTGGAGATTTTTCTTAGGTAGTTGATTAATAGCTTGTTCTATTTCTTTTTCTGAAGTGGAAATATTTAAATAATTTATTTCCTCTTCTGTTAAACTAGGCAATCTATATTTTTGTAGATATTCCTCCATTTCACTTAGATTATCAAATTTATTGACATATATTTGGGGAAGTTAATTCCTAATTATTGCTCTAATTTTCTCTTTATTGGTGGAAAGTTCTTCCCATTTTATTTTTGAGACTAACAATTTACATTTTCTTTTTTCCTTTTTTCTAATCAATCTAACTAAAGGTTAATCTATTTTATTGTTTGTTTTTTCCATAAAATCAACTCTTAATTTTATTTATTAATTCAATAGTTTTCTTAATTTCTATTTTATTAAGATCTCTCCTTTTATTTTCAGAATTTCAAATTTGGTATTTATTTGAGGGTTTTTAATTTGATTTTTTTTTTTTTAGCTTTTTTAGTTACAAACTCAATTCATTGATCTTCTCTTTCTCTATTTTATGTAGATAAGCATCTAAAGATAAAAAAAAAACAATATTCCCCTAATAACTGCTTTGGCTGCATTCCACAAATTTTGGTATGCTGTCTCATTATTGTCATTTTCTTGTGTTAAGATTCTTACAAGCTGCTAAGTCAGTTGTCTAATTTTAGCATCATGCTTAGCAGTTCTCTGGTTCACTAATGTGTTTATTACTTATTGGAGTTCTACAAGATTCACAAGTCAAAGAGGAGTCCAGGAGATTCACAAGTCAGAGAGGAGTGGAAAATATTCAGAAGTCAGAAACCCACAATCCCATTCTTGGAGTGGGGGGGTCAACCTTTGAGTTCACACCTTTAAAAGAGCACATAAAAGGACAATCCCACTGGGAGCACTCTGGGAGATTGAGAAGCCAGGATTCAGTTGGGCAGAACGAAGGATTTAGAGAGAGCTGCAGGCTGAAGCTGGCAGAGGCAAAGGACTAGCAACAAGAGCTCTCAGAACCAAGGAAAGCTAATCAGCTATTTTGAAGGAGACAATAAAGGATTGAACTTTTAGCTCCTGGCTGCACTTGAGGTGATTATTACTTTGAACTGAAACTAAGACTGCCTCCAGAATCCCCCCAGGAAACCTGCTCCCAGAGAACGATTATATTTTTGAGAGAGAAGAACATTACACTCTTGGATGAAGTTATTGATTGTGTTTTTGATTTGTTGTTTCACCCATTCTTTTTTAGGATATATTATATAGTTTCAAATTAATTTTTGGTCTATTTTCCCCTGGCTCTTTATTACATGTGATTTTTATTGCATAATGATCTGAAAAAAGTGCATTTACTATTTTTGTCTTTCTGCATTTGATTTTGAGCTTTTTATGCCCTGATACATTGTCAATTTTTGTATATGTTCTATGGACCCCCCCCAAAAAAATTAGTCCTTTTTTGTCCATTCAATTTTCTCCAAGGATCTCATACCTAACTTTTCTAAAATACCTCCTTAATTTTTTAAAATTTATTTTGTGGCTTAATTTATCTAGTTTTGTAAGAGCAAGGTAGAGATCTACTACTGATGTATTTTTGCTGTCTATTTCTTCTTGTAGCAATCTTAAGTTCTCCTCTAGGAATATGAATGTTGTACCACTTGGTACATATATGTTTAATATTGATGCTGCTTCATTATCTATGGCACCTTTGAGCAAAATATATTTTCCTTCCTTATCTCTTTTAATTAGATCTATTTTGTCTTTTGCTTGATCCTAGATCAGGATCACTATCCCCACTTTTTTTTTTTTTAACTTCACATGACGCATAATTAATTCTGTTCCAGTCTTTTACTTTTACTCTGTAGTGTCACTCTACTTTAGATGTAGTTCTTATAAACAACAAACATATTGTAGAATTCTACCTTTTAATCCAATCTGCTACCCACTTCTGTTTTATAGGAGAGTTCATCCCATTTACATTCACAGTTAAAATTGATATTTTTTGTCTTTTCTTCCCTCTTATTTAACCCAACTTATGCTTTTCTCTTTCCTTTCCCCTTTTCCCTTCTCCACAGTATTTTGCTTTTGAGCACCACTGCTCTCAAGCAGCCCTCCACCTTTATACCCCATGACCATTCTTATACCTTTCCCCTACTATTTATCCATTATATCAGCCTTCCCTTTTCTTTTCCCCTTTTCCCTCCCACTTCCATATAAGATGAGACAATTTGCTCTGTAATACCAAATACATCTGATATTCTCTCTTTGAGCCACATCTGAAGAGAATAAGATTCATACAATGATCATCCCGCTCCTTTCTTTCCCTCAAGCATAATAACTCTTCTTTGCTTCTTTGTGAGATGTAGTTTCCCTTATTTTACCTGCTTTTCCCTCTTTTTCCAGTATAATTTCCTTTCCACCTCTTGTTTCTTTTTCATATTGTCATAATAAAATCAAATTATACCCACACTCTAATGATATCCATAATATAAATGAAGTACTCAAGATTTTCCTTTTTACTTTTTTTATCCTTCTCTTGAATTTTATGTTTGGTCAATTTTTTTTTTTTGTTCAGCTCTGGTCTTTTCATCAGAAATAGATGAAATCCATGTATATCATTGTATAATTCATTAAATGTCCATCTTCTTCCCTGATAGATAATGCTCAATCAAGTGATTCTTGGCTCTAATCCAAGTTCCTTTGCCTTTCAGAATATCAGATTTCAGGTCTTTCTATCATGTAAGGTGGAAGCTTCTGGGTCCTGGATAATCCTGATTGTGGCTCCTTGGTATTTGAATTGTTTCTTTCTAGCTCTTTACATTATTTTTTCCTGGTCTGATAATTCTGAAATTTGCCCATAACATTCCTTGGAGTTTTCATGTTGGGATCTCTTTCAGGAGGTGATTGGTGATTTTTTTCAATGGCTATTTTTGCCATTTCTGATACTAGGACATCAGGACAATTTTCTTTAATAATTTCCTGAAAGATAATTCCTAGGCTCTTTCTTCATCATGGTTTGCAGGAAGTCCAATAATCCTTACTTTGCCTCTCCTAGATGCATTTCCCAGGTCAGTTGTTTTTCCAAAGAGGTATTTTACATTTTATTATATTGTTTTTTTTTTGTTTTGTTTTGTTTTGTTTTGTTTTGTTTTGTTTGTTTGTTTGTTTGTTTGTTTTCTTTTGTTTTGCTTGGCTAATTCTTAATGTCTCATTGAGCCATTCATGTCTATTTGTCAAGTTCTGATTTTTAGTGAATTATTTTCTCCAGTTACCTTTTTTAATTGCTTTTGTATTTGGCCAATTAAAGTTTTTAAATGAGTTGTTTTGCTTTATGGATTTTTTTTCCCATTTCAAAAATTAGTTTTTTTTATTATATCTTTTTATTTACAAGATATATGCATGACTAATTTTTCATCATTGACAATTGCAAAAGCTTTTGTTCCAATTTTTCCCCTTCTTCCCCCCCACTCGTTCCCCCAGATGGCAGGTTGACCAATACATGTTAAATATGTTAAAGTACAAATTAAATACAATATAAGTATACCTGTCCAAAAAGTTATTTTGCTGTACAAAAAGAATCGGACTTTGAAATATTGTACAATTAGCCTGTGAAGGAAATCAAAAATGCTGGTGGGCAAAAATAGAGGGATGGGGAATTCTATTATAGTAGTTCAAAGTCATCTCCCAGAGTTCTTTCCCTGGGTGTAGCTGGTTCAATTCATTACTGCTGTATTGGAACTGATTTGGTTCATCTCATTGCTGAAGATGGCCAGGTCCATCAGAATTGATCATCATATAGTATGGTTGTTGAAGTACATAATGATCTTCTGGTTCTGTTCATTTCACTCAGAATCAGTTCATGTGAGCCTTTCCAGGCCTTTCTGAAATCATCCTGCTGGTCATTTCTTACAGAATAATAATATTCCATAATATTCATATGCCACAGTTTATTCAGCCATTCTCCAATTGATGGGCATCTACTCAGTTTCCAGGTTCTGGTCACTACAAAGAGGGCTGCCACAAATATTCGTGAACATACAGGTCCCTTTCTCTTCTTTAAAATTTCTTTGGGATATAAGCCCAGTAGTAACACTGCTGGATCAAAGGGTATGCACAGTTTGATAACTTAATGAGCATAGTTCCAAATTGCTCTCCAGAATGGTTGGATGTATTCACAATTCCACCAACAATGTATCAGTGTCCCAGTTTTCCCACATCCCATCCAGCATTCTCCATTATCTTTCCCTGTCATTCTAGCCAGTCTGACAGGTGTGTAGTGGTATCTCAGAACTGTCTTAATTTGCATTTCCCTGATTAATAATGACTTGGAGTATCTTTTCATATAGCTAGAAATAGTTCCCATTTCTTCATTTGAGAATTGTCTGTTCATATCCTTTGACCATTTATCAATTGAAGAATGGCTTGATTTCTTATAAATTAGAGTCAATTCTCTCTATATTTTGGAAATGAGGCCTTTATCAGAACCTTTGACTGTAAAAATATTTTCCCAGTGTATTGCTTCCCTTCTAATCTTGTCTGCATTAGTTTTGTTTGTACAAAAACTTTTCAATTTGATATAATCAAAATTTTCTATTTTGTGATTCCTAATGATCTCTAGTTTTTCTTTGGTCATAAATTCCTTCCTCTTCCACAAGTCTGGGAGATAATGCTCTTCTAATTTGTTTATAATCTCATTCTTTATGCCTAGGTCATGAATCCATTTTGACCTTATCTTGGTGCACTGTGTTAAATGTGAGTCAATGCTTAGTTTCTGCCATACTAATTTCCAATTTTCCCAGCAGTTTTTGTCAAACAGTGAGTTCTTATCTCAAAAACTGGGGTCTTTGAGTTTGTCAAACACCAGATTATTAGAGTTATATGTATGCATGTATAGATAGATAGATAGATAGATAGATAGATAATATATCATTATATACTTCAACAACCATACTAGATGATGATCAATTCTGATGGACCTGGCCATCTTTAGCAAGGAGATGAACCAAATAAGTTCCAATAGAGCAGTAATGAACTGAACCAGCTATGCCCAGTTAAAAAACTCTGGGAGATGACTAAGAATCATTACATTGAATTCCCAATCCCTATATTTTTGCCTGCCTGCATTTTGGATTTCCTAATTGCTAATTGTACAATATTTCAGAGTCCAATTCTTTTTGTACAGCAAAACAACAGTTTGGTCATGTATACTTATTGTGTATCTAATTTATACTTTAATATATTTAACATCTACTGGTCATCCTGCCATCTAGAGGAGGGGTGGAGGGAAGGAGGGAAAAAATTGGAACAAAAGGTTTGACAACTGTCAATGCTGAAAAATTACCCATACATATAACTTGTAAATAAAAAGCTATGAAAAAAAAAAAGAAAAGAAACAAATGGAATTCCTCAGTTTCATTAAATGTCCATCTTCTTCCGTGGGAAAAAAAAATGCTTAGTTTAGTTGGGTAGTTTATTCTTGGCTGCATTCCAAGTTCTTTTGCTTTTTGGAATGTCAGATTCCAGACCCTTTGTTCCTTTAAAGTTTAGGCAGCCAGATCTTGAGTGACTCTTATTGTGGCATCTCAGTATTTGAATTGTTTTTTTCCTGGCTGTTTGTAATATTTTTTCTTTAGTCTGATAATTCTGAAATTTAGCCACGATATTCATTGGAGTTTTTATTTTAGGGTTTTTTTTTCAGAAGGTGTTCAATGAATTCTTGCAATACCTATTTTATCTTCTGGTTCTATTACTTCTAAACAGTTTTCTTTTGATTTCCTGTAAAATGGTATCCAGGGTCTTTATTTCATCATAATTTTCGGGTAGTCCAATGAGCCTCAGGTTATCTCTTCTAGATATATTTTTCTAGTCTGTTGTTTTTCCAAGTAAATATTTGACATTTTTTAAAATTCTCTCATTTTTTAAAAATTTTGCTTGACTGATTCTTGATGTCTCAATGAATAGTGATTTTTATTTGTTCAGTTCTGATTTTTAGTGAGTTGTTTTCTTCATTAGCTTTTTTTACTTCTTTTTCTATATGTCCAATTGAGTTTTTAAATGAGATTTTTTCCTCTATGGATTTTTTTTTTCCATTTCATTATTTTTTTAGTGAATTATTTTCTTTTTCCAATTCACAAATCCTACTTTCTTGGGAATTCTTAACCTTTTCCAATTCATAAATTCTGTTTCTGGGAGTTTTTTACCTTTTCTAATTCACACTTCAGGAAGTTGTTGCTCTCTGGCTTTTCTTTTTTTCTTTTTCTTTCCCCATTTTTCTTCTATTTCTCTTTTAAGGTTTTTAATAGTCTCTTCTAGGAGAGCCTTTTGTGTTGGGGACCAACAATTGTCTGGAGACTTTCTGCTATTACCGTGTTTCCCTGATAATAAGACACCAGAGGGCTTATTTTCAGGGGAGGGCTTATTTTAATGAACATTGACAGCAATTTTAATAACAGATAAATGTGAACAAAAAAAAAGTATCTTTATTCAATAATGATCATGTCATCTTCTTCAACAACATCATCATAAGTGTCCATACCCTGAATTCCATCCTGGATGTCTTGCACCTCTATTTCCTTCAGAAGAAGTGGACCCAATCTGTCATGCTCAGCAATATAGCTCTCTTTAAATGAACATGTCTTGTCCAGGTAACCTGCTCGTAGTGCCTTGGTGACACAGCTGTCAGTAATTTTATCCCATGACTTCTTCACCCAAGTCATACCTTCTTGCAGACAGGGCTTCACAAAGTTTCCACGCTGATTTCTTTCTATTCTATTTTCAATGTAGTCATTGACTTCCATGCACAAATGGTCCTTGAATGGCTTGTTTATTGCAATATCAAGGGTGTGGAGATAGGCAGTCATTCCTGCAGGAATCATTACTTGATCTATTCTTCTCTCTGCAAGGAAGTTCTTCATTTCTTTAGTGTGGTGAGTGCTGGCTGAATCCCAGATTATCAGACCTCTTTGGTTACCTCGCATAATAAGTGGCAGCATTAAATCAACCCACTTTCTTATAACGGCTTGTGTCCACCAGGCTTTTTCGGTTTCAAGAACGTAAATGCCTGATACACGTTCAATCTTATCTTTCTTGCCCTTACTGATGATTAGAGGTGTGGCTTTCTTTCCATCCAAATGAATTGCCAAAACACAGATGACCCATGCAGACAGAATAATAAAATTATGACTATCAGTCCTTCTTTTCACTCCATGCCCCTCAATAATGTTTTAACCCCATCATGCTCCCTGAGTGCTCCTTCTATCCTCCATGATGCCCCCTGAGTTCTTCTTTTATCCTCCATCATGCCCCCTGAGTTCTTCTTTTATCCTCCATCATGCCCCTTTTATCCTCTATCATGCCCCCTCACTTCCGCTTACATACCGGGTTTTTATGTTGTCCTGCCTCAGCTCTCCTCCATGGCACTGCTCTCAATGGCGCCAGCAAGCAAATCACTGGGGAAGAACCGGATGATGCGCTCACTACTGCAGCCCTGATTGGATCCGGGGGGGGGGGGATGGGGAGGGGAGACGTTGCATATAGAGGGTACCGTAATGTAGCGTGTAGCGCAGGGGATCACCTTCACTACAGTAGTAATCTCAATAGGGCTTATTTTTTGGGGGGGGGCTTATTTTAGAGGAATCTTACACAGTAAGGGAAGGGCTTATTTTCGGGATAGGTCTTATTATCGGGGAAACACGGTAGTCTCCTTGGGGCTGAAATGCTGCTCTCTTTCTGTATAGAAGCTATTGATCAGTCTTTTGTTTTTTTTACTCATTTTGTTATAGCCTGTAGGGTCTGCTTTCAGGATCAGGAGGTTACCACCTTCCTCTGCAGAGCAAGGATAACTGTCCTGCCAACAAGTTACAGAGCAGTGAGGTATTGGAGTGCTGTGTGAAAGAGTTCCCCCGGAAGTAACTCAGACCTGCACTGTGGAGCTGCAGAAGTGCCCTGCAAAGAACCCTGCTTTGTGAGTTAAGGAGTGCCCTGGGGCTAGAAGCTGGGCAATGAAACTTTTACTACCCCAAGCCAAAGCCCGCCCTGGGGCTGTGGGTATTAGTGGCTGAGCAGTAAATAGCCCTACATGGACAGGAAGTGTCTCTGCCCCAGGAAGCACAGTCATGCTGGGAAAGTTCTATTGTCCTAGGCCACATTCCTCACTGTGCCGATTAGAGGCTGCCCTGAGCTATACCCCTTGTTGTGCAGATTTGTAACTGCCCCCACAAAAATCCCAAACTGTAGAATGTGGCTGCAGGGCTGTGTTACGGGTTTGCCTGAGTCACTTCCAGTTTTGGGTGGTCATAGTCACATCTTGTTAGGTTCTGGCATTTTTTAGAGAGTATTCTCTGTCTTTGGCTTTAATTTCTCTGCCGGTTTACTGTTTTATAATTAAGGCAGAGCAGCTAGCCTATGGCAGAGTCCTATCTAGCCACAGAGATCACCCTTTCTCCCCCCAGTCTTCTTTGGAGGCTAGTCTCTCCCTGCCTGTGCTATTCTGTTCCTAAACCCTCAGGACAAACTTTTCCTGGTGATCTTCCAGATTATCTTCAGCTGGTGAGTTGTTGTGCTTCTAATCTTCATGGGTTTTACCAGTCAAGCACTATTTCTGAGGCTGAATTTAATGTTGATTGTGAGGGCATGAGAGGAGCTTAGAATGTTGTGTGTGCCTTCTCCACTCCCTCCCCCATCCCCCATATTTAAACTTATATTCTCCAAATGGTTTAGCATGTAAAAACAAAACTTAACTAAATTAAAATATATAGATGGTGACATCATAACAGTAGAAATCTTTAATATCCAATTTTTATATATTACACAAAGGAAAAAAATGAACATTTAGAGTGGAATAAATTACTTCAAAAACTAGAGTTAAAAGACTTATCTAAATTGAAATACTCAATAAACTTATGTATTGTATATGTATATGTATACCCACATATATGTGCTTATCTATATCTATGTATCTATCATCTATTCTCTTTCACCCTATTCCTCTCAATATATATTATCATAAATGTACATCTAGAGTCTCCAATTTCTTTTAAAGATTTTACTATTCCACAAGTCACAAGCATTTAGTATCACCAAATGTTTGTAATAATGTAGTTTTGTCTAAGATGCATCCTGGGTTCATTTTCTTGGATATGATCTAGCTGTCTCTTTCAACTTTTAAATTTTGGGTCAATTTCATTATCAATTTTAAGGCTTATCTGAGTCACTGATAGTTGAACTCTACAAGCTTTTCATTGAAATGCATAATAAAATTAAGACAGTAGACATTTTTCATCCACTTCCTTTCATTAAGTGAATAGTTAGGCCAAAATCTTTTTTAAGAGTTTATAGCCTTATTTAGAAACCATTGCAACATTTCAAGTTTTGATGTAATTAGAATAATGTCATCCACAAACAGGATGGTTTTGGAAAAGGTTAGTATAGGGAACTATTGTATTTGGACTCCTCAATGTTTTCTTTTTATATGGGAAGCATATCTTTTTTTTTTTTATTTCACATACTTGCTAGTAATAATCTGAAGATCATTAAAGTTATTTCTATTGTATCCTTCAAAGAAATATTGATTTTAATCTATGTTTTGAAAGAAACAATCAACATTGCTCAGAGATCAAAGGGAGAACTCATGCAGTTTATACAAAGTACACTGCAACATATTACCAATAAAGAATCACCCACAAGAAAGAATAAAATATCTGGTAATAACAATTATTGCATTTATAAAATACTTTAAAGTTTTTAAAGAACTTTATAGGCATTGTATCATTTGTTCCTCATAAAACTCTGAAAAAAATGCTATTTCTATTAGCATATTTATATATTTATTTTACTATTATATTTATTATGTTATTTATATATATATTATATATAATAAATATATAATTATTATATAAATTAAATATATTTATATTTATATATATAATACATATTTACAAATATGTATACTGAAGCTCTTTTCCTTCGATAGAGTAAATGATGCATTAATAAGTACAAATTACAAAAAGTCCTATACAAAAGCCCCCAGAACTCTTGGTAGATAAAGAATTCTTTGGGATGCAAGGAGAAACATACAATATAAGAAAACACAGATTGAAATTTTAGATTGATTAATTAATCAGAGTATGCAAAAAAGAGACAAGGTGTGATTTAAAGAACCTTGAATTAAGAACAGAATTCCAAGCTCTGTTACTTAATGGTTCTTTGACTTGTTAGACAAAGCTGTTAGACATAAAGCCCATTTAAAGGTAAACTAATGTTAATAGCTAACATTTATATAGTGCTCTACAGGCTTGTAAAGTGCTTTACATATACTATTTTGTTTGATTTTTGCAAAAGCCATGGGAAGTAGGTGCTATTATTACCCACTTTTTATAGATAAGGAAAATGAGGCAGATGGCCATCAAGTAACTTGTCTAAGGTCAGATGGCTAGTAAATATCTGAAGCAGGATTTCAATTTAGTTCTTCTTGATTCTAGGTACAATGCCTTATCCACTGTAATACCTAGCTGTTGTACTCACATATTTACAAGCTTGTCTTTGAAATGAAAACCTCTTCATTAAAGTGTTAAAATTATTTCTTGTTCATACTTTGTGCCATTAATAACTTTAAATAAAGTTGAGATCTTCCTCAAGAAACTCAAGATTTGGTAAGGATATGACAAAGAAAAATTGTGTAATATATCTTCCTTTCCCACCTACTTATATCCCTTTTCCAATTTTTCTTGAGAATTCATGGCATCTCAAGGGATAGAAATCTCCAGAATAATTTAAATAATCATCTTTCTTATTAAATATTTGGTTTTTTAATATGCCCAAAATTGAAAGACTGCACTACAGATGTGAGAACATAAAAAAGGGAAATAATTCAATATTATGATTAATATTAAGGTTAATAATATTTAAAAAAACATTCAGAATCAATATGGAATGTGGAACTGGCAACCTCTGAAGGTAGTTAATGCTCCATTCATTTCAAATGGAGGTTAAATTACTTGAGTGTGATGTTATCCCATTGATGTGACTCATATTCTGGCTTGAGATCTGGATTTTAAAGAGACTCATCTTATTAATGAAGCAGAAAACTTATAATTATAAAATTACAAAGAAATGAAACACATTTCTGGAACATTTCCACCAAAACAGAGTAGGTAATGTAGGCCTTGCAATTATGATATACTTTTCATATCAAAAAGGAAAAATGTTTTTAAAATAGAGAATCCATTGTCTTTTCTAAGCTGGAGATGAATGAATTTAGTATAGAACATGACTCTGTGATTGGGAAGGGGATGATAATGGTTTATTTAAAGATATTAAAATATAATTTTCTTTGTGGGGCAGAGACAAGATGGCAGAGAGTAGACAAGTCTTTGTCTGAGTTCTTCCTGGCTTTCCTCAAATCAACACCAGCTAAAGACTCTGAATTGATTTTGGAGTGACAGAACACAGAATTATTTAAAGTGTAACAAATTTCTAAGAGAAAATACTTAGGAATAACTTCATGAAAGGTATGTTTCAATCAGGCAGTGGGGGAGATAGCTGAGCGAAGGCACAAAGCAAAGACCAAGAGTAGGATAGCACCTGGGTAGCAGGGGAATCTATGGGGAAGCTCAAACAAAATACTTGGCTATTCTGTCCTGGTTCAAAATCCAGTTGATTAGCAGACTTGCTGTGAAACATTGAATACAACTGCAAAAGGAAAATAATGAGCCCCTGAACCTCAGAATAACATGGTACTTGGCCACACTCATCTAGCATGGGAAAGAAGTCAGTAGCACCAGCCCCAAGGCAGTGTGGAGCCTTTGTCACCTGTAGAGGAAGCCTGGAACAATCTCTCCTTTGAACCAGGAGCAGGCCTCAACCTTTAAACATTTTTTTAAAAGCAAAAAAGACAATTGATAGATTTTATGCCAACAGAGAAGAACAGACCTCAAAACTTGAGGACACAAAAGATAAATCATCTTCAGATAAAGACACAAAGGGTGATCAGACTTGATCTCCATCAAAAAGGACCATAAAAGAGAGAAGAAATGGCGAAAGGAAATAAGAACTTGGCAGAAAGGTTTGGGAAAGGAAACACAATTTTTTTTTTTATTGAGACCTCCTTTTTAAATAGATTTTGGAAAAGAAAAAACCATATAACTCCTTAAAAATATATTTGAGGAAATGAAAAATAAAGAAATCAACTCACTGGAAAACAGAATTTGTGAAGTGGGAAAAAAATCCAAATGAACAAAAGAATTTAATTAAAAGTTCAATTGGCCAAAGGCAAAAGAAGATCAAAAAACTAAATGAAGAAAAGAATTTACTAAAAATTAAAATTGAACAAATGAACATAAATAACTCAATGAGACATCAAGAATCAGTCAAACCAAAAAAAAAAAAAAAAAGAAAAAGTAAAAGAAAATTGAAAATACCTCATTGGAAATACCACCTAGAAAACAGATCTAGGAAAGACAATGGAGGAATTATTGGACTTCTAGGAAATAGTCATTGAAAAGAAGAGCTTAGACAGAATCTTTCAGAAAATCAACAACAAAAATTATCTGATGTCCGAGATTCAGAGGGTAAAATAGTCATTGAAAGAACTCACCAATCACCTCCTGAAACAGACCCCAAAATAAAAACACTAACAAACATTATAGCTAAATTTCAGAATTATGAAATCAAGGAGAAAATATTGCAAGCAACCAGAAAGAAACAATTCAAATATAGCGAAGTCATAGTCAGAATTACTCAGAACCTAGCAGCTTCCATTTTAAAGGCTCAAAGGGCCTGAAATATGATATTCTGAAAAGCTAAGGAAGTTGCATTGCAGCCAAGAATCAACTATCCAAAAAAATTAAGCATTATCTTTAAGGGAAAATGATGGATATTCGATGAAACAGGTGAAATTCATTTATTTCTGATGAAAGGACCAAAACTGAACAGAAATTTTTGTCTTCAAATACAAAACTCTAAAGAAATATAAAAAAGGTAAAAGGGAAAGAAAAACATAGCTATTTCTTTTAAAAGTTAAAAAGTTTACACCCCGATATAGGGACAGACTTTTGAAAACGATATCTCTCTTATGGTATACTTAGAAGATGTAGGTATAATCTGACTTTATTGTGATGATAGAAAAAAGAAACTAAAGGTGGAAAGGGGATTATATTAGAAGAAGAAAAAGGGGGAGGTTAAATGCTTGTAAATTACATGAAGTGGCCGAAAAATACCCATTACAATTGAGGAAAAGAGGGGAGAGGGATGAGCACTGAGTGAATCTTGATCTCATCAGATTTGGCTCAAAGAGGGAATATCAGATATATTATCTCACAGAGAAAATTGTCTCACCTTATAGAGTATAGGGAAGTAGGAGAGCAAAGGGGAAAACAAACCAGGGAGGCTAATAAAAGGAGAACAGAAGTAGAAAGGGAAAGGGATAAGAAAGAAGGTGGGGCTGTAAAAGGAGAGGGCTGTTTGTGGGAGGTAGTATTCAGAAGCAAAGACTGGGTCAGAGGGAAAGGGTAAAGAAAGGAAAGAGAATATTATAACTTGGGAAAAATAAGATGGAGGAAACGAAAGAGTTAATTTTAATTATTTAATTGTTTAATTTTAATTAGTTTTGTAATTTTAACTGTGAATTTGAATATTATGAAAAGTAGCAGATAGTAGACTGGATTAAAAACCAAAATCCTACAATATCTTGTTTACAAGAAACACATTTAAAGCAGAGTGATACAAATAGAATAAAGGTAAAAGGATGGACTCATGCTTTAGTTAAAGAAAAACATTTTTCAGGGGTAGCAATCCTAATCTTAGATCAAACAAAAACAAAAGTACATCTAATTAAGACAGATTAGGAAGCAAACTACATTTTGCTAGAGAGTGCCATAGCTAATGAAGCAATATCAATACTAAACATATGCACCAAGTGGTACAGCATCCAAGTTCCCAAAGGGGAAGTTAAGAGAGCTGCAAGAAGAATTAGATAGCAAAACTATACCAGTGGGGGAACTTAACCTCATTTTTTTAAGAATTAGATAAATCAAAGTATAAAAATAAGAAAGACGTTTGGGAGGTAATGATATTAGATCATAGGCAACTAGATAAAATTCTGGACTTAGAGTATGGTAGACTTGTTTAAATCTGGTCTAATACTGATTAATATGTGATACTCGACAATTCATTTACTCTGAATATCTTAGTTTCTTTATCTGTAAAATGATGTATAAAAGAAAATGCCAAATCTCTTAAGTATCTAAGAAGAATCTCCAAATTGGTTCACAAAGAAGAAAATATGACTGAAATAACTGCAAAAGAAGATCATAGATACAGGGCTTGAAAAAAAGTTTGGAGACTATCTAATCCAAGCCCTTGATTTTGAAGACATAGAAAATGAGGCCCAGAGATGTTCACACAGGTAGTAAATGATTGGTTCAGGGTTTGAATCCAGGGCCGTGGACTCCAAATCTTATAGTCCTGACATCATTTTCCAGCACAAATCTATAATTTTCAGGGCTTCTAAATGGAGTGTCTCTCCTTTCTCTTTTCAATGGATCCCCTCTTCCTTCTCTCCTTTCCCCCTTTCTTTGCTTCACTCTTCTCTTATTCTTTCTTCTTCTCTGTCTTTCTTACTTTCTTCTCTCTCATCATTTTCTTCTTATATCTTATTCCCACCCTCTCCAATTTGAATAAAAATTGGGAAAGTTGATTGTAGGCTGAGAAGTAGGTTTCAGGGTTAAAAGAAATTCATGGCAATGGATGCTCAGAAAAATAGTGACAGATCTTTTTCATCTATCTCTACAGTATTTCCCTGCAGAAAATTTCTGCAGGTTTATTCAGGGGAAATTGAATTTAGGTCAATGATATGCATGCTACATCTTACACCAAAATCTTTGTGCAGAAATTACATGGTTTTCTGTTATGACTATGGATTCTATGAAGAACACACTTTAAGTGGCTGCAATGGCTCTATTCTATTTGTACTTTGTAAAAATGGTATTTTGGGGACAGAAGGACAAGTATTCCTAGCATTTGGAATAGTATGATATAATTGTCAATACCACATACTGCTTAATATATGCTTGCTCTGTCTCTATTCTGTCCCTGAACACTGGATAATGTTAAAGCTCTTTGAGACTCTTATTTCAAAACAGAAGTGAATCTAGCATGAATTCAGATAAGATCTTAGTTCTGTCTCTTTCCAGCCTACTAATTCTTCAGGTTTCCCCTAGTTTAAGTATTTTCATTAAGAAACTGTGGAGAAAAATATTAGACTGCAATCTGAAGAAGTCAAATGTAGAATAGAAAATTCAGTTATCCAGATGTGGCTCTTTTCAACAGTGAGGTAATTCAGGCTAATTCCAATGGTCTTATGATGAAGAAAGGCATCTGCATCCAGAGAAAGAACTGTGAGGATTGAGTGTGGATCACAACATAGTGTTTTCACTTTTTTGTTGTAATTTGCTTGCATTTTTTTCTTTCTCTTTTTTTCATTTTTGATATGATTTTTTCTTGTGTTGAATGATAATTTTGGAAACTAGACAGATAGATAAGAATTGCACATCTTTAACATATATTGGATTACTTGCCATCTAGGGGAAGAGGAAAAGGAAATGGAGGGAAAAATTTGGAACACAAGGTTTTGCAAAGGTGAATGTTGAAAATTATCTATGGATATGTTAATTTAAAAAAAAAGGAAAATTCAGTCATGTAGTGGTGTAATCTACAATGTAATGTTCTTTTTGGTTTTCTGGAGATCTTTGGAGCAGCCTTCATTTTAACAGAGTAATTACCACAAGAATAGTCAGGTGTTAAAGTCCAAAAGTCTTTATTGTCTCCTTTTCTGGTGCTCAGCTAGCTTTCTCATGGCTTTCAAAGGGGACTTGGTTTCAGTGGAGAAAATGCAGGAGGCCAGGCCAGCCACCACAAGGTTGGTGAAGATGAAAATGAATTTCTCTCTTTGGCCTCAAGAGCTTGACCTCCTGCCTCCAGTCCTCTTCTTCTCTGCTTTTTTTCTGGCTGAGGCTCCCAGCTTATATTCCCTACACTGAATATAAACCAATCATTATATCACTAGGAAACCATTATTTGTTGTAAGATTAAATCAATCATACTGAATTTAGAGAACTATTAAGCACCATGCTAAACTAGATAACCATTTTCTCATCAATTCTACTGACTTAACAACTTGTAAGAATTATTGTTTCAGAGTTCTGGCCTATAACATCTTTTCTTTTGTTTTAGAACATATGGTGGTCACACCCTCCCTGACTTCTCATGGAGGTGAGAACCCCAAAAAAGGAGGTGATCATGCCTTCCCTAATGTCTCAGGAAGGGAGATGAACACCAAAGGAAAACAGGGAATCAAACCAGATTAGCAGGTTTCTGAAGGGTCTCACTTGAAACAGGTATACATAAATCTATCAACATGGGAGGTATTACAAACAAACAACATGAATCAACATGAGGAATTATATATGTCTATAAGTCCTAGAAATAGTCCAAAACCAATTTATTGTCCATCATTTCATGTGTCAGGAAAGCAATAATTCCCCAAGTTTTGTAGTCCTGCAGTAGATGAAACTATTACTGCAGATTTTGAAGTCCTGTATCAGTCTTATCATGTCTCAGAGAATTCAATGATTCCTGCAGATTTTGAAGTTCTGCAATAGTCTTATTATCAGCCATGCTCTTTCATTGTCAGATGTTTCTTAGGTCTTCTCTTTTGTTTCGAGGTTTTTCTCTTTTTCTTTTTCTCTCAAGGTGCTTATTGACACCTGTCTGATTCCTTCTCCATTTGCAGAGATACAAGCAAACCCTTTCTCCAAGCAGTTAACCTATCTAGTCCCTTACATTCACCACTTTCTAGATCTCTCCTCATCACCTGGAGATTATATTGGAGATGTTGACACTGGACACTGTTCTTCTGTTGTGTTAAAAAGCCTGTACTCTTCCCAATTGTAATCCCTTTCTCCCATATGATTGCTTCTCTGTTGCTTGATCATATGCCAAGTAGACAACAATATAGAAATTATAACAAGTATTCATTCAACAGAAGTTGAGAAAGTATTCACTATGTACAGTATGGCATTTAATATTGAATTAGAAACAAAGTTAATATGAAACACATACTTATAAAATACTTCTCAGATTATGTTATTTTTCAGAATATTTTTACAAAATATTCCTCTAAATAAATTAGCATGTTATAAAGATAGCCTTCCATTACTTAGCAAAGTGCCTGTCATATAGTAGGTACTTAGTAGTGTTTTGATAGAAAGATAGTAAAAAGCTTTTACACTTCTCAAGAAGATGGATGGTGCAACAGAAACTAGAGTTGGAGTTAGAAAGACCTGAGTGCAAATTCTTCTTCAGATACTAGCTATGTAACAGCAGTATAGTTAATTCTGCTTGTCTCAGTTTACCCATCAATAAATTGGAAATGATAAAATAACAATTATCTCCTAGAGCAAGGCTTCTTAAATTTTTTCCATTCATGACCCCTTTATGACCAGGATAGTTTTACATGACCCTGGACACATAGGTATATAAATAGGTATACAAAATAAATATTTATTTATAATAAATCATAAAGAATTTTTTTCAATCAATTCTTTGGTATACATATAATTTTACCAGTTATTAAAGGCAAAAGCATTATAATGAGATGGATGTGCTTATTTTTTTCATAAACAATTAAAACTTGACAATATTTGATATGTTTTCCTGCTGCCAAATTTCTCACAACACCCACATTCAGTCACATGACTCCATGTGGCATTATGACCCACAATTTAAGAAGCTTTGCCCCAGAGTTACTGCAATCAAATGAGATGACATTTATTAAATGAGTTTAGCATGGTGCTAGCATAAAGTAGATCTTATATAAGTCTTAATGTAATATGCAAAGAACTTTGCAAGCCTTAAAGAGCAATATAAATGCTAGTTATCAACAAGATAGAAAGTTGAAGCCCAGATAAATTAGATATTTGTCTTTTGAGGATGGGTCTTTCTAAATGGAGAGAGATCCTTGGAAAATGTTGAGGAGGATGCTCTCAGAAAAAAAAAAAAAACCTGGAAAATCCACCATGAATTCAAACAAAATGAATTGTATTGCATACAAAATAATAGCAATGTTCTGGAAGAATCAGTTGTAAATGACTGATATTCTTAGCAGTACAATAATCTAAGGACTTATGATGAAAAATCCTATGCATATCAAGAAAAGGTACTGGTTTTATCTATATAGAGATTGAAGCATTCTCTCTCTCTCTCTCTCTCTCTCTCTCTCTCTCTCTCTCTCTTCTCACACTTTCTTTCTGTCATCTTTCTGCCTCTTTCTCTCTCTATTTTATTTTTCTTGAGGTTTTGATTAAGATGGGAGATCTATGTTTTTTTTTTTTTTTACACGTTGACATTTATGAAAATGTTTTGCATAACTTTACATGTAGTTTTTAAACAGGAACTTGGTGTGGTGATAAGGAAGCTAATCTGGAACTTGAAAGTTTTAAAAAACAAATGTAAAAAATGATTTAAATGTAATTGCAGGAAATATTAAATATTTCAAAAGAAGAGAGACTACACATTGCCTTTCAAGAAACTGTCAAAAAATCTGCCCTGATACTCTAGAATCAGAGGATGAAATGGAAATCAAAAGAATCTTCCAGTTACCTACAGAAAGAAATCCCAAAATGAAAACTCCTGGAAATATTGTAGTCAAGTTGCAGAGCTCCACAGTCAAGGATAAAATATTGCAAGCAACGACAGAGAAATAAATTTAAGGATTCTGGAGCCAGAGTCAGAATAACCCCAAATTTAGCAGCTTTTACATTAAAATAAGAGGACTTTTAATATGATAATCCTGAGGGCAAGGGAGTTAGGACAACAAAGAGTATTCTATCTAGCAAAACTGAATATAATACTTCTTGAGGAAGATAAATATTCAATGAAATGGAAGAATTTCAAGCATTCTTCATGAAAAAACAAGAACTGAGTAGATATTTTGACTTTCTGATAGAAGAATCAGAAGAAGCATAACATGGTAAACAGGAAAGGGAAATAATGAGACAATTAAATTTAACTGTTTACATTCTTAAATGGGAAGATGATGCTTGTAACTAAAGAACTTTCTCATTGCTAGGGCAGTTAGAAGGAGAATATAGAGGCAGGTAGCATAGATGTGAGTTGAATATGAAGAAATAATATAAAAAATAAAATTAAAAGGTTCGAGAGAACTATATTGGGAGAAAGGTGAAAGGAAAGGTAGAATGGGACAAACTATCACATATAAAACATGCAACAAAAGGCTTTTACAATAGAGGGGAAAATAGTACTCAAATTAGCAATAGAAGGAATAATACATATATTCAATATACACATACAATTAAATTCAATTCATTTTAACATATATCTATCAACTTATAGGAAAGTAGGAAGGGAAGGGGATATGGAAAAAGGGATAAGGATTAATAAAAACTAGGGCAAATTGGATGACAGGGTAGTTAGAAACAAAATGATTTCTAGGAAGGACAAAGTGAAAGGAGAGAGGTGGGGATATAGGATGAAAGAAAATACATTTAGTAATAGTAACTGTGAAAAAAAATGAAAATTTCTCTGATAAAGACTTCAATTTTCAAACAAAGAGAATTGAATCAAATTTATAAGGATAAGAAACATTCCCCCATTGATAAATGATTAAAAGACATGAAGTTTTCATAGGTAATAAAAGCTTTTTTTTTTAATAGATATATAAAACAAATTATCTTACTATTGTTTGTAGAAATGCACATTAAAACAATTCTGAACTAATACCTCATACTTATTAGGATGGCTAATAGGGTAGGAAAAAAATAACAAAAGTTGAAGTGAATGTGAAAAAATGAGACAATTGCATTGTTGGTGGAGTTGTGAATTGATTCAACTCTTATGGAGAGCAGTTTGGAAGTAGGTTTAAAAAGCTGTGAAACCCAAGCATACCCTATGACTTAATAACACTACTTCTCTCTCTCTTCTCCCTCTCTTTCACTTCTCCTCTTTCCCCCATTTTTCCCCTCTTTCTCCCTCTCCTCTCTCTCTCCCATTCTCTCCCTCTCTTTCTCTCTGCTTCTCTCTGTCTCTGTCTTTGTCTCTTTCTCTTTCTGTCTCTCTGTCTCTGTCTCTCTCTGTCACACACATATACAAAGAAAGAAAAAGAACTTATATGCATAAAATATTTCTAGCAATTTCATTTTTGCTGACAAAGAACTGGAAATTGAGGTGATGTACATTAATTGGGGAAAGGTGAATAAATTATGGTGTGTGATTATGATGGAATGCTATTGTGGTATAAGAAATGATGAGCGGGATGTTTTTAGAAAAACCAAGAAAGCTTACAAGAGCTAATATGAAGGGAAATGTACTATATTCAAAATAACAACAATATTGAAAGATATATCAGCTACAAACGATTTGATTATTCACAACAATACAATGATCCAAACAAAGTTTGAAGGACTTATAATGAAACTGCTATCCTTCCCCAGAGGAAGAACCAATGATGTCTGAGTATAGATTGAGGCATACTCTTCTTTACTTTACTTTCATTTTCTTTTCTTCTTTCCTTCTTTCTTTCCTTTCCTTCTTTCTTTCTTCCTTCCTTCCTTTCTTCCTTCTTTCCTTTCCTTTCCTTTCCTTCTTTCTTTCTTTCTTTCTTTCTTTCTTTCTTTCTTTCTTTCTTTCTTTCTTTCTTTCTTTCTTTCTTTCTTTCTTTTTTTTTCTTTCTCTGCTGCTTTTTTTTTCTTTTTTGTCTTTCTTTCTTGGCTTTCTTTCACTTTAGAAATTCTCTAATTATCTTTTTTTTCATAATACCTATTTATTTTTGCATCTCTGCAATTATAGATTTTGGGTGATTCAATATGTTAGGGAATTGTTGAGAAATTAAATTTCTCAAATAAAATACAATGAGATGCTAAAATTTTGCCCCTTTCAGATTTTGAGTAGTTGTATTCATGAGACTATTGTGGTTGTTGAGTTGTTTCAGTTTTGTCCAACTCTTTGTCACCCCATTACTTTTTGTTTGTTTTTTGAAAAAGATACTGGGCGGTTGGGCCGCTGGGCCCCGGCTTCGGGTGAGAGTCTGGGCCTGGGCCACGGAACCGTCAAGGGGGTGGGGATGATGCTGGGGGCCGGGCCCTGGGGCCTGTGGGGCTCCGGGGACCGGCCCAAGTAGTGCCTCTGGGAGCAGACTGATGGCATGCTGACTCCCAGACTCTGAGACACTGTTGCTTATATAGAGATGTCACACTGAGGTGGTGAACAAGACTTCCAGACTTCAGCCTGGCGCATGGGCACCTTTCTGCTTTTCCAGCTGTCAGTTCATGAACGGGAGCTGGACCTGGTGTTTTTGGATCATAGCTATGCCAAGCCATGGAGTGCTCACCCAGATGCCAGCAATGCCCGCCCAACCTGCATGCTCTTTGTCACCCCCAGGCGTCACCAGGATAGTACCATTGAGGCAGACATCCCTATCGATGTGGAGACTGTTACGTCTACCCCAGTGCCACTCTATGACAACTAGAAGGCATGAAGTGTGATGAATGAGTGTGAACGCCATGTCATCTTTGCCCGGACTGATGCAGATGCTCCACCCCCCCCCTGAGGACTGGGAAGAGCATGTTAACAAGACTGGTTGGACAATTGCTCAGAACAAACTTATTAACAAGATTCTCAAAGCCTTGCAATCTGACTGGCTGGCCCGGCTAGCCAATGAAGGGGCTTGCAATGAGCCTGTGCTGTGACGAATTGCTGTGGATAAGTGTGCAAGGAGAGTTTGGCAGGCACTGGCGAGTGTGAATTGGGACATTAAACTTGTCCAGTGGTTGCATACAACATTGGTGGAAACCCTGAGCCTACCCATGTTAGCAGCATACCTTGATGCTTTACAGACATTGAAAGGGAAGATACCAACCTTGATTGACCGAATGTTGATGTCCTCCACCACAAAGACGGTGCGGCAGGAGCTGAAGCCTTGTCTCTTCTATTTAAAAGGCCTGGGATCCTGCTGTAGGAGTGCTTTCTCATAACAAACCAAGCAAACTTCCTGGATCTCTACTGATTCTCATTGCCTCCTCTGGTCCCTCAAGCTCCATGTTCCCTACCTCTCGAAGACATCGCTTTTGGCAGTCACAGCTCTCCTGCTTGGGCAAGGTCATCCCAATTGCCACCCATCTCCTAAACAATGGGAGTGGAGTAGGAGTTCTTCAATGTCTTGAGCACATGATTGGGGCTGTTCAAGGCAAAGTACTAGAGATTCATAATCATTTCCCCCACAAACCTATCATCTTAATTGGCTGGAATACCAGAGCCTTGGTGGCATGTCATGTGTCAGTGATGGAGTATGTCACTGCAGTTGTCTGCCTTGGATTTCCTCTGCTTACAGTGGATGGACCCAGAGGGGATGTGGATGACCCTCTCCTGGACACGAAGACTCCAGTTCTCTTTGTTATTGGCCAAAACTCCCTACAGTGTCATACTGAGGCCATGGAGGACTTTCGGGAGAAGATCCGTGCTGATAACGGCATGATGGTAGTTGGAGGAGCTGATGACAATCTCAGAATAAGCAAAGCAAAGAAGAAGTCAGACGGTCTGACTCAGAGCATGGTGGACAGATGTGTCCAGGATGAGATTGCAGACTTTCTGACTGGTGTGCTCACTCATGCTGAGGGCCACAGTGGCTCAGAGCCCCGAGATCAGGATGCTGAGAAGAAGAAGAAACCGCATGATTCAGCCCGCCGAGACTTAGCTTTTGAACTTCCTAGACGGGGAAGCAGGCCTACCTCTCCTTCTGCTAAGCTTCCTGCTTCACCTTCTAGGTCTGAGGATCTGTCAAATGTGTCTAGCAGCCCCACCTCTAGTCCCAAGACCAAAATGGCTACAATGACCTCTGCTCCTAAGTCTAGCCAAATTGGCACTGCCCAGCTATTGAAGAGACATGTACAATGGACAGAAGCTGTCTTGACCCATAAACAGGCTCAAGTTCCCATCTCCTCAGTTCAAGCTGAGGAAGCTGACAAAGAAGACCTTCGGGGCCAGCTGAAACATCAGCATCCTCCCAGCTCCCCTCCAGGCAGCAAGGCTTCCAAGCGAGCCAAGATCAAAGTAACCATTGTCTCTCATGGGGATGGAACTAGTGAACCATGTCTCCCATCCCAAGGAGGAATCACAGAGGTTTCAGGAGGAAAGCCCATTACTGCGACTTGTGGGCAAGCTGCTGTAGGTGCCAAGGAGCTAACAGGGCTGCTCACCACAACCAAATCAAGTGCGGCTTCTGAAGCAGTGTCAGTGAACCCCGCTTCATCCTCCATTATTCCCAACAGTACTGCTCCTAGTGCCTTTCACACTCTGCAGAGTCGCTTGGTGGCCAGTGGTGGTCACTGTGTGGCAGCCTCCCCTGGCAGCACACTCCCAGGATCCACATCTGCTAGCAGCCTCCTTCAGGGTCTCAGCTTCAGCCTGCAAGATATCAGCAGCAAAACTCCTACCCTCCCAACTAGTGCTTCCCCAGGGCCAGCGACTCAGACCACCAGTGTGAAGTTGCCTACTCCTATGCAGAGCCTGGGTTCCATCACCACAGGCACTGGCACCATTGTGCGTACCATTCCTGTGGCCACCACTCTCTCCTCCTTGGGTGCCACTCCTGGCGGGAAGCCTACAGCCATGCACCAATTGCTGACCAATGAGGGCCTTGCTAAATTGGGCAGTAGCCTCCCTGGCCTGGCTCAGATTTCTAATCAAGCAGCAGGCTTAAAGGCCCCAACCACCATTACAGTAACTCTGCGAGGACAACCCAGCCGTGTCACCACACTGAGCCCAATGGGCACAGGAGCTGCCTCCCTAGAGGAGTCCACTTCTCAGGCTCTGCCTTCTACCCCACAGCGATTGCCACCAGCTCCTTGAAGACCCATGTGTAACATTTCCATTCTCATCATCTGTGATGGTTGCCTTCCAATAAGCCCACAGGCACTCAGATTGCTTTGTGATGTTGCCTGCCTTCTTGAAGACTTCTTTTGAGACTGTTGTCCTTGTTTGCCTGCTCAATCTTCAAGGATAGGCATCTGAGTCTTATAGAGCCTCTGGGCTAGGTAACCTCACTCTTCAGCAAATGCAATACCACCCTCTGGGATCTGCAGATTTTGGCCTCCAGGCTATCTCCTCCTCCCTTTTCCTCCTTTGCCCTGACCCTAATCCCTTTTAAGGCAGCAAAGATCTATACCATTGGGGCTTGCCATTTTGTAGGCAGATTTACCATATGGGATTAGGAGCTTTGATTCTCAAAGAGAAAAAAGCTTCTTCCCCTTTAGTAGGATTACCAAGAGGAAAACAAACAAAAGGTGACATCATTAAGAAGTCCTGGCTTCCGTGATGAGATACTAGCCAAGCCATTCAGGTGACAGCCAGGCTGGTCATTAGCCCTCCCCATCCCCCATGACTGAACCATGAGAGCGAATGCTGCATTTTCAAGATTGTTTAATAAAGCTGTTTCTCTTTAAAAAAAAAAAAGAAAGAAAGAAAGAAAGAAAAAGAAAAAAAAGAAAAAGATACTGGGCTAGTTTGCCATTTTCTCCTTCATTTTACAGATATGGAACTAAGACAGAGTGAAATGCTTTGTCCAGGATCAAATGAATAAATGCCTAAAGCTTTGAGTATTTGAACTCATTAAAATGAATCTACCTGGTTCCAAACCCAGTTCTCTAATCATTGTACCACTTAGCTTTCCTCTAGTTGCATTTATAGTTTGTAAAGAATGGTAAACCTTTATATTCAATTTTGTAAATGGTGAAAAAGTGAGGATGACCCATTCACAGCATAAAAGTACACTCATAAGAGGTATAAAGAAGTAGCTAAAACAACTTGGTGGAATTATAGAACAGCTAAAATAGGAATTATATACACACCTTAAGAAGACATGTAAAGAACAAGGTATATAAAATAGTATTATTAATAATAAAGATAGCAGCTAACATTTATGGAGCACTATTATCTATTACATGCTAGGCATTTTACATTACAAACAGTGTCTCGGTTGATACTCATGATAACTTCAGAAGATACATATAATTCCCATTTACAGTTTAAAAATTGAGGCAAATAGAGGTTAAGTGAATTAGCCAGGAGGAGATTTAAATTCATGTCATAGTTCAGAGTCCATTGAGACAATCATTCCTAGCAGTTGAGCCATCTATATAATAAAGACCCAATTCTTAAGTAAAAATCATTCTTCACTTTTTTTTTCCTTTGTATCTCCTTAAGGATATTTCTGGCTAGAGATGTGGGAGAGAGATTTCTCTCCTCCCATTCTGAGAAATGATATCTCTAAGCTGGGTAACTCAACCAGCAAGAAACAATATGCTTATTAGAAAACATGTCAGGAGAAATCAACAAAATATGTTCAGTAGGAATATTTCACCAAAAGAGAGAAGATCCAGAAGTGCCAGATACATTATTTGCTTTTCCATGTTTGTTCACTGCCTTTGTGACTTTCTACTTTATGTATTCTATTTCTTTGCTCACACTTATTTTAGAGATCACATATGTATTTATATGAAAATATATCTTTGGTTTTTAAAAGGAATAATTTGTGGCTACTGATGACCTTATTCCAATAAAAAAATGCCTTTTATTTTAAATTAAGTGTGCCAAATGTGAGTCTTTAGATGAAAGCAATGATGACAGTTCATGAGTTACAATTTAAAGTGTGGAAAGACACAGAAAGCCTTGAAACTCAGGTAGCAGCCCTATAAGGAACTTGTAAGTAGGATTGGGTGAATGAGAGATTTCAGAATGTGCACATTCTTAATTCAGTAATCTGTTTCTCTCCCCCCCACCACCACCCCGCCCCTAGGTCCAGATGAAATAAATCTAATTTATCATCTATAGGACTGCTATGCAAATGTTTGAAAAAATTCATCATCGCCCTCTGAATCTTTTTGTTTCTAGACTAAATGTCTTCAAATTTCTTCAAATTATCCCAATATAACATGGACTCATGTCCCTCCAGTATCTGGTGGTCCTTTTTTGGAAATTGGCTTATCGATGTTTTTCTTAAATTAGGATAACCATATCTCTCTTTTTTATATATATTTTATTTTATTTTATAATGACTTGATATTGGATTTTTCCCCTCTCTCCCTCCACCCCTCCCCTAGATGGCAAGCAGTCCTATATATGTTAGATATGTTGCAGTATATCCTAGATACAATATATGTTTGCAGAACTGAACAGTTCTCTTATTGCACAGGGAGAATTGGATTCAGAAGGTAAAAATAACCCGGGAAGAAAAACAAAAAAGCAAATAGTTCACATTCCTTTCCCAATGTTCTTTCTTTGGGTGTAGCTGCTTCTGTCCATCATTTATCAATTGAAACTGAGTTAGGTCTCTTTGTCAAAGAAATCCACTTCCATCAGAATACATCCTCATACAATATCGTTGTCGAAGTGTATAATGATCTCCTGGTTCTGCTCATTTCACTTAGCATCAGTTCATGTAAGTCTCTCCAAGCCTCTCTGTATTCATCCTGCTGGTCATTTCTTACAGAACAATAATATTCCATTAACATTCATATACCACAATTTATCCAGCCATTCTCCAATTGATGGGCATCCATTCATTTTCCAGTTTCTAGCCACTACAAACAGGGCTGCCACAAACATTTTGGCACATACAGGTCCCTTTCCCTTCTTTACTATTTCTTTGGGATATAAGCCCAGAAGTAACACTGCTGGATCAAAGGGTATGCACAATTTGATAACTTTTTGGGCATAATTCCAGATTGCTCTCCAGAATGGTTGATTCGTTCACAACTCCACCAACAATGCATCAGTGTCCCAGTTTTCCTGCATCCCCATCAACATTCATCATTATTTTTTCCTGTCATCTTAGCCAATTTGACAGGTGTATAGTGGTATCTCAGAGTTGTCTTAATTTGCATTTCTCTGATTGTGGTGAGCTTTTTCTTCTCAAAACGCAGCCAGGTGATAAAAGTTCAGATCTTTTATTATCCCAATATAACCCGGTTAGCTTAGAGGCCTATCTCTCTGCTTGGTTCCAAGAGCTCTCTCCGAATGTCACCAAATCCAAAGGTCTGGTCCTTCAGCCTCTGCCTCTGCTTTCTTCAGCCTCCAGCCAGCTCCAACTCTTCATGTCATTCCGCTGAAATCTCGACTTGTAGCGTCTTCACTCTGAAGAACTTCGACTGGCCCATTGGCCTATTTATGCTCCTTCCAGAGAGAGGGATTATGGGTTTTCTCCCATAGTGCTCTCTGGCCCAATGACTTCAAGGGAGGTGTGAACTCATTGAACTCCAATGAGTAAAGGTGTGAACACAAGCCTTGTATTGATTAGTTCTACTTAGTACCTTGTTTCAGGTTCTGGCCAAAACATCTTCTTGTAAGATTAGATCAACTCTAATTAGTTAGCAGTTAGTAAGGATTCCAACATCTCCCCCTTTCTTTTGTTTTAAAACACAGGGGGTTTCTGAGGGGGTACACATAAATCCATCAATATAGGCCAGAACTTTGTAACAGATATACATGGTATACATAAATCCATCAATATGGGAGGCATTATACATAATTTACATAAGCACATAGCAATATAACACAGGCTAGTAGTAATGTAACAAATAACATGAATCATCCTGAAAATTTACACATGTCCATAAGTCCTAGAAACAGTCCAATAGGATTCCATTGTCCATTAGTTCATGTGCCAGGAATCCAATAGTTCCTGTAAGCTCTGAAGTACTGCAAAAAGTCTCATCAACAATTTTTCATCTTAAGGAACCCAATGATTCTTGCTGGTTTTTCAGGAACTGAAAGTTTCATCTTGTGTTAGGAAATTCAAAGATTTCTGAAGATTTTAAGAGTCCTTTTGACAGTCTCATTGTCAGCCATCTGATTCTTTCTTCATCAGTGGAAATATAAGCAGATCCTCTTCCCCAAGCAGTTAATCTAATTCCCTTCTATTTACCAAATTTGGGATTTCTCCTCATCATCTGGTAATTACATTGGAGCTGTTTGCATTGGATATTGTCTTGTTGTCTTAAAAGGCCTGTATTCTTCCCAACTGTAATCCTGATTGCTTTTCTGTTGGTTGATGACATCAGAGTTCTGAATTTCTAAAGTCTCTCTGGGTGTAACCTCAGCTGTCCTTTGATTGATACTTTAGAGCTGGGCCCTGCCTCTCATTCCTCTGGGTCAATATACATTTAGAGGCCCAATGAAAGCCTCGGTTACATTTTGGACATGGGGTTTTGGGTTTTCTCTCACCCTGTCTTCTCACTCTATCTCCATATCTACAATGAGCTCTCAAATGTCCAATTTTTCCGCACTGAAAACATCGACGAGTTTCTCTAGAATTCCTCTGCCAAGAAGGACCTTGTCTTTCCAAGTTCACCATAGTCTGGGCATAATAAGCATTTGTGCCCACTGTGGCACAGCGTCTTATGATTTCCTCTAAAGAAGCATTTTTGTCTAGCCCCCATATAATTCTCTTGCAAACCTCATTGGCATTTTCCTTAGCCAAATGTCTAGTCATTATTTCTGTGGCAAAATTATCTCCAATGGTTCTTATTACAGCTGTTTGCAGACGTCCCACAAAATCTGCAAAAGGTTCATTGGGACCTTGCTCTATTTTTGTGAAAGCATTATTTCCATCTTTCTGTCCAGGGAGAGAATTCCAAGCTTTTATTGCAGCCTTAGAAATTTGCTCATAGACTGTTATGGGATAATAAATCTGTTCTGAACTCTCTGCATACTGACCTTCACCAGCTAGTTGGTCAAAAGTGATTTGTACAACAGCTCCTTTTTGCCTATTGCGTCCCAAATTAAAAGGAGTGTATTTTCTCTCTTTTTGACCTGAGGAGTTGAGCTCTTCAATCACAGGATATGCATTTATAAAATCAGATATATCTTCTCCTTCATATTTTGCTTTAATTAATGCTTTTTCTAATCTTGTCAAATTCTGCTTTACAGGAGAAGCTGACTGTGTTTCTGTCTCTCTCCCTCCCCCTTGTTCTACCCATGAAGGGTTAATTGCGGGGGGAGGGTCATGAGATGTGGAATCACCTAATTCCTCCTTCTGTGAAGTATCATACTCAGAATTGTAATTAACTCCATTCTCATCTGATTTGTCCTCCTTTTCACCTAGTAAAGTTGGCACTTCCTCCTGTACTTTCCTTTTCATCATTCTATCACTTAAATAACTTCTTATAGCCAATTGTATTACATTATATGTATTAATTATTGAGTTAGGCCCATTTTTATCATAGAATTGACAAAGATCCTCTCCAACCAATTTCCATTCATTTAGATCTAATTCCTTATCAAGAGAGAAACAAGGACATATGTCCTTTACAATTTGTAAAAGTTCAGTGATTTGCTGTAAACTTATAATTAAACCTTGGCTTTCCATAATTTTGACAATGCTCTCTAAACATTTTCCTTGAACAGAAACAGACTGTTTTCTAAATATCTGTCCCATCTTAGCTGAAATTCTACTTTAACTCTTCTAACAAAATTTCTTTGTTGCACTCACCCTAATTTCTGGGTTGAAGTTTTTTCCACTGGATCAGGATCAGAGGCTTTTCCACTTGAATCAGGATCGGAGCTTTTCCACTGAAATCCACTGAGGGGTCTGTTTGTCCCACGTTCAGGGCGCCAAAATGTGGTGAGCTTTTTCTTCTCAAAACGCAGCCAGGTGATAAAAGTTCAGATCTTTTATTATCTCCAGTATAGCCCGGTTAGCTTAGAGGCCTATCTCTCTGCTTGGTTCCAAGAGCTCTCTCCAAATGTTGCCAAATCCAAAGGTCTGGTCCTTCAGCCTCTGCCTCTGCTTTCTTCAGCCTCCAGCCAGCTCCAACTCTTCATGCCATTCCGGTGAAAATCCCGACTTGTTGCTTCTTCTTCTGAAGAACTTCTTCGACTGGCCCATTGGCCTATTTATGCTCCTTCCAGAGAGAGGGATTATGGGTTTTCTCCTATAGTGCTCTCTGGCCCAAAGGGCTTCAAGGGAGGTATGAACTCATTGAACTCCAATGAGTAAAGGTGTGAACACAAGCCTTGTCTTGATTAGTTCTACTTAGTACCTTGTTTCAGGTTCTGGCCAAAACATCTTGTAAGATTAGATCAACTCTAATTACTTAGCAGTTAGTAAGGATTCCAACATCTGATCAATAATGATTTGGAACACTCTTTCATATGAGTGGTAATAGTTTCAATTTCATCATCTGAAAATTGTCTGTTCATATCCTTTGACCATTTATCAATTGGAGAATGGCTTGATTTCTTATAAATTTGAGTCAGTTCTCTATATGTTTTGGAAATGAGGCCTTTATCAGAACCTTTAACTGTGAAGATGTTTTCCCAGTTTGTTGCTTCCCTTCTAGTCTTGTTTGCATTAGTTTTGTTTGTACAAAGGCTTTTTAATTTGATATAATCAAATTTTTTTATTTTGTGATCAGTAATGGTCTCTAGTTCATCTTTGGTCACAAATTTCTTTCTCCTCCACAAGTCTGAGAGATAAACTATCCTATGTTCCTCTAATTTATTTATAATCTCGTTCTTTATGCCTAGGTCATGGACCCATTTTGATTTTATCTTGGTATATGGTGTTAAGTGTGGGTCCATAGGATAACCATATCTCAATGCAACTCTCCAAATAAGCTGGACTAAGGGCAGAATATTGTTGGAATCCTTACAAAGTCTTAAGTCATTAGAGTTGATAGAGACAATAATTATCTAATTTAGCATGGTCAGTATGATTGATCTGATCTTACAAGGAGATGTTATGAGCCAGAACTTGAAACAAGGTACTAAGTAGACCTGGTAGAAACAATGCTTGTGTTCACACCTTTATAAAGCTCATATAAGCAAGAAGCTCCTAGGGCCAGAGAACACTCTGGACAGACACGGAGCCCTCTGGGACAGACACAGAGCATTCTGGGGGAGCCAGAAGCCCTCTCTCAGAGGCAAGACAGATTCATTCCAATTTTCACCTTGGTGCTGGCTGGAGATATTTGGAATGGTAGCTGGCCTTCTGCATTTCCCCCACTGAGACTAAGACTGGTCTGAAGGGCTCTCCAGAAAGCTGCCCAGCCCCAGGCAAGGAGACAAGAGATTCATTCCATTTTCCACCTTTGTGCTGGCTAGAGGCTGAAGGGAACAGAGGCAAAGGACTAGTGGCAAGAGCTCTTGGAACCAAAAAGAGAGAAGGCCTCCAGAAAACTAGCTGAGCCCTAAGTGAAGGAAATAAGATTTTGGAAGAGACAATAAAAGACTGTACTTTAATCCCTGGCTGCATTTGGGATGATTATTACTTTTAACTGATATTAAGACTGCCTCCAGAAAACCTCTCCAAGAAACCTGCTCCCAGAGAGAAACATTATATTATAAAGAAGAAAAACACCACAGAATATAACTGGACTATCACTTCTTTATTCCTGAAATCTCTGCTGATTTATTGTTGATTTATATTGCTGATTTTTATTGCTGATTTATAGAGAATTTACAGACCCTTAATACCCCAAGATATTTTTCAAATTAATTGCTTTCTGTCTTTCTATTTTCTACTTGGAACAACACATAATTATATTTGCAGAAGATTAAGGATTTATATTTAATTCCACTGAATTTCATTTTATTATATTAAGCCTCATTCTTTATGTTGTGAAAGTCAAGAAGATGTTGGAGTTATCCAATGATATGACTATTTTGAAAAGCAATTTGGAACTGTGGTCAAAGGGCTATACAACTGTACATACCTTTTGATCCAGCAGTGTCTCTACTGCATCTGTATCTCAAAGAGATCATAAAAGAAGGAAAAGGACCCACATGTGCAAAAATGTTGCACCCCTTTTTGTAGTGGCAAGGAACTGGAAAATGAGTGAATGTCCCTCAATTGGAAAATGACTAAATAAGTTATGGTATATAAATGTAATTGAATATTAGAATTCTATAAAAAATGATGAGCAGGCTGATTTCAGAAAAGCCTGGAAAGACTTACATGACCCAATGGTAAGTGAATGGAGCAGAACCAAGAGAACATTGTACACAGCAAAAAGGAAGATTTTTTTTATCTAATCTAATCTAATCTAATCTAATAAGATTAACCAAGTAAAGAGATTAGGAGAAGATTTTGAGATGAATACAAAGATAATGTAAACTCTAGTTCTGTTTTTCAGAAAGTCCTTCTACAGGAGGTCATTGAGCAAAAACTTGAATTTGTGATCAAATCTACTAACTATTCTTCCCAGCTATATATAACATTAAAATTGGTGAGCATGACACATGAAATTATCAAGAAAGATTAAAATATAAAATATCACAGGACCAATTACACACAAATCCTTAGGATAATCAACTAGAAGTCTTATGCACCACTAACATTGAGCTACTAATAATTATTATTTGATTTTTGCCACTTAACTATGTCTTAATTTATTAAATTATATCTTTTATTCATATTTCTTCATCTACTCTATAAGAAAAGCATAAAGAACTTGATAAAAATTTTTGTTAAAAACTTGTGATTGTGATGATAGTATTAAAGGTTATGGAAAAGCCTAACCTGACTACATATTTTTTGAACTAGCAAAGATATAGACTATTATGTCATAAATTCATTAAGACATCCAAAGAAAAACAAAGACAAGATCCTTAATTCAGGACAAATATGGAGAAGAAATTAATTAAAGGTGATAACAATTAAAGAGAATTCTCTTTAAGGAAGGCAGAATAAACTTAGGCAAAAATCTCTGAGGCCTACACTATTTCCATGACCAGGTATGCTTCAGCAGAAATGAAAGATCACTGAAACTCATGACCAAACAATATGTAAAATATTTCAATAAATCACAAAACTACCCAATATAGTAAAATCAGAAAATAAAGTAGAATAAAAAAAATCCACTGATCACATTGCAGAAAAAATTCCAAACTAAAATCATTTTGCAATGACACTACAAGCCACCAGAAAGATGTCAAGTGGAAAGGAACCACACTAATAGACCTTACAGCAATAAACAATTGCTTACTCACTAGAAGCTGCTAAAACTGTGAGAAAATCTTAGAATACCTGATTCCACAAAATCAAAGACAAATCTTACAATCACGAGTATTTTACCTTGCAAAACTAAATATAGTTCTAATGGGGAGGTACTTTATGAGAAGAATAATAAACCTTTAATAAGAGTAGAAGAACCTCCTATTCAGCATTTCCACTGAAAAGAGATCTCACAAAAGGTTTGAAATATAAGCACTGGAATCAAGAGAAAACTAAAAATTTAAGTATTTTTAAACAATTAAAAGAGACTAAATAACAGAAGTACTTGAATTGCAAATGGGTATAGGAAAGAGGGGAAAAGAGACAAATGTCTTTTCAGAATTTTCACGCTTTTCAGATTCATTTCAGGTGTTGGATGTCATTTGCTTCTGGTGACTGGTGATGGTTTTGTTATTTATTTTCTTTTTGCTTGTTGTTTTAAAAATAAGGAATAAATAGAGCAAGAAGAAGAAAATGATGGTGAACAGGAAATAAAATAAATGAAGTGCCTGAGAAGATTATATAAATAAAGAAAAAAGGGTGGAAAGCAGATAGCTTATGAACCTAACTGATGTCCTTGTTGAAAGTGTACTCCTACACTCACCAGCACACACCCATTTACTACAGAGAAACACTAGTAAGAATAAAATTGGAAATCAAGAAGGGCGATTGTAGCAATAAGAGTGAGAGTGAGAGTAGGTAAGAGAAAGTAAGTGAGTGGGAGAGTGAGAGAGAAATAGCAGATTCAGGTAGGGAATAGTAATAATTAAATCACATTTTGATTTTGGATGGCTGATCATAAAGTGTGATTAAGGAGAGAGAAAGAAAGTTTAAGGACAAGAGATGAGTTGAGAAATAGGAAAAGATCACTTCATCTACAGAGGACTAATGTTTGTCAGCTTTCTGTACTTTCTACCTTTTTCTTTGAAAATAATTTGGGGCAAGAAGGAAAAAAGAAATTATATAACTGTATAGCATATTTTGATGGAAGGAAATATATACGTAACAATCATATCCATGAATGTGAATGAACAAACATAAAATGAACAAGGATGACACAATGCAAAGCAGAATCCAACAAAATATTTGTAAGAAACATAACTGCAATACAAAGACCCAAATAAAATTCACCTGAGGAACCATAGCAGTGCTTATTATTCTTCAGGCAAATTAAAAAGGATAGATGGTAATCATGATTTAAGACAAGGCAACAGTGAAAACAGATATTGATTTTAAAAAAGATAAACAGAAATTATAGCATGCTTAAAAATAGCATATGCAATAAAATATTTTCTATACCTAGATGTGTAATTAATGATATAGCATCAAATTACATGAAGAGAAAGTTCCTTAAATTCATAGAGATAGACCTTAAATTATAATAGCAGGGATATCACTGTAGCCCTTTTGGATCTAGACAAAAGTTTAAAAAAATGATGAATAAGAAAGAAATTAAGGACATGAAACTTTATAGTTTTGTTTTTAAATAGAAAAAGTTCTTCTCTGGTAATTAGAGAATTGAAAATAATGGGATAGAAATATTTGTAAACTGTTCATGGAACCATTAAAAGCCATCCATGTGATAGGGCATTATAATCACATGAACAGAAGCAGAAAATAAATAATAAGTTCATACATTAATAATTACAAAGAAACAAAGAATAGAATAAATAAAAGGTCTTTGGGAAAATAATTCAAAGTTAAATGGAGACTAAATAATTCACTCCTAAAGAATTAATGGGTCAAGAATAAATCATACAAAAATATGTTAAGCTTATTAGAGATAATAACAATGAAACAGCATAGTAATTTTTTTAGCTCAATCAAAAAAACTCCATCAGAGAATTTTTATATCTCTAAATAATTTTCATCAAAAAAAAAGAAAGAAAAATGAATTCAATTAAATGAGCATAAAGGGCAATAGAAAAGAAATACTTGTGTTAAGAGGTGAGATACCCTAACAGCAATAAGAGTCCCCAGGCCAGTGTCACAGGTTTTGTGAAAGAATATACCGTCCTAATCTCCAAGCAAGGTTTAGCAAACTGGGTTTATTTTCACTGAGAAACTCTTTCTTTCTGTAGGCCACTTCCTGATTAGGAAGATAGTGAAGTTGGGATACAGAGTCTTAATTTTTATTTAGCTTTCTATGATTTGGGGCTGGAGAACAATTAGGGGCTAATTTCCAAATCAATAAGGATGGTCATTGTTTCCTAGACCAAAATGATTCCCAGATAAATTGGAGGTTGGAATTTCCATTGGGAACTAGTTTGCTTTCCCAGAACCAGGAGGGATTGAAATTTATGGTTTTTCTAACCCAGGCCCACCTCCCCAAAAAATCAGGGGGACAGAGTTCTATTACAACATCAGGACATTCCAGTTAATGACAAAAAAAATGAAATTCTGGAAAAAAATAAATTTTAAAATTTAAAATTTTAAATTTTAAAAAATTTATTTAAAATTATTATTTTACTTGAGACATATTTGAGAATATTTGTGTTTTTGTCATTCAGTGGCTTCTATTCTATCCATTTCTTCATGAGTCAAATTGAGCAGTTTGCTGTAGAGGGCCAGGACTATTTGAAACAAGGTGTTAACTTAATGAAATTGATGAGATGATGGTCTTTTAGTTCACATATATCTAGAATGATATAATGATATCACTTTAGTTTGATATTATGATATAATCACTCTAGTTTGATATAACGATATAAGCACTCTAGATTGGCTTATATATAGTATACTGTAATGATGTAATTTTAATAGGATATTTAAGGCCTTAGAGAACTGGGGACAAAATCAGACTTAGACTGAGACTGGTTGAGACTGTCAGAATGTCAGATTGCTGGAGGAGACTCTGTCAAACTGAGACTAGGTCAGACTATGACAGACACAGACTGTGAAGTAGACAATAAAGACTTTGGTTATTCTTGTTCATCCTCCTTGTGACTACCCTGTTGAAACAAAGACCCTTCTGGGTGACCTCCAGAAAGCTAGCCAGAACATTATGGTTTGCCATTTCCTCCTTTATATTATTTTATAGATGAGGAAACTAGAGGGAACAAGGTTAAATTACTTGGTCAGAGTCAGTAAATACCTAAGGCTGAATTTAAAGCCATTATTTTCTGACTCCCAGGTAAGTGCTATATCAAATGTACCACCTAGTTGCCCCAAATGAGAACTTGCTATTCAATAAAATCATCTAGGAAAATTGGAAAATGTTTGGTAAAAATTAGCATAGACTACCACTTACCAAAATAAACTTTACTTGAATAGATGGTTTAGAAATAAAAGAAAACAGCATAAACAAATATGAATTGTAAGAAATTATCATTTTTGAAGATATTCATCCATTTCATTTAAGTTATAAAATTAATTGGCATAAAGTTGGGCAAAGTAACTCGAATTTTTGTTCTAATTTCCTCTTCATTAGGGGCAAGTTGTCCCTTTTCATTTTTAAGGTTAACAATTTGATTTGCCTCTTTCCTTTTTCTAATCAGATTTACTAAGAGTTTATCTATTTTGTTGGTTTTTTCATAGAATCGACTCTGTTTTATTTATTAATTCAATAGTTTTTTTTCTTTCAATTTTATTAATCTCTCCTTTTATTTTTAGAATTTCAAGTTTAATATTTGATTGGGGCTTTTTAATTTGCTCTTTTTCTATCTTTTTTAGTTGTAAGCTTAATTTATTGATTTTCTCTTTCTCTATTTTATGCAAGTAGGCCTATGGACATATAAAAATTTCCCTTATTACCACTTTGGCTACATCCCACATAGGTTGGTATGTGGCCTCATTATTGTCATTTTCTTGAATAAAATATTAATTGTGTCTATGATTTGCTGTTTCATCTATTCATTCTTTAGGATGCTATTATTTAGTCTCCAATTACTTTTTGGTCGTGATCTGAAAAGGATGCATTTATTATTTCTACCTTTCTGCATTTGAATTTGAGATTTTTATGTCCTAATATGTGGTCAATTTTTTGTATAGATGCCATGGACTGCTGAGATGAAAGTGTACTCCTTTCTCTCTCCATTTAGTTTTCTCCAAAGATCTATGATACCTAATTTTTCTAGTGTTCTAGTTACCTCTTTAACTTATTTATTTTGTGATTAAATTTATCTAATTCTGAGAGTGTAATGTTGAGATCTCCCACTATTATAGTTTTGCTGTCTAAAAATTATCATTTCAATGAAAGGTAAGAGATTATCATCAAAGACAAAGAGGTTACAAAAGAAAAAATATATAGACTATTTAAATTTTTAAATTTTACACAAAGAAAACCAAATATTTAAAATTAGAAAATGAATTATTAATTGTGAAGGATCTTTATAACAAGTTTTTCAGATAAAAATCTTAAACAGGATATAAAGGGGAATAATTTAGATAAATATGAATAAGAACCATTTCAATTGTATATATGATATATCAAATAATTTAAACCAGCAGTTTCCAAAGAACTATAAGTTATCTGCAACTGCAAAAGTGTGCCAAATCACTAATAATTTGATAAACTCAAGTTAAATCAATTCTGAGGTCCTGATTCACATCAATCTCACATAACAAAAATGACAAAAAAAGGAAGGGCTCTGGGAAAAAGAGCATAGTATTGGTGGAAGTTTGAATTGATCTACAGAGTATGTAAAGAAATTCTGAATTATGCCTCTAAAAATATTCTTTTTTTTTTTTGAGTTGAATCTTTTTTTTTTTTAATAATAACTTTTTATTGATAGAACCCATGCCAGGGTAATTTTTTACAACATTATCCCTTGCATTCACTTCTGTTCCAATTTTTCCCCACCCTCCCTCCACCCCCTCCCCCAGATGGCAAGCAGTCCTTTATATGTTGAATAAGTTACAGTATATCCTAGCTACAATATATGTGTGCAGAACCAAACAGTTTTCTTGTTGCACAGGGAGAATTGAATTCAGAGGGTATAAATAACCCGGGAAGAAAAACAAAAATGCAAGCAGTTTATATTCATTTCCCAGTGTTCTTTCTTTGGGCATAGCTGCTTCTGTCCATCTTTGATCAATTGAAACTGAATTAGCTCTCTTTATCGAAGAGCTCCACTTCTATCAGAATACATCCTCAAACAGTATCATTGTTGAAGTATATAATGATCTCCTGGCTCTGTTCATTTCACTCAGCATCAGTTCATGTAAGTCTCACCAGTCCTCTCTGTATTCATCCTGCTGGTCATTCTTTACAGAAGAATAATATTCCATAATGTTCATATACCACAATTTACTCAACCATTCTTCAATTGATGGGCATCCATTCATTTTCCAGTTTCTAGCCACTACAAACAGGGCTGCCATAAACATTTTGGCACATACAGATCCCTTTCCCTTCTTTAGTATCTCTTTTGGGTATAAGCCCAGTGGAAACACTGCTGCATCAAAGGGTATGCACAGTTTGATAACTTTTTGAGCATAGTTCCAAATTGCTCTCCAGAATGGCTGGATGTGTTCACAATTCCACCAACAATATATCAGTATCCCTGTTTTCCCACATCCCCTCCAACATTCCACATTATCTTTCCCTGTCACTCTAGCCAATCTGACAGGTGTGTAGTGGAATCACAGAGTTGCCTTAATTTGCATTTCTCTGATTAATTATGATTTGGAGCATATTTTCATATGCCTATAAATAGTTTTAATTTCATCATCTGGGAATTGTCTGTTCATATCCTTTGACCATTTATCAATTGGAGAATGTTTTGATTTCTTATAAATTAGAATCAATTCTCTATATATTTTGGAAATAAGGCCTTTATCAGAACCTTTGATTGTAAAAATGTTTTCCTTTATTGTTTCCCTTCTAATATTGTCTGCATTTGTTTTGTTTGTACAAAAACTTTTCAGTTTGATATAATCAAAATTTTCTATGTTGTGGTCAATAGTGATCTCTAGTTCTTCTTTGGTCATAAATTCCTCCCTCTTCCACAGGTATGAGAGGTAAACTATCCTATGCTCTTCCTATTTATTTATAATCTCATTCTTTATGCCTAGGGTATGAACCCATTTTGACCTTATCTTGGTATATGGTGTGGGTCAATTCCTAGTTTCTGCCATACTAATTTCCAATTTCCCCAGAAAATTTTTCAAATAATGTATTCTTATCCCAGAAACTGGGGTCTTTGGGTTTGTCAAACACTATATTATTAAAGTTATTGGCTGTTTTGTCCTTTGAACCTAACCTATTCCATTGAACAACTAGTCTATTTCTTAGCCAATACCAGATGGTTTTAGTAACTGCTGCTTTATAATATAATTTTAGATCTGGTACAGCTAAGCCACCTTCATTTGATTTTTTTTTCCATTAATTCCCTTGAAATTCTTGATCTTTTGTTTTTCCATATGAACTTTGTTGTTATTTTTTCTAGTTCATCAAAGTAGTTTTTTGGGAGTCTGATTTGTATAGTGCTAAATAAATAGATTAATTTAGGTAGTATTGTCATCTTTATTATATTTGCTCGCCCAATCCAAGAGCATTTAATCTTTTTCCAGTTGGTTAGATCAGACTTAATTTGTGTGGAAAGTGTTTTATAGTTTTGCTCATAAAGTTTCTGATTTTCTCTTGGCAGATAAATTCCTAAATATTTTATACAATCACTAGTTATTTTAAATGGAATTTCTCTTTGTAACTCTAATTGTTGGGTTTTGTTAGTGATATATAAGAATGCTGATGACTTATGTGGGTTTATTTTGTATCCTACAACTTTGCAGAAGGTGTGGATTTTTTCTAATAACTTTTTAGTAGAGTCTCTGGGGTTCTCTAAGTATACCATCATATCATCAGCAAAGAGTGATAATTTGGTTTCCTCATTGCCTATTCTTATTCCTTTAATCTCTTTCTCAATTCTTATTGCCAAAGCTAGCATTTTTAGTACAATATTAAATAATAATGGTGATAGTGCGCAACCTTGTTTCATTCCTGATCTTATTGGGAATGGTTGCAGTTTGTCCCTGTTACACATGATGCTAACTCATGGTTTTAAATAGATGCTACTGATTATTTTAAGGAAAAGTCCATTTATTCCTATACTCTCAAGAGTTTTTAATAGGAATGGATGTTAGATTTTATCAAATGCTTTTTCTGCATCTATTGAGATGATCATATGGTTTTGTTAATTTGATTATTAATATGGCCAAATTGAAATGATGCAAGAAAATTAACTAATTTTTTCTGCCCTTTAATGCAAAGATTCCAGTACTGAGAAAGATGTGCAAGGACATTACTAATTGCAAAAAACAATGCATATGCACAAAAATGTTTAAATAATAGCACAATTTTTATAATAAAATAGTGGAAATAAAAGATGTGTTCACTGGCAAAAAAAAAGTATAGTATATAAATATGAAATATTACTGGAATAAAGAAAATGAAGAATTCAGAAATGTAAATTATATATATATTTTTTAAAGGGTTGCAAATTCATTATTTACATTTTCTTTATGAGTACCATGAAGAAAATCCTGTAAGCAATGAAATTCCCATTTTCTGCAGTTGAACACCTGTGCTTTAGAAAGTTAAATAAGTAGGCTATGGACACATAGATGATCAATATCAACAGTGGAATTTATATTGAAATTTTCCTAAATCTAAGTATAACATTTTTTTAGTCTCATACTACATATAAGAGTGTAAGAAATTTCCAGCAGACAATATTTTGAAAGAACTTCAGTACAGGTCTGTCTCAATAAGGCAGGCAGGGGAGAGGTAGCAGTCCAGTGCAGGCACAGAACTGAGAGATTCTGGACAGAGAAGCTGCTACATGCTGGGGGCAGAAAGGAGAGGGAGAATCTATTGGGAGGCTCTTAACCAAAATGCAGTAGCAATTGTTAAACTGTCCTTGTTCAGAAGCCAGTAGATCAGCAGACTAGATGTGAGATCTCCAAAACAACTACAGAAAGCAAATAGCCTCTGAACTCCAACATAAAAAGTGGGATTTGGTCAAACCCACCCAGCACTGGAAGAAGTCCAAGAACACTGACCTCAGGGAAGCATTGAGCAGCTGTTCCTGTAGAGGAAGTTAAAATAATATCTTCTTTACCCAAAGAGCAGAGCTCAAACTTTAAAAATAAGCAAAAAAAGCAAAAAGATCTCTGGAGGATCAGGAGAGAAGTCAGGCATTGCACAATCAGGAGGCAAAAGAGGTTTTGAAGCTTGAGACCCTTGAAAGTGATTTTCTGTGAATAAATAGGGACCACCTAGTGGGCGGGAAATCTGGTCACATTGAGATCCGCATTGTTAATGGGAAGCATCTCCTTTTCTGATTGGCTGTGCGTGTGACCTCATAGACCCTATTTAAATTATGGGGACAAGGAAGTAGCTCTCTTTGACCGGGAGTTCATCAGGAGTTCATTAGGAGTCAGCAGGAGGTCAGCTAGGGGCAGGATTTGAATACGTGAATAAAAGATCTTGAGTTTACACATGGCTGTTCTCCAGCTCTCTATTATGCATTTAAACCATCATTCTATGAAATAATAGCCAGAGATTTCTCTCAGACAGAGGTAAGTTTGATAAAATTGGTTTAAGCACTGCAAACAACAGTGACCAGAGATTTCTCTAAGGATCTGGGAATTAGGAAAGACTGGCAATAGTGAATGCAGAGTGGGCATTAACAAGAATATTTGCAAGAGTAGTGAATGCCTTCTGGTTATTCACAAAGCTCCAACATGGCTATTATGGAGATAGAGAAGAACATATCTTAAACCTTGAGGACACTAAAGGCAAAATTTCTCCAGATAAATTATCAAAGGATGATAATGAGTTGCTCTCCAACTCAAAATGAACACTTCAGGTAGATTAGCCTAGTTGCAAGAAGTTTAGCTTGGGGGCAGTGGATTGGAGAATGAACTGATTAAGGTATGGGTCAGGTAAGAGATGAAAAAAAAATCATTCATTCCATATCTAGCTCAGCTGAATAAAGAACATGAAGTAAGAAACACCAGTATTTTCTCCCATGGGAATCAAGCCAGCACTTCTCTGCCTCACTCCCTTGGTGACTTGGAATATTGTAGGCAGAGCTCTTGGAGAATGTGTTGCATTCTGAACCTCCCTCTCATGGAAATAGGAAAGTTGTAAGTTCTGACCTGATTCCCTCCCTCTGTTCAAATTCTCTACAAGATCTTAAAAAATGTCAGAAGAAAAATGGAGAAATGAAATGATAACTTTGGAAAAGGAAAAAAGAAATTGTCTGAAAAAAATCACTCCTTAAACAAAGATTTGGCAAAATGGACAAAGAAAACAACTCAGTGAAAAACAAAATTGGTGAAATAGAAATAGAGAACAATTCCCTAAAAATAAGAATTGGTGAAATGGAAAAAAAAAATCCAATGAACAAACAAAAAGTTCAATTGGCCAAATGCAAAAGAAGTAAAAAAGCTAACTGAAGAAAATAATTCATTAAAATTTAGAATTGAAAAAATGGAAGTCGATGACTCAATGAGACATCAAGAATCAAACAAAACTGTCCCAAAATAAATAAATAAATAAATATATGAAAATGTAAAATGCCTCAACAGACCAAAAAAAAATTGATTTGGAAAATAGATCCATGAAAGACAATATAAAAATTATTGGTCTTCCTTAAAATCATGATGTAAAAAAGAGCCTAGCATCATTGTTCAAGAAATCATCAAGGAAAACTGCCATGATGTCCTAGAACCAGAAGTTAAGGTTATAATTAAAAGAATCCATCAATCAAATAATCCTAAAACAGATACTAAAATGAATTCTCCAATGAATATTGTAATTCCAGAATTATCACATCAAGGAGAAAATGTGGCAAGCAGTTAGCAAGAGACCATTCAGGGGGGTGAAGTCAAGATGGCAGAGAAGACACACATGAATTTCTAAGCACCTCCCCTACCCTTACGACCAACATTAAATTCAGCCTCAAAAACAGCCCTCGAGTGTTAAAACCCACAAAGTCTAGAAGTACAACTCACCAGCCAAAGAAAATCTGGAATTTCATCAGAAAAGGTTTGTCCTGAGGGGCCAGGGAGAAGATCAGTGCAAGCAGGGAGAGAAGTAGAGGCTAACATATTGTGCTGATTGGGTGAGAGTGTGTACACACCCCAAACCAGAAGTGACAGCACAGATCACAGCACAATCTTGAAGCCCAAACCCACAGTACAGGGCTTTTCCTTGGGGCAGTTGTGAACCTGCATGGCAGGCCCAGCCCAGGGCAGCCTCTAATCTGCACAGTGGGAGGTTTGGCCTGGGGCAAAGAACTTTCACAATGTGATTTGCTTCTGGGCAGAGACACTTCTGGTCTGAGCCAGGCTATTCACTGGTCAGCTGCTAATACCCACAGCCTCACAAAGGGCTTTGGCCTCAGGTAGTGACACTTTCCTGCTTAGTCTCTAGCCTTAGGACAGTCGCTAAACCACACAGCAGGGTTCTCCACCTACCGAGGTGCCACAATAAGGATCACCCAAGATCTGGCTGCCTCCACATTGAAGGATTGAAGGGGCTGGAATCTGATATTCTGAAAGGCAAAAGAACTTGAAATTCAGCCAAGAATAAACTACTCAGCCGTAACTCCTGCTGAATCACTTCAGGTTGGGGAAGGGAAAACTTTTACCCAGAGCACTCCCATACCGAGCAGCCTGAAGCCTGTTTACATCTTTCCCTGCTTTGCAGCGGAAGCTGGTAATACCCTTGCCCTAAAGGCAGATCCTAAAGGCTTTTAAAAATGAATAAAAAAAATTAAAAGGACGATAGATAGCTTTTATACAGAAAAAGAGCAGGTTTGCAACCCCGAAAAGACTAATAGCAAACAGTCTCCACACAATATCCCAAAGGGGAATGTTTCCTGCCCCCCTTTACATAATGCTCTCCTAGAAGAGACCATTAAACATCTCAAAAAAGAGTTAGAAGAAAAATGGGGAAAGGACAGAGAAGCTTTGCAAAAGAGCAACAAATTCATGAAATGTGAATTGGAAAAGGTTAAAAATTCCCAGGAAGTGCAGGGAAACAGAATTTGTGAATTGGAAAAAGTAAAAAAAAAATCTCAGGAAAGTAGGATTTGTGAATTGGAAACAACAAAGAATTTGCAAGAAAGTAATATCTGTGAATTGGAAAAAGAAAATAATTCACTAAAAAAAAAAAAAAAGTGAAATGGAAAAAAAAAAAAAAACTCCATAGAGCTAAACAACTCATTTAAAAACTCAATAGGACATATACAAAAAGAAACAAAACAAAGATAATGAAGAAAATAATTCATTCAAAATCAGAACTGAACAAATAGAAACTAATGATTCATTGAGACAGTAAGAATCAGTCAAGCAAAACCAAAAAAAAAAAAAATGATAAATTGGAAAAAAACATGAAATATCTACTTGGAAAATTACAGACCTGGAAATAGATGTAGGAGAGATAATCTGAGGATTATTGGACTTTCTGAAAATTATGATGAAAAAAAGAGCGTAGATACTATTCCACAGAATATCATCAAAGAGAACTGCCCAGAGGTAATAGAACCAGAAGGTAAAATAGGAATTGAAAGAATTCATTGAACACCTTCTGAAAAAGACCCTAAAATAAAGACTCCAAGGAATATTGTGGCCAAATTTCAGAACGATCATATTAAGGAAAAAATATTACAAGCAGCAAGAAAAAAAAATTCAAATACCGAGGTGCCACAATAAGGATCACCCAAGATCTGGCTGCCTCCACATTGAAGGATTGAAGGGGCTGGAATCTGATATTCTGAAAGGCAAAAGAACTTGAAATTCAGCCAAGAATAAACTACTCAGCCAAGCTGAGCATTTGCTTCTAGGGAAGAAGATGGACATTTAATGAAACAGATGAATTCCATTTGTTTCTAAGGAAAATGCCAGAGTTAAACAAAAAATTTGATCAGGAACCATAGGACTAAAGAGAAGCAGAAAAGGTAAAAGGAAGTTTTGAGAATTATATTTCTGTTTTGGATATACAAAAAGACTCTAGTCTTTATTTTTGTCTATATATTTTGATTTTATTGATATAACATAAAAAGGGGAAGTAGAAATAGAAAAGGGATAATGTCAAAAAAGGAGGAAAGGGAGGATAAAAAGAGGGAAACTACATCCCACAAAGAGGCAAAGGCAACTTATCATATCCAAGGGAATTTAGAGAGGGGGAGGAACATTGTGTGAATCTTACTTTCATCAGAATTGGCTCAAAGAGAAAATAATTGACATACTTGATCTTCTCTCACCCCATTAAAAAGAGGGAGAGGGAAAGGGAAAAGGAAAAGAGTAATAAGGGAAGGGTACCATAAAGGGGAACAGATTCAAAGTGGGGAGAGAAGGATCTTAAAGAGGGTAAGCGGTGTAATACAATTGGGGCACAAAAGATTAAAACTGGGAAATCGGGTTGGGGTGGGGCAAGTAAAAGAAAAGCATAATCTGGGGATAATAAGATGGCAGGAAACACAGAATTAGTCATTTTAACCATAAATGTGAATGGAATGTACTCTCACATAAAGCAGAGGTGGATAGCAGACTGGATCAAAAGTCAGAAGCCTAGAATATGTTGTTTACAGGAAACACATTGAAAGCAGGAAGATACATACAGAATAAAGGTAAAAGGCTGGAGCAGAATCTATTATGCTTCAGGTGAAGTCAAAAAAGCAGGAGTAATCATCCTTATCTCAGATCGAGCAAAAGCAAAAATTGATCTAATCAAAAGAGATAAGGAAGGAAACTATATCTTGCTAAAGGGTAGCATAGAGAACGAAGCAATATCAATACTAAACATATATGCACCAAGTGGTACAGTATCTAACTTCCTAAAGGAGAAGTTAAGAGAGTTGCAAAAAGAAATAGACAGCAAAATTGTAATGGGGGGAATCTCAACTTTGCACTCTCAGAATTAGACAAATCAAACCACAAAATAAATAAGAAAGAAATCAAAGAGTTAAATAAAATATAAGAAAAAATTAGGTATGATAGATCTTTGGAGAAAACTGAATGGAGACAAAAAGGAATATACTTTCTTCTCAGCAGTTCATGGAATCTATACAAATATTGTCATATATTAGGACATAAAGACCTCAAAATTAAATGCAGCAAGGCAGAAATAGTAATGGCTTTCTTTTCAGATTATGATGCAATAAAAACTACAATGAACAAAAAGTTAGGAGTAAATAGACCAAAAAGTAATTGGAAACTAAATAATCTCATCTTAAAGAATGATTGGGTGAAACAACAAATTATAGACACAATCAATAATTTCACTCAAGATGATGACAATGATGAGACATCATACCAAAATTTGTGAGATGCAGCCAAAGCAGTAATAAGGGGAAATTTTATATCCTTAGAGACTTACTTGAATAAAATAGAGAAAGAGAAGATCAATGAATTGGGCTTGCAACTTAAAAAGCTAGAAAAAGACCAAATTAAAAACCTCCAATCAAATACTAAATTTGAAATTCTAATATTAAAAGGAGAAATTAATCATATTGAAAGTAATACAAACTATTGAACTAATAAATAAAACTAAGAGTTGGTTCTATGAAAAAACCAATAAAATTGATAAACCTTTCATAAATCTGATTGGAAAAAGGAGAGAGGAAAATCAAATTAGTAGTCTTAAAAATGAAAAGAAAGAACTTTCCACCACTGAACAGAAAATTAAAGAAATAATAAGGGGTAACTTTACCCAATTTTATGCCAATAAATTTGATAACCCAAGTGAAATGGCTTCCAAATATAGGCTTCCCAGATGAACAGTGGAGGAAGTAAATTGCTTGAATAATCCCATTTCAGAAAAAGAAATAGAACAAGCTGTTAATCAACTCCCTAAGAAAAAATCCCCAGGACTAGATGGATTTACATGTGAATTCTATCAAACATTTAAAGAACAATTAGCCCCAATGCCATATAAATTATTTGAAAAAATAGGTAATGAAGAAGTCCTACCAAATTCTTTTTATGACATAGACATGGTACTGATACCTAAACCAGGTAGGTTGAAAACAGAGAAAGAAAATTATAGATTGATCTCCCTAATGAATATGGATGCTAAAATCTTAAATAAGATATTAACAAAAAGACTACAGAAAATCATCCCCAGGATAATACACTATGATCAAGTAGGATTTATACCAGGAATGCAGGGCTGGTTCAATATTAGGAAAACTATCAGCATAATTGGCCATATTAATAACCAAATTAACAAAAGTTATATAATCATCTCAATAAATGCAGCAAAAGCATTTGATAAAATCCAACATCCATTCCTATTAAAAACACTTGCGAGTATAGGAATTAATGGACTTTTCCTTAAAATAATCAGTAGCATCTATTTAAAACCATCAGTAAGCAGCATATGTAATGGGGACAAACTGCAACCATTCCCAATAAGATCAGGAATGAAACAAGGTTGCCCACTATCACCATTACTTTTACTATTGTATTAGAAATACTAGTGTTGGCAATAACAGTTGAGAAAGAGATCAAAGGAATTAGAGTAGGCAATGAGGAAACCAAATTATCACTCTTTGCTGATGATATGATGTTATACTTAGAGAACCCCAGAGATTCTACTAAAAAGTTGTTAGAAATAATCCACAACTTTAGCAAAGATGCAGGATACCAAATAATCCCACATGAATTACCAGTATTCTTGTATATTACGAACAAAATCCAATAGTCAGAGTTACAAAGAGAAATTCCATTTAAAGTAACTACTGGTGGTATTAAATACTTAAGAATCTATCTGCCAAGAAAAAATCAGAAACTTTATGAGCATAACTACAAAACACTTTTCACACAAATTAAGTCTGATCTAATCAATTGGAAAAACATTAAATGCCCTTGGATAGGGTGAGAAATATATAATAAAGATGACAATACTACTTAAACTTATCTATTTGTTTAGCGCTATACCAATCAGACTCCAAAAATACTACTTTAATGACCTAGAAAATATAACAACAAAGTTCACATGGAAAAACAAAAGGTCACGGATTTCAAGGGAATTAATGAAAAAAAAAATCAAATGAAGGTGGCCTAGCTGTACCAGATCTAAAATTAAATTATAAAGCAGCAGTTATCAAAACCATCTGGCATTGGCTAAGAAATAGATTAGTTGATCAGTGGAATAGGTTAGGTTCAAAGGACAAAACAGTCAATAACTATCGCAATCTAGTGTTTGACAAACCCAGAGACCCCAGCTTTTGGGATAAGAACTTACTGTTGGACAAAAATTGCTGGGAAAATTGGAAACTAGTATGGCAGACACTAGGCATTGACCCACACTTAACACCATACACTGAGATAAGGTCAAAATGGCTTCATGACCTAGGCATAAAGAATGAGAATATAAATAAATTAGAAGAACACAGGATAGTTTATCTCTTGGATCTGTGGAAGAGGAAGGAATTTATGACCAAAGAAGAACTGGAGGTCATTACTGATCACAAAATAGAAAATTTTGATTACATCAAATTGAAAAGTTTTTTGTACAAACAAATCTAATGCAGACAAGATTAGAAGGGAAGCAATAAACTGGGAAAACATTTTTACAGTCAAAGGTTTTGATAAAGGCCTCATTTCCAAAATATACAGAGAATTGACTCTAATTTTATAAGAAATCAAGCCATTCTCCAAATGATAAATGGTCAAAGAATATAAACAGACAATTCTCAGATGAAGAAATTGAAACTATTTCTAGCTATATGAAAAGATGCTCCAAGTCATTATTAATTAGAGAAATGCAAATTAAGACAACTCTGAGATACCACTACACACCTGGCAGACGGACTAGAATGACAAGGAAAGATAATGTGGAATGTTGGAGGGAATGTGGGAAAACAGGGACACTAACACATTGTTGGTGGAATTGTGAATACATCCAACCATTCTGTAGAGCAATTTGGAACTATGCTCTAAAAGTTATCAAACTGTGCCTACCCTTTGATCCAGCAGTGTTACTACAAGGCTTATATCCCAAAAAGATCATAAAGAAGGGAAAGAGATCTGTATATGCAAGAATGTTTGTGGCAGCCTTCTTTGTAGTGGCCAGAAACTGGAGACTGAGTAGATGCCTATCAATTGGAGAATGGCTGAATACATTGTGATATATGAATATTATGGAAAATTATTGTTTGGTAAGAAATGACCAGCACGATGATTTCAGAAAAGCCTAGAGAGACTTATACGAACTGATGCTGAGTGAAATAAGCGGGGCCAGGAGATTATCATATACTCCAACAACAATACTATATGATTATCAATTCTAATGGACCTGGCCATCTTCAGCAATGAGATGAACCAAAGCATTTCCAATGGAGTAGTAATGAACTGAACCAGCTACACCCAGTGAAAGAACTCTGAGAGATGACTATGAACCACTACATAGAATTCCCAATCCCTCCATTTTTGCCTGCCCGCATTTTGGATTTCCTTCACAGGCTAATTGCACAATATTTCAGAGTCTTATTCTTTTTGTACAGCAAAATAATGGTTTGGCCAAATATACTTATTTTTTATTTAATTTATACTTTAATATATTTAACACCTACTGGTCATCCTGCTATCTAGGGGAGGGGATGAGGGAAGGAGGGAAAAAATGGAATAAAAGGTTTGGCAATTGTCAATGCTATAAAATTAATCATGCATGTAACTTGTAAATAAAAAGCTATTAAAAAAAGAAGACAAATTCAATTATTGAGGAGACACAATTAGGATTAGCTAGAACCTAGCAGCTTGAACTTTAAAGGATCAAATTCCTGAAATGTGACATTCTGGAGAATCAATTATTAAGGAAAATTAAGAATTTTCTTTCAGAAGGATTGATGGATATTCAATTAAATAGTGAGCTTTTATTTATTTTTAATTAAAAGACCAGAACTGAACAGAAAATTTGATCTTCAAATAAAGAACTAAGAGAAGCAGAGAAACTGAAAAAAAAAAAAAAACACTATATATTTTTAAAAGGGTGAAATGTTTACATTCCTCTATTGGAAGGTGATATGTTTAAACTCTTGAGGACTATATTTTGTTAGGAGTATACTTAGAGTTTGTAGGTGTAATGTGACTTTACTATGATGACATAAAAAGAAACTAAGGGTAGAAAAGGGATTGTACTGGAAGAAGAGGAAAAGGGAATTAAAATGGGATAGATTACAACACATATACAAGTAAAAGACCTATTACAATTGAGGGGGAAAAAAGTAGGGGATGAGCATTGTGTGAACTTTAATTTCATCAGACTTGGCTCAAAGAGAGAGATATTAAGTTTGTCAGAGAAATTTGTCTTACCCTACAAGAATTAGGAAAAGGGAAAGGAAAGGCAGAGACTAATGGAAGGGAGAACAGAAATAGAAGAGGGAAGGAATAAGAAAGGGGAAAGAGACTATAAAATGGAAGGGAAGGATGAAGGAGGTGGATGTCGGAATCCAAACACTGGGGAGGAGGGAAAGGGTGAAAAGAAAGAAAAAAGTGTAAGTTAGAGAAAACAAGATGACAGGAAATAACAGAATTAGTAATAATTTTAACTGTAAACTTGAATGGGATGAACTCTTCCATTAAATGGAGATGGAAAGAAGACTGCATTCAAAGACAGAATACAACAATATATTGTTTAAAAAAACATATTTAAAGCAAAGTGATGCATAGAGAGGAAAAGCCAAAGGCTGGAGGAGAATCTTTTATGCTTTACTGCAGCAACAAAAGCAAGGGAAGTGATTCTAACCTCAGATGAAACAAAAGTAACAATAGATTTAACAAAAATAGATCTAATTAAAAGGGATGAGGAAAGTAACTACATTTTGCTAATGGATACCAAAGATAATGAAGTAATAGCAACACTAAACAGTTTATGTATAAAGTGGTATAGAATCCAGTTTCCTAGAGGAAAATTAAGGGAGATGAAAGAAAAAATAGATAGCAAAACTATTAATAGCAGGTGAGTCCAACTTTTCTCTACCAGAACAAAATAAATCAAACCACAAAATAAATAAGAAAGAAGTTAAGGAGGTAAATTGAATTTTAGAAAAGTTAGATCTGACAGTGCTTTGGAGAAAACTGAATGGGGAATGAAAGGAATATACTCCCCCCCCCATTAAAAAGTAATTTTATTTGCCCTTTATTAAGTACCTACTACATGCAAATACTTGGAGCAGTAAGATTTGGGAAAAAATAGAAACAGTCCCTGCCTTCATGAAGTTTATATTCTAACAAGAGAATACAACTTGTATTCAAAAAAAAAAAAAAGTAAAGAATAAAACCAAATTACTAACATCAAAAATGAAAAGGATGAACTTTCCACTAATAAAGATAAATTAGAGCAATAATTAGGAGCGACTTTGTCCCACTATATACCAATAAATCAGATAATCTAAATGAAATGAATGAAGACTTAGAAAAATATAGATTGTTTAGATTGACAGAGAAGGAAATAAATTATTTAAGTAGTCCCAATTTGGAAAAAGAAATTGAACAAGCCATCAAACAACTTCCTAAGAAAAATCTCCAGGACCAGAAGGATTTATATGTGAATTCTACCAAACATTTATACAATTAATTCCAATTCTATTCAAATTATTTGGAAAAATAGAGAAATAAGCAGTCCTATGAAATTACTTTTATGACATAGATATTGTGCTGATATCTAAACCAGGTAGGACCAAAAAAGAGAAAGAAAATTATAGACCAATTTCCTTAAAGAATATTGATTCAAAAATCTGAAATATAATATTACCAAAGAGATTACAGTAAGTTATCATTAGGATAATACACCATGGTCAAGTAGGACTTACACCAGGAGTGCAGGGCTGGTTCAATAATAGAAAAAACTATTAACATATTTGACTGCATCAATAACCAAACTAACATCAATTATATGATTATATCGATAGATGTGGAAAAAGCATTTGACAAAATGCAGCACCCATTCCTGTTAAAAATTCTAGAAAGCACAGGAAAAATGGAATTTTTCTTAAAATGATAAAAAAAATTCTTAAAATTTTCATAAAATGCATAAGGGAGGTAAGTCAAAAGCATTCCCAATAAGATCAGGGGCAAAAAGGTTGCTCATTATCATCTTTAATATTGAATATTGTATTAACATGTTAGATTTAACAATAAAAAAGAAAAAGAAATTAAAGGAATTAGAGTGGATTATTAGGATATAGATTATTAATCTTTGTAGATTATATGATGGTATACTTTAAGAATTGTAGAGAATCAAGTAAAAATCATTAGAAACAATTCACAACTTTAGCAAAGTTGCAGGTTACAAAATAAATCATATAAAACATTAACATTTCTCTGTTACCAGCAAAGTCCAGCAACAAGAGATAGAAAGAGAAATTCCACTTAAAATAACTATAGATAATATAAAATATTTGGGTGTCTACCTGCCAAGACCCAATCAGGAATTATATGAACACCATTACAAAATACTTTTCCACAAAAATAAAATCAGATATTAACAATTGGAAAAATATCAAGTGTTCATGGGTAAGCCAAGCTAATATAATAAAAAATGACAATACTAACTAAATTAATCTCCTTAATTCAGTGCCATACCAATCAAACTGTCCAGAATTTACTTTACAGATCTAGAAAAAATAACAAATTTCATCTGAAAGAACAAAAGATCAAGAATTTCAAAGGAATTAATGAAAAAAGTGTAAATGAAGATGCCCTATTGTACCAGACCTAAAACTATATCATAAAGCACTGTCATCAAAATCATTTGGTACTGGATAAGAAATAGAGTAGTTGACTAGTGGAACGGGTCAGGTTGATTGGACAAAATAGTGAATCACTATAGTAATGTAGGGTTTGATAAACTCAAAGACCCCAGTTTCTGGGAGAAGAACTAACTATTTGACAAAAATTGCTGGGAAAATTGGAAAATAGTATGGTAGAAACTAGGAATTTATAACACCTAACAGCCTATAACAAGATAAGATCAAAATGGGTTCATGATTTTGACATAATGATTCAGACTATATACTGAATAAAAGAGCAAAGGATAGTCTACCTTTCAGATCTGTGGACAAGGAAGGAATTCTTGGCTAAAGAAGTTCTAGAGGCCATTTTGAAATGCAAAATAGATAATTTTGATTGTATTAAGTTAAAAAAAGTTTTTGTACAAACAAGATCAATACAGACAAGATTAAAAGCATGCAGAATACTAGAAAAAATTACATCCAAGGGTTCTAATAAAGGTCTCATTACTGAACTATATAGAGAATTGACTCAAATTTATAAGAACACAAGCCATTCTCCAATGCATCAGTCAAAGAATATAAAAAGACAATTTTCAGATGAAGAAATTAAAACCATTTTAAGTCACATGAAAATGTGCTTAAAATCACTATTGATCATAGAAATTTAAATTAAACCAACTCTGAAATACCACTACCCACTTCTCAGATTAGTTAAAAGGAAAGGAAAAGACAATAATAAATGATGGAGTGAATTTGGGGAAACTGGGATACTAAGAGATTTTTAATGCAGTTAGGAACTAATTCAGTCATTCTGGAGAACAATATAGAAGTATTTCAAAAGGGTTATCAAACTGTACATACCGTTGGGTTCCGCAGTGTCTCTACTGGGTTTGTGTTCCAAAGAGATGAGAAAAAAGTGTAAAGCACTCACATGTGCAAAAATGCTTCACTACCCTTTTTGTAATGACAAGGAACTGCATTTCCTCACTCAATTAAAGAATAGCTGAATAAGTTATGGTATATGAATGTTATGGAATATAATGGTTCCATTATAAATAATCAGTAGGATGATTTCACAAAGGCCTGGAGAGACTTATATGAACTAATACTAATTGAAGTGAATAGAACTATGAGAAAATTGTATACAACAACAATGATATTGTAAAATGATCAATTCTGATGGATGTGGCTCTTTTCAACAATAAGTTGATTCAGACCAATTCCAATTAACTTGTAATGAAGAGAGCCATCTACACCCAAAAAAAGGACTGTGAAGACTAAATGTGGATCACAACATAGTATTTTTACCTTTTTGTTGTTTTGTGCTTGCTTTTTGTTTTCTTTCATTTTTTTCCCTTTTTTGGGTCTGATTTTTCTTCGGCAGCATGATAATTGTGGAAATATGTATAGAAGAATTATGCATATTTAACATATATTGGGTTACTTATTGTCTAGGGAAGAACATGTGGGGAGGGAGGGAGAAAAAATCTGGAACGCAAGATTTTTCATGAGTAAATGTTGAAAACTATATTTGCACATAGTTTGAAAATAAAATGCTATTATTAAAAAAAAAATCTCCTACCTTCACTTACCTTCCTTCTTCTCAAGATAGCAAGCAATTTTTATTTCTTTGTATTTGCATAGTCATGCATTTTTCCACCTTTTAATCTTATATTTCTTGTACATGACAAATATTGAAATAGGTTTGAAAGAATTGTACATATTTAACCTATACAAGATTGCTTGCTGTTTGGGGGCAAGCAGTAAAGGAGGGCTGAAGAAAATTTTGGAACATAAACTTTTACAAAAACTAATGTTAAAATCTATTTTGCATGTATTAGAAAAAATAAAATATTAATGAAACAAAAGACAGTAAGCAAGCTCATAGATTATACACATAAAATCATTTTAAATATATTTTCATATTGTGAGAGAAAAATCAGAATGAACGGGAAAAAAGAGAAAAAACACACAAAAGTGAAATTAGTATGGTTTTATCTGCATTCATTCTCCACAATTCTTTCTCAGGATGAGGAATATGTTATTTATTCCAAGTTTATTACATTTGTCTTGGATCACTATGTTGCTGAGAAGAGTTAAGTGTATCATAGTAAGTCATCATATAATCTTGCTGTGTCTGTATACAATATCCTCTTGATTCTACTCATTTTACTCAGTATCAGTTCAAACAAGTTTTTCCAGGCTTTTCTGAAATCAACCTGCTCATCATTTCTTATGGAGCTATAGTATTTTATTACAATCATATACCACAATTTATTCAGCTATTTCCCAAATGATTGGCATCCATTCAATTTACAATTCCTTACCACCACAATAAAAGCTGCTACAAACATTTTTGTACATGTAGGTTCTTTCCCCTCTTTTATGATCTCTCTGGAATACAGGGCCAGTACTGATACTGTTGGATCAATGGGTATGCACAGTTTTATAGATTTTTGCTCTCCAAAGTGGCTGGAGCAGTTTACAATTCTAACAACAATACATTAGTGATCTAGTTTTTCCTAAATCACTTACAACATTTATTATATTTTCTTGTCGTTACAGCCAATCTGATAAGAATGAGGCTGTAACTGAATTAATTTGCATTTCTCTAATCAATAATGATTTAGAATCTTTTTATATGAATAAATAGTTTAATTTTTTCACCTGGAAAATTGTGTGTTTATATCTTTTGACCATTTATCACTGGGGAATGATTTCTATTTTTGCAAATTTGACTTAGTTTTCTGTATATTTCAGAAATATCACTTGCCATAAAAATTGTTTCCTCGCTTTCCATCTCTCTTCTAATCTTGGATGCATTGAATTTGTTTGTGCAAAAACTTACCTGTAAATTTATGCATCTCACATTTCTTTTGAACCACTACAATTCTAATTAACTCATCAGGAAGAGAAAAAATTGGAAATTATAGTGCCAAAGCAAATGAATTTATCCATATCTTTCACATTTTTTCATTTACTATAACCTATGATTCCATGTATGCATGGTGTGGTCCTAGCTGATCGAGAACCTCTGTTTTCTTGGTGTTAAACTTGGTGTTTTCTTGGATTCTTGGTTAGGTAAAAATAGCATAAGCAGCAGATACTACATTCATACTTTGTTTAAACTGAGTCTCAGAGGTTGCATTGAATGAACACTCATCTGTGAATAAAAAGCAAAACACCAATTGTCCTTTCACTTTATATTTCATGTATAGCCTTTTCATATTAAACATTTTACCATCAATATGGCAGCTGAAAATATTGTTCTGTGGTTTTGACAAAAAACACATAGCTCTACTTTACTCATTCCCTTAGTAACTGGAATGTACAAGAACATCATACAGTATCCAGAGCCATATAAGCATCATCATGAAACTATTGTATGAAATGGAACTTCTCTTGATAAGTAAAGTTTGCTATAGTGTTCTAATATGAATAGGTATACACACATATACAAATACACATCAAGAAATGGAATACACATGCATGTGTGTTTATATTTATATAAATATGCACACAAATATATATGCATATATAATCGATATATAAACAACTTTTCATCACATATCATATAGCTAAGTAGTTATACTTACAGATAGATATATTGGTAGATAGACAGCTATAGATATGAAACTGGTGGTAACAACATGGTCATAAAAATGGTCTATGTCCTGGACAACGTTTTTCTTTCCTGTGCATTTAAAATTTGTTTTATTGGTGATCCTTCAAAACAAATATATTTGTCATTATCCTCTTTCCTACAACTTCTATCATTTTGTAATAGAATCTCTCCATTTTATCAAATTTGTGTAATTCAACAAAACATAAACACATTGTCTAAGTCTAAGAATGCAGATTGCAAGATTCTCTCTATTTCACTGTTTCTCTGAAAAGAGGAAGAAGCAATATATTTTATCAACAGTCTTTTGAAGTGTCTTGATTAGGGGAAGGGATTTTCAAATCAACTAGATGCATTTCCACATAATTAAGAAGCTTTGCTTGAAAATTGTGTAGTTCTGAGAGAAATAAACAGTAATTTAAGAATTTTGCTCACAGGTTGCTGTAGAGGGTAAGAGCAAAGCACTAATATATATATATATATGCAGTATCAGTCAGTCACCATGTCTGTCCCCCACATTTATTATTTGGTGTGAACTCTTAGAAAGATAGTCACCTCAATAGTCTGAACTAAAAGATACTTTCCTTAAGAAATTGAGACTTTTATATATGTATTTTCCCTTTCCCTTTACTATCTTCCTTTTGAAGAGATCCTAAATATATAAAAAGATAAGATAACCATTATTCCATTCACACCACCAACTCCAAGGAATGTTAAAGGCTAACTTTTGGCAAAAATTTATGGTAAATCATGTCAAGATAAGGTCCAAATAAATATAAAATTAAGGTGACATTAAAAAGTCATATCATAAACCAATCAGAGGAGCAAGGAATAAAATGTCTTTTAGATGTATGGATGGGGAAAATTAATAATCAAATATATGATAAAGAACAAGATAGATTGAACAATTTTGATTGCATGTAATGTTTAAAGGTTTTTTTTTTAATACAAATTTAATCTAATGTCGTTGAATATGGAAAGGAACTTGATAAATCAGAAACTGTTTCCAGCAAATTTCTCAGATGTCTCATAGCCAAGCTATAGAACAAAAACTGATTTGAAATTAAAAACTAATATCAAATCCTTGATAGATAAGTGATAAAATGATATCAATAGGAAAATTTTAAAGAAAGAAATCCCCGCTATCAACAATCATATGATCAACAATCAATATTCTGTGTCACTAATCATCAGAGAAATGCAAGTTAAAGTATTTTTATGACTCCATATTAAACCCATGAAATTGACAAAGACGAGAAAAGACGAAAATAAAAGTTGCTGATGTATGAGTTATGAGGAAACTGACACACTAGTGCACTATTGATGGTGCTATGAATAATCTAAATGTTCTGGGAAGCAGCAGACAGGATTATGGGAATATGGCAGAGCAGATCAGAAAACTTCAAGCTCTTTATATTTCTCCCGCAAACAAGATAAAATAGCACCTCTGATGAAAGTAAGGTGGTAAAAATAAGCAAGAATTGGGATAGAAGATTGGTTCTCCTGGGACAACAGAAGGATATCTGAAGAAATATACCAGGATGAGATTTGGCCAATATGAAGTGTAAATATCTTCAGAGTAGCTCTGCTGAAATAGCAAGCTGCAAGCCCCAGGGCTAGCTGGAGTCAAAGGTAGGCTCTGTCCCAGCCACCCAAATTTTCATTTTCTGATCAGTGCTGAGAATTGGAAAACTAAACAGGAAAAGACTGAAGTAAACTTTACAAGTCAGGGACTTCAATCCTAGCTAAGCTGCTAAGATGCATCCCATAACAAGAAGAAACCAACACATACCTGATGAATACAGAAAAAAGTGAGGCAGGGATGTTATTGGCTGTGAGTAGTTATGGGAGGATGGAACTCATGATTTCAGTTTCAGTTCAGATGAGAGAATTGAAGAAAGGCCTGAGGCCAGATGCATTATACCCCATGTCGCATGATTAGTACAGATGATAATAAGGAACTCTTTTTTTTTTTTTTTTTAATGAGCAGGGAAAGGAGATAGAATCTATCTAATTACCATGGGAATAGAGGAGGACAAGACTCATCTTCAGAAAAAACAAAAATTAAAACTAAAAATCTCTCCTATTCCAAATACTAATGTCAAATGGTCACCTGCCCAAAGAAATTCATGGAAAAAATTTATTTAAAAATTTCAAAAATCAAAGGAAACAGATTAAGGAAAAATGCTAAATAATCAAAAGAAATAAAGAAAAGCAAAATTATTTTGTAAAGTCAATTAGTTAAAAAAAAAAGAGATCCAGAATTGTAAGGAAGAAAATTCCTTATTAAAAATAGAATTGTTATATAGAGAATTGACTCTAATTTATAAGAAATTAAGTCATTCTCCAATTGATAAATGGTCAAAGGATATGAACAGACATATTTCAGATGATAAAATTGAAACTATTTCTAGCCATATGAAAAGATGGTCCAAGTCATTATTAATCAGAAAAATGCAAATTAAGACAACTCTAAGATACCACTACACACCTGTCAGATTGGCTAAGATGACAGGAAAAAATAATGACCAATGTTGGAGAAGATGTGGGAAAACTGGGACACTGGTGCATTGTTGGTGGAGTTGTGAACAAATCCAACCATTCTGGAGAGCAATCTGGAATTATGCCCAAAAAGTTATCAAACTGCATACCCTTTGATCCAGCAGTGCTACTACTAGGCTTATACCCCAAAGAGATAATAAAGAAGGGAAAGGGACCTGTACGTGCCAAAATGTTTGTGGTAGCCCTGTTTGTAGTAGCTAGAAACTGGAAAATGAAAGCTGCCCATCAATTGGAGAATGGTTGGGTAAATTGTGATATATGAATGTTATGGAATATTATTGTTCTGTAAGAAATGACCAGCAGGAGGAATACAGAGAGGTTTGGAGAAACATACATGAACTAATGCTAAGAGAAATGAGCAGAACCAGGAGATCATTATATACTTCAACAATGATACTGTATGAGGGTGTAGTCTGATGGAAGTGGATTTCTTTGACAAAGAGAAGATCTAAGACAGTTTCCATTGATCAATGATAGACAGAAGTAGCTACACCCAAAGAAAGAACACTGGGAAATAAATGTAAACTGTTAGCATTTTTGTTTTTCTTCCCAGGCTATTTTTACCTTTTGAATCCAATTCTTCCTGTGCAACAAGAGAACTGTGTGTTTCTGCACACATATATTGTATCTAGGATATACTATGACATATTTAACATGTATAGGACTGCTTGCCATATGGGGGAGGGAGTGAAAGGAGAGAGGAAAAAAATCAGAACAGAAGTGAGTGCTAGGGATAATGTTGTAAAAAAAATTACCCAGGCATGGGCTCTGTCAATAAAAAGTTATACTTATTTTTTAAAAAATAGAATTGTTAGGGGAAACCAATAAAATTGTAAGAAATCAAGAGATAGTAAATCAAAATATAAAGAATGAAAAATTCTAAGAGAATATGAAATATCTCATAACAAAAACATTGACCTGGAGAACAGATCAAAAAGAGGAAACATAAGAATAATCAGACTACCTAAAAGCTACAATTAAAAAAAAAAGAATCTTGATATAATAATACAAGAAATAAAGAAAATTGTCGTGAAGTCTTAGAACAAAAGGAAAAAGTAGAAAAATGAAAAAAAAAATCCACTGATCATGATCTGAAAAAGATACTAGAAGGAAAACTTATAAGAATATCATAGCTAAATTACAAGACCTTCAGGTCCAGAAGCAAATGTTATGAGAGACAACAACAACAAAAATTCAAGTATAGTGATGCCACATTTAGAAACACAGAAGAACTAGCATCACCTACATTCAAAGACTCTAGTACTTGCAACATTCTATACCCAAGAGCAAAAGGACTGGAGTTTGACTGAAAATATCATACACAACCAAGTTAAACATAATCCAAAATAAAAAAAAAAAGTACTTCTTGACAAGTGGGGCAGTAAGGGAGGGAATGAAAAAACTAAAATGCACACAGCAGAGAAGAAAAAATCAAGAAGGAAACAAAGAAAAATGGATAGCTCTGAAGACAATGTGTAGCATTTATTATGCATGGAAATTCATATTTTTTGTTTTGATTCCTCTCGTATTCTGCAATGCATATGAATGTTTTTCTTTTTTTCTATTTTCTATTTAAGTTTAAAGTAAATAAGTAAAAAGAAAATAATTTCTGGAAAGCAGTGGTTATATGACCAAAAATCTTTTAAACTTTTTATACCCCTTAATATCATCAATAGGCCTGTAGTCAGTCAACAAATATTTATTAAATATGTAGTATATTTCATGCACTTACTAAATGATGGGGATATAAAGAAAAGCAAAATAGAATTCTCTCTCTAAAGAAGCTCACATTCTAATAGGAAAAACAACATGCAGATAAATATGTACAATTAGAATAAATAGGAAGTATTTAGCAGAATAAAGGTACTAATAGTAAGGGGAATTAGAAAAGGTTTCTTGAAAAAAACTATTTTAATAGGAACTTAAAAGAAGTCAGAGAAATAAGAAGATGGATATTATGAGGTAAAAGTATATTCCAGTGTATGGAGGGCAACTAGTAAAACTTTTTGAGAGTTGGATTTCTCTTTTTTTAATCAAAGCTTTCTATTTTAAAAATATATGCATGGATAATTTTTCAACACTGATCCTTGCAAAACCTTGTATTCTAGTTTTTCTCCCCCTTTCGGCCAACCCTTCCCATAGATGGCAAGTAATCCAATATATTTTAAACATGGTTATATATATATTAAATCTAATATATGCCTACATATTTATATAATTATTTTTCCACACAAGAAAGATCAGATCAAAAAGGAAAAAATGATAAATAAAATAAAATGCAAAAAAACAACAACAAAAAGAGTGAAAATGCTACTCTGTGATCCACACTAAGTTTCCACAGTCCTTTCTCTGGGTGTAGATGGCTTTCTTCATCACAAGATCACTGTAACTGGTTTGAATCATTTCATTGTTAAAATAAATAAATAAAAGCCATGTCCAGGGAAAAGAACTTCTCAAAGGAAGAGGGAAAGGACATTTATGTATCTTTAAAATTTCTCTCTCTCTCTCTCTCTCTCTCTGTGTGTGTGTGTGTGTGTGTGTGTGTGTGTGTGTGTACTTGTTCTTTTCCTGGCAGGTAAAATTTTCAAACAAATAAGTAGTTCTACTGGGGAATGACTTAACAGATTATGGAATATAAATGAAATATAATGTTGCCATGTATAATGAAGTGAAGAAATGGACAGTTTCACAGAAAAGGGAGGAGAACTTTAAGATATATATATAAATGGAAAAACATAACTAAAAAAAAAAACTTTAAAATTCTGATCAATTCATTGATAAACCAGTAAGCAGAAGACAGAAATTAAAACATGTCAATCACTTCCTTTCAGAGAAGTAAACAACTTAAAAATACATAGAGAATTATACATTTTTAGGCATAGTCTATATGGGAAGTTTTTTTTCTTTTTTGTCTATAATGCATATTGATAATTAGTAATTTTTTTTGCTCTTTCTGTTCTTTTTTTTTTCTTTTCTTTTTTCCTCTTATTATCCTTCCTTATTTCCCTGCTTCCTTTGTTCCTTCCTTGCTCCCTTCCTGGCTTCTTTTCTATTACTACTGTTCAATAGATAATAGATTATAAATACACATACTATAGATAGATAGATAGATTTCTACACACACACACACACATATATATATATAGAGAGAGATTCACACATGCACTCACACACACACACACACACATATATATTCACACACACACACACACACAACCACACACACACACACACACATATAATTGATGTGGTGAGTTTCCTGTGCCTACAAAGGTTATTGAAGTACAGAGTTTCTTGACTGTAAATTACTGGCTACTTTATGCCTTATCTTTAAAATAAGAGATAGGAAGAAATAGCTTCCTTAGATCCCTCCTGGCACTAGATCTATGAACCAGATCATATGTCAATTTTTTTTTTCACTGCCACATCAGTTTTTTGAAAATAATATAAGCGGTAGGTAATGAGGAAATCCAATTATCACTCTTTGTAGATGATATGATGGTATACTTAGAGAACCCTAGAAAATCAACTAAAGAACTATTAGAAGTAATCTGCAATTTTAGCAAAGTTGCAGAATACAAAATAAATACACAGACTTCTGGCCAAGATAATGGAGAGGAGACACAGACATCTATCTAAACTCTCCCTTGCTCTCAGAATGCTTTATTTCATGACAAGACCTCGGAATTAGGGCTTGATTGAAAAAACCCATAAATACACAGGCAACAGAAGATATCCTAGAAAGTCACCAGAAAATATCTGTTTTTGCTTGTGGGTGGGGGCAGTTAGATGAGGTGCAGTCTGAAGGCAGGCAGTGAGAGCATGACAGGCAGTGAGAGTATGAAATGCTGCTCACACTGAGCAGACCTGAAGGGGGTGGGGGTAATCTCAGCTATTTCTGCCGGGAGAACTTAACCTCAGTGTGGCTACTTTACCCTGGCAGCAAGCCAATGGATCAGCAGAGAAGCTATAAACAAGAGGGTAAATACTAAGTCCAAAAAGCTAGGGTGTCTCCGGATCTGGCCACAACCACTCAGAGTGACTCAGAATGCTCCCAGAATCTCAGAGTGCAGACGTAGCTCAGCCATCACTGACCTGTTAGTGCCTCACTGCTATCCCCTGAAATTTGTAGAGGAAGCTTGATAATACCATCCAGCCCAAAAGAAAAAAAAAAAAAGCAGACTGCAGTTGGTTTTTTTTTTTTTTCTTTAGTTTGTTTTCTTTGATTCTTCCTTGACAAAATGAGCAAAAAAAAATAAAGTATGCTCTAACAATAGAGAGCTCCTATATGGATAGAGAGCAGACTTTAAACACTGAGGAGACTAAAAACAGAGTGTGTCCACATGAATCACCAAAGGCAGATATGATATGGTCCTCAACACATAAGACTTGGATAGAAGAAACTAACAAGCTCTCAAGAGAGCTAGAAGAAAAATGGGGAAAGGAAAGGGAAGATTGGCAAGAGGATCTGGATAAGTCATTCCACTCATTCAAAGATAGAGTGGATAAAGAAATCAAATCCTTGAAAAACAGAATTAGTGAATTAGAAAGGATAAACAATTCCAAGGAAAACAGAATTAGACAATTGGAAAAAAGAAAATAGCTCTCTAAAAAATAAAATTGGTGAAATGGAAAAAAATTCCATAGAACAAAGAACTCAAATAAAAACTCAACTGTACAATTAGAAAAGAGAAATTTAAAAGTGAGAGAAGAAAATAATTCATTAAAAATCAGAATTGAACAAATGGAATTGAATGGAGACACCAAGAATCAGTCAAGCAAAACCAAAAAAAAAAAAAAAAAAAAAAAAAAGAAAGAAAGAAAGAAAGAAACAATGGAAAAAAACTGTCAAATACCTTCTTGGAAAAACAACAAACCTGGAAAATAGATATAGGAGAGATAATCTGAGAATTATTGGACTTCCTGAAAAATATGATGAAAAAAAGAACCTGGACACTATTTTCCAGGAAATTATCAAAGAGAACTGCTCAGATGTTATAGAAACAGAAGGTAAAATAGACATTGAAAGAATTCATCAATCACCTACTGAAAGGGACTCTAAAATCAAAACTCCAAGAAATATTGTGGCTAAAGTCCAGAACTATCAGACCAAGAAAAAATACAAGCTTTTATTGCTTGCTATAAAGCTGCTAGAGAAAAACAGTTTAAATATAGAGGAGTCACAATAAGGAATACTCAGGTTCTAGCAGTATGCACATTACAGGATTGAAGGGCCTGGAATCTGATATGCTGAAAGGCTAAGAAATTTGGTCTGCAGCCAAAAAATAACCTACCCAGGCAAAATGAGCATTCTCTCCCCCCTGTACCCCCCAGGAAGAAGATGGACATTCAATGAAATAATAGGTGAATTTCATCTATTTCTGATGAAAAAAAAACAAAACTAAACAGAAGTTTGATCTCCAAATATCAGACTCAAGAGAAACATAAAAAGGTAAAAAGAAATCTTGGGAACTATATTTCTGTTATAAAGATACATAAAGAATGCATGTATAATTTCTTCTAGAAACTAGAGGTAGACAGGAAATTGTACTAGAAAAAAAGGTAAAGTGGGGGTACTACATCTCATAAAGAGGCAAAGGAAACATATTATATCTGAGGGAAAGAAGGGAGGTAGATGAATATAGTGTGTAAATTACTTTCATCATAATTGGCTTAAAGAGAAAAATGTCACATATATTCGATTTACAGAAAAATATCTCCAACCTCATTAAAAAATGGGAGGGGGAGAAGATGGCGGAGAAGGCACACACAACTCTCTAAGCTCCTCTCATTCCCCTCATAACCGACTATTTAATTCAGTCTCAAAAATAGCTCTTCACTGCTTAAGTTCATGAAGATTAGAAGCACTACAACTTACCAGCCAAAGTCAATCTGGAAGATTGCCAGGAAAGGTTTGTCCTGAGGGACCAGGAACAGACCAGCACAGGCAGCTAGAGACTAGTCCTGAGCAGACCAGGGGCGGGGGATGATCTCTGTGGCTAGAGAAGTTATACAGATTTTTCAGCTAGAGGGTAATTGTTCTGCCTTGATTACAAAGCAGTAAACTGGCAGAGAAATTAAAGCCTAAAACAGAGGGTAAGCTAAAAAAACGCCAGAACCTAACGAGATCTGGCTGTAACCACTCAAACCCAGGAGTGACTCAGGCAGACTTTAACGCAGCTCTGCAGCCACATCCTGCAGTTCAGGGCTTTTGTGGGGGCAGTCACAAATCTGCATGGCAGGGAGGCACAGCCTGGGCAGCCTCTAAGCGCACAGTGTGGGGCTCAGCCTGGGGCAATAGAACTTCCCTAGCAGACTGTGCCTCCCAGGCAGACACTTCTGGTCCCTGCAAATCCATTCAATGCTCAACTACTAATACCCACAGCCCCAAGGCAAGCTTTGGCTTGGGGTAGTGAAACTCTCACTGCTCAGCGTCTAGCCCCAGGGCAGTTGTGATCTCACACAGTGGGGTTCTTTGCAGGGCACTTTCCCAGCTCAGCCCTGCAGGACTGAGTTACTCCTGGGTGGGGAACTCTTTCCCAGAGCACTCCAGTACCTCAGTGCTTTTTGTAGCAGCCTGACAGGAGAGCTACCCATCCATACACTTTTCACTGCTTTGCAGAGGAAGCTGGTAACCTCCTGGCTTTGAAGGCAGACTCTACAGGCTTCAACAAAATGAGTAAAAAATTTTTTTAAAAAATGGTTGATAGTTTCTATACAGAAAGAGAACAGCTTTTCAACCCTGAAGAAACTAATAGCATACAGTCTCCAGACAATTGTTGGTTGTTGGAATCCTTACTAACTGCTAACTAATTAGAGTTGATCTAATCTTACAAGAAGATGTTTTGGGAAGAACCTGAAACAAGGTACTAAGTAGAACTACCCATAATCCCTCTCTCTGGAAGGAGCATAAATAGGCCAATGGGCCAGTCGGAGAGTTCTTGAAAGGAAGATGCTACAAGTCGAGATTTCACCGGAATGACATGAAGACTGGAGCTGGCTGGAGGCTGAAGAAAGCAGAGGCAGAGGCTGAAGGACCAGACCTTTGGATTTAAAGACATTTGGAGAGAGCTCTTGGAACCAAGCAGAGAGATAGGCCTCTAAGCTAACCGGGCTATATTGGAAATAATAAAAGATCTGAACTTTTATCACCTGGCTGCTTTTTGAGAAGAAAAAGCTCACAACATTTTGGCGCCCTGAACGTGGGGCTGACAGACCCCCTCAGTGGATTTCAGTGGAAAAGCTACGATCCTGATTCAAGTGGAAAAGCCTCTGATCCTGATCCAGTGGAAAAGACACTTCAACCCAGAAATTAGGGTGAGTGCAACAAAGAAATTTTGTTAGAAGAGTTAAAGTAGAATTTCAGCTAAGATGGGACAGATATTTAGAAAACAGCCTGTTTCTGTTCAAGGAAAATGTTTAGAGAGCATTATTAATGTTATGGAAAGCCAAGGTTTAATTATAAGTTTACAGCAAATCACTGAATTTTTACAAACTGTAAAGGACATATGTCCTTGTTTCTCTCTTGATAAGGAATTAGATCTAAATGAATGGAAATTGGTTGGAGAGGATCTTTGTCAATTCTATGATAAAAATGGGCCTAACTCAATAATTAATACATATAATGTAATACAATTGGCTATAAGAAGTTATTTAAGTGATAGAATGATGAAAAGGAAAGTACAGGAGGAAAAAGTGCCAACTTTACTAGGTGAAAAGGAGGACGAATCAGATGAGAATGGAGTTAATTACAATTCTGAGTATGATACTTCACGGCAGGAGGAATTAGGTGATTCCACATCTCATGACCCTCCCCCTGCAATTAACCCTTCATGGGTGGAACAAGGGGGAGGGAGAGAGACAGAAACACAGTCAGCTTCTCCTGTAAAGCAGAATTTGACAAGATTAGAAAAAGCATTAATTAAAGCAAAAAATGAAGGAGAAGATATATCTGATTTTATAAATGCATATCCTGTGATTGAAGAGCTCAACTCCTCAGATCAAAAAGAGAGAAAATACACTGCTTTTAATTTGGGAAAAATTAAAGATTTGAAAAAGGGTTGCACTCTTTATGGGGCTACATCATCTTATGTGAAGATGTTACTAGATAATTTGTCTTATGAAATCCTAACCCCGAATGACTGGAAATCCATAACGAAACCTTGTCTAGAACCGGGACAAAATTTATTGTGGCTTTCAGAGTTTCATGAATTATGTAGGATTCAAGCCCAACGCAATAGGCAAACAGGAGCTATTGTACAAGTTGCTTTTGACCACCTAACTGGAGAAGGTCAGTATGCAGAGAGTTCAGAACAGATTTATTATCCCATAACAGTGTATGAGCAAATTTCTTAGGCTGCAATAAAAGCTTGGAATTCTCTCCCTGGACAGAAAGATGGAAATAATGCTTTCACAAAAATAGAGCAAGGTCCCAATGAACCTTTTGCAGATTTTGTGGGACGTTTACAAACAGCTGTAATAAGAACCATTGGAAATAATACAGCCACAGAAATAATGACTAGACATTTGGCTAAGGAAAATGCCAATGAGGTTTGCAAGAGAATTATATGGGGGCTAGACAAAAATGCTTCTTTAGAGGAGATCATTAGACGCTGTGCCACAGTGGGCACAAATGCTTATTATACCCAGACTATGATGAACATGGAAAGACAAGGTCCTTCTTGGCAAAGGAATTATAGAGAAACTCGTCGATGTTTCCAGTGCGGAAAAATTGGACATCTAAGAGCCCAATGTAGAAATGGAGATAAAGTGAGAAGACAGGGTGAGAGAAAACCCAAAACCCCATGTCCAAAATGTAACCAAGGCTTTCACTGGGCTTCTAAATGTATATTGACCCAGAAGAATGAGAGGCAAGGCCCAGCTCCAAAGTATCAATCAAAGGAGAGGTGGGGCATGATAGCAGCTGAGGTTACACCCAGAGAGACTTTAGAAATTCAGAACTCTGATGTCATCAAGCAACAGAAAAGCAATCAGGATTACAGTTGGGAAGAATACAGGCCTTTTAAGACAACAAGACAATATCCAATGCAAACAACTCCAATGTAATTACCAGATGATGAGGAGAAATCCCAAACTTGGTAAATAGAAGGGAATTAGATTAACTGCTTGGGGAAGAGGATCTGCTTATATTTCCACAGATGAAGAAAGAATCAGATAGCTGACATTACTACTAACCTGTGTTATATTGCTATGTACTTATGTAAATTATGTATAATGCCTCCCATATTGATGGATTTATGTATACCATGTATATCTGTTACAAAGTTCTGGCCCATATTGATGGATTTATGTGTACCCCCTCAGAAACCCCCTATGTTTTAAAACAAAAGAAAGGGGGAGATGTTGGAATCCTTACTAACTGCTAACTAATTAGAGTTGATCTAATCTTACAAGAAGATGTTTTGGGCAGAACCTGAAACAAGGTACTAAGTAGAACTACCCATAATCCCTCTCTCTGGAAGGAGCATAAATAGGCCAATGGGCCAGTCGGAGAGTTCTTGAAAGGAAGATGCTACAAGTCGAGATTTCACCGGAATGACATGAAGACTGGAGCTGGCTGGAGGCTGAAGAAAGCAGAGGCAGAGGCTGAAGGACCAGACCTTTGGATTTAAAGACATTTGGAGAGAGCTCTTGGAACCAAGCAGAGAGATAGGCCTCTAAGCTAACCGGGCTATATTGGAAATAATAAAAGATCTGAACTTTTATCACCTGGCTGCTTTTTGAGAAGAAAAAGCTCACAACAGTTGGTCCCCAATACAAAAGGCTCTCGTAGAGGAGACTATTAAAAACCTTAAAAGACAACTAGAACAGAAATGGGGAAAAGAAAGAGAAGCTATGCAAGAGAGTACAGAAAAGGCATATAACTCAATAAAAGAAAAATTTGATAAAGTGGAAGAAGAAAACAACTTCCTGAAATGTGAATTGTAAAAGGTAAAAAACTCCAAAGAAGTGCACAGAAACACATTTTGTGAAGTGGAAAAAGAAAATAACTCACTAAAAAAAAAAAAAATAGTGAAATGGAAAAAGATTCCATAGAGCAAAACAATTCAATTGGACATATACAAAAAGAAGTTAAAAAAAAGCTACTGAAGAAAATAACTCACTAAAAATCAGAACTGAACAAATAGAAATGACTGATTCATTGAGACATCAAGAATCAGTCAAGCAAAACCAAAAAAATGAAAGATTGGAAAAAATGTCAACTATTTACTTGTAAAAATAAGGGGAAGTTTCATATCTCTAGAGGCCTATTTGCATAAAATAGAGAAAGAGAAGGTCAATGAATTGGGCTTGCAACTAAAAATGCTAGAAAAGGAACAAATTAAAAACCCCCAATCAAATACTAAACTTGAAATTCTAAAAATAAAAGGAGAGATCAATAAAATTGAAAGTAAAAAAACTATTGAATTAGTTAATAAAACTAAGAGTTGGTTCTATGAAAAAACCAATAAAACAGACAAACCCTTAGTAAATCTGATTTAAAAAAGGAAAGAGGAAAATCAAATTGTTAGTCTTAAAAATGAAAAGGGAGAACTCGCCACTAACGAAGAGGAAATTAAAGCAATAATTAGGAGTTACTTTGTGCATCTTTATGCCAATAAAGTTGACAACTTAAATGAAATAGAATACCTCCAAAAATATAGCTTGCCCAAACTAACGGAGGAAGAAGTAAATATCCTAAACAGTCCCATCTCAGGAACAGAAATAGAACAAACTATCAACCAACTCCCTAAGAAAAAATCCCCAGGACCAGATGAATTTACATGTGAATTCTACCAAACATTTAAAGAATAATTAACTCCAATGCTAAATAAACTATTTGAAAAAATAGGGATTGAAGGAGTCCCACCAAACTCCTTTTATGACACAGACATGGTACTGATACCTAAACCAGGTAGGTTGAAAACAGAGAAAGAAAATTATAGACCAATCTCCCTAATAAATATTGATGCTAAAATCTTAAATAAGATATTAGCAAAAAGATTACAGAAAATCATCCCCAGAATAATACACTATGACCAAGTAGGATTTATACCAGGAATGCAGGGCTGGTTCAATATTAGGAAAACTATTAGCATAATTGACTATATCAATAACCAAACAAACAAAAACCATATGATCATCTCAATAGATGCAGAAAAAGCATTTGATAAAATCCAACATCCATTCCTAATAAAAACACTTGAGAGCATAGGAATAAATGGACTTTTCCTTAAAATAGTCAGGAGCATATATTTAAAACCATCAGTAAGCATCATATGCAATGGGGAAAAACTGGAACCTTTCCCAGTAAGATCTGGAGTGAAGCAAGGTTGCCCACTATCATCATTATTATTCAATATCGTATTAGAAACACTAGCCTCTGCAATAAGAGTCGAGAAAGAGATTAAAGTAATTAGAGTAGGCAATGAGGAAACCAAACTATCACTCTTTGCAGATGATATGATGGTATACCTAGAAAATCCCAGAGATTCTACTAAAAAGCTATTAGAAATTATTCATAATTTTAGCAAAGTAGCTGGATACAAAATAAATCCCCATAAGTCCTCAGAATTTTTGTACATCACCAACAAAATCCAACAGCAAGAGATACAAAGAGAAATTCCATTCAGAATAAGTGTTGATAGCATAAACTATTTGGGAATCTATCTACCAATGGAAAGTCAGGAATTATATGAGCAAAATTACAAAAAAGTTTCCACCCAAATAAAGTCAGACTTAAATAATTGGAAAAATATTAAGTGCTCTTGGATAGGCCAAGCGAATATAATAAAGATGACAATACTCCCTAAACTAATCTATTTATTTGGTGATATACCAATCGGACTTCCAAGAAAATATTTTAGTGATCTAGAAAAAATAACAACAAAATTCATAAGGAACAATAAAAAGTCGAGAATCTCAAGGGAATTAATGAAAAATAAATCAAACGAATGTGGCCTAGCTGTACCTGATCTAAAATTATATTATAAAGCAGCAGTCACTAAAACCATTTGGTATTGGCTAAGAAATAGATTAGTTGATCAGTGGAAAAGGTTAGGTTCTCAAGACAGAATAGTCAACTATAGCAATCTAGTGTTTGACAAACCCAAAGATCCTAACTTTTGGGATAAGAATTCATTATTTGATAAAAACTGCTGGGATAACTGGAAATTAGTATGTCAGAAATTAGGCATGGACCCACATTTAACACCATATACCAAGATAAGATCAAAATGAGTCCATGACCTAGGCATAAAGAACGAGATTATAAATAAATTAGAGGAACATAGGATAGTTTATCTCTCAGACTTGTGGAGGAGAAAGAAATTTGTGACCAAAGATGAACTAGAGACTATTACCAATCACAAAATAGAAAATTTTGATTATATCAAATTAAAAAGCCTTTGTACAAACAAAACTAATGTAAACAAGATTAGAAGGGAAGCAACAAACTGGGAAAACATCTTCACAGTTAAAGGTTCTGATAAAGGCCTCATTTCCAAACTATATAGAGAACTGACTCAAATTTATAAGAAATCAAGCCATTCTCCAATGGATAAATGGTCAAAGGATATGAACAGACAATTTTCAGATGATGAAATTGAAACTATTACTACTCATATGAAAGCGTGTTCCAAATCACTATTGATCAGAGAAATGCAAATTAAGACAACTCTGAGATACCACTACACACCTGTCAGAATGGCTAAGATGACAGGAAAAAATAATGATGAATGTTGGAGGGAATGCGGGAAAACTGGGACACTGATGCATTGTTGGTGGAGCTGTGAACGAATTCAACCATTCTGGAGAGCAATCTGGAATTATGCCCAAAAAGTTATCAAATTGTGCATACCCTTTGACCCAGCAGTGTTTCTACTTGGCTTATATCCCAAAGAAATACTAAAGAAGGGAAAGGGACCTGTATATGCCAAAATGTTTGTGGCAGCCCTGTTTGTAGTGGCTAGAAACTGCAAAATGAATGGATGCCCATCAATTGGAGAATGGCTGGGTAAATTGTGATATGTGAACGTTATGGAATATTATTGTTCTGTAAGAAATGACCAGCAGGATGAATACAGAGAGGATTGGTGATAATTGCATGAACTGATGCTAAGTGAAATGAGCAGAACTAGGAGATCATTATATACCACAACAAGGATATATTCTGATGGAAGTGGATCTCTTTGATAAAGAGAGCTAATTCAGTTTTAATTCATCAAGAATGGACAGAAGCAGCTACACCCAAAAAAAAAAAATACTGGGAAATGAATATAAACTGCTTGCATTTTTGTTTTTCTTCCTGGATTACTTATACCTTCTGAATCCAATTCTCCCTGTGCAGCAAGAGAACTGTTCGGTTCTGCACACATATATTGTATCTAGAATGTACTATAACCTATTTAACATGTAAAGGACTGCTTGCCATCTGGGGGAGGGGGGAGGGAGGGAGAGGAAAAATCGGAACAGAAGTGAGTGCAAGGGATAATGCTGTAAAAAATTACCCTGGCACGGGTTCTATCAATAAAAAGTTATAAAAATTAAAAAAAAAAAGAGAGAGTATAGGAATAAATGGATTTTTCCTCAAGGAGCATATATTTAAAACCATCAGTAAGCATGATATGTAGAGGGATAAACTGGAACCATTCCCAATAAGATCAGGAGTGAAACAATGTTGCCCACTATCTCAAGTATTATTTAATATTGTATAAGAAATGCTAGCCTTGGCAATAAGAATTGATAAAGAGATTAAAGGAACTAGAGTAGTTAATGAAGAAACCAAATTATCATTCTTTGCAGATAATATGATGGTATAATTAGAGATCCCCAGAGATTCTATTAAAATGCTATTAGAAATAATTTAGAACTTTAGGAAAGTTGCAGAATACAAAATAAATCCGCATAAATCCTCAGCATTTTTATACATTACCAACAAAATCCAACAGCAAGAGATACAAAGAGAAATTCCATTCAAAATAATTTTTGATAACATAAAATATTTGGGAATCTATCTACCAAACGTAAGTCAGGAATTATATGAATTACATATTCAAAATTAGAAGACACTTTCCACACAAATAAAGTCAGATTTAAATAATTAAAAAAATAGTAAGTGTTCTTGGATATGTTGAGCAAATATAAAAAAATGACAACACTACCTAAACTAATCTATTTATTTAGTACTATACAATTCAGATTCCCAAAAACCTAATTTAATGATCTAGAAAAAAATAACAACAGAATTCATCTGGAAGAACAAAAAGTCAAGAATTTCAAGGTAATTAATGAAAAGGAAAGCAAATGAAGGTGGCCTAGCTGTACTAGATCTAAAACTATAGTATAAAGCAGTGATCACCATAACCATTTGGTATTAGCTAAGAAATACTCTATTTGATCAGTTAAGTAGATTAGGTTTAAAAGACAAAATCGTCAATGACATTAATAATCTAGTGTTTGACAAACCCAAAGACCCCAGCTTTGGGGATGAAAATTCACTGTTTGACAAAAACTGCTGGAAAAATTGGAAATTAGTAAGGCAGAAATTAGGCATTGATTCACACTTAACACGGTACACCAAGGTAAGGTCAAAAATGGGTTCATGATCTAAGCATAAATAATGAGATTATAAATGAATTAGAAGAACATAGGATAGTTTACCTCTCAGATGTGAGGGGGAGGAAGGAATTTGTGATCAAAGAAGAACTAGAGATTATTATTGATCACAAAATAGAAAATTTTGATTATATTAAATTGAAAAGTTTTTGTACAAACAAAACTAATGCAGGCAAGATTAGAAGGGAAACAATAAACTAGGAAAACAGTTTACAGTCAAAGTTTCTGATAAAGGCCTCATTTCCAAAATATAAAGAGAATTGAATCTAATTTATAAGAAATCAAGCCATTCTCCAATTGATAAATGGTTAAAGGATATGAACAGACACTTCTCAGATGAATAAATTGAAATTATTTCTAGCCATAAGAAAAGATGTTCTGAGTCATTATTAATCAGAGAAATTCAAGTTAAGACAACTCTGAGATACCACTGTACATCTGTCAGATTGGCTAAATATTAATGCTAAATTATGGGATAGATAATGTGAAATATTGGAGGTGGTGTGGGAAAACTGAGACAAAAATACATTGTTGGTGGAGTTGTGAACAAATCCAACCATTCTGGAGAGCAATCTGGAATTATGCCTCAAAAGTTATCAAATTGTGCATACCCTTTGATCCAGCAGTGTTTCTATTTGGCTTATATCCCAAAGAGATCTTAAAGAAGGGAAACGGACCTGTATGTGCCAAAATGTTTGTGGCAGCCCTGTTTGTAGTGGCCAAAAACTGGAAATTGAATGGATGCCCATCAATTGGAGAATGGCTCTAAATTGTGGTTATATGAATGTTATGGAATATTATTGTTCTGTAAGAAATGACCAGCAGGATGAATACAGAGAGGCTTGGCGAGACTTACATGAACTGATGCTAAGTGAAATGAGCAGAACCAGGAGATCATTATACACTTCAACAACGATATTGTATGAGGATGTATTCTGATGGAAGTGGACTTCTTTGACAAAAAGACCTAACTGAGTTTCAATGGATAAATGATGGACAGAAGCAGCTATACCCATAGAAAGAACACTGGGAAAAGAATGTGAACTATCTGCATCTTTGTTTTTTCTTCCCGGGTTATTTTTACCTTCTGAATCCAATTCTCCCTGTGCAACAAGAGAACTGTTTGGTTCTGAAAACATATATTGTATCTAGGATATACTGCAACATATCTAACATATATAGGACTGCTTGCCATCTAAGGGAGGGGATGGAGGGAGGGAGGGTAAAAATCAGAACAGAAACAAGTGCAAGGGATAATGTTGTAAAAAAAAAATTACCGTGGCATGGATTCTGTCAATATAAAGTAATTATGAAATTAAAAAAAATTAAAAATTAAAAGAAATTAAAAAAAAAAGAAAAAGAAATGACCATCAGGAGGATTTCAGAAAGGCCTGGAGAGACTTATATGAACTGATCATGAGTGAAATGAGCAGGACCAGGAGATCATTATATACTTCAACAACAATACTATGTGATGATCAGTTCTGATGGAATGGCTTTCTTCAATATTAAGATGAACCAAATCAGTTTCATTTGTACAGTAATGAATAGAACCAGCTATACCCAGCCAAAAAACTCTGGGAAATAACCCCTCTGTTTTTGTCTGCTTACATTTTTTATTTCTTTAACATGTTAATTGTACATTATTTCAAAGTCCTATTTTTCTTGTACAGCAAAATAACTTTATGGATATGTATACATACATTATATTTAACATATATTTTAACATATTTAACATATATTGGTCTACCTGCCATCTGGGGAAGAGGATTAGGGAAAGGAGGGAAAAAATTGAAACAAGTTTGGTAGTTGTCAATGCTGAAAAAATTACACATGCATACATCTTGTAAATAAAAAAGCAATCTTGTAAATAAAAAAGCTATATAAATTTTAAAAAGGAAAATGAATAAAAATAAAATTCTGAACAATTGATTTAAGTGCTCTTAGATAGGCCGAGCAAATAAAATAAAGATGACAGTACTATCCAAACCAATCAATTTACTGAGTGTTATGCCAATCAGACTCCCAAGAAATTATTTTACTGACCTAGAAAAAATAACAACAAAATTCATCTGAAAGAACAAAAGGTCAAGAATCTCAAAGTAATTAATGAAAAGAAAAGCAAATGAAGGTGACCTAGCTGTACCAGATCTAAGACTATATTATAAAGCAGTGGTCATCAAAACCATTTAGTATTGGCTGAGAAATAGACTAGTTGATCAATGGAATAGGTGAGTTTTACAGAATAAAATAGCCAATGACTATAGAAATCTAGTATTTGACCAACCCAAAGGTCCAAGCTTTGGCTATAAGAATTCATTGTTTGACAAAAACTGTTGGGAAAATTGGAAACAAGTATGGCAGAAAGTGGGCATAGACCCACACTTAACACTATATACCAAGATAAAGTTGAAATGGACTCATGATCTAAACATAAAGAATGATATTGTAAACAAATTAGAGGAACATAGGATATTTTACCTCTGAGATCTATGGTGGTGGAAGGAATTTGTGACCAAAGATGAACTAGAGATCATTAGTGATCACAATATATATAACTTTGATTATATTAACTTTAAAAAGTTTTATAAAAACAAAACTAATGCAAACAAGATTAGAAGGGAAGCAATTAAGCAGGAAAACAATTTTACATCTAAAGGATCTGATAAAGGCCTCATTTTTTAAAATGTAGAGAGAATTGACTGAAATTTATAATCGTTCAAGCCACTCTCCAATAGATAATGGTCAAAGGAAAAGAACAGACAATTTTTAGTTGAAGAAATTAAAATTATTTGTAGTCATATATAATGGTCCCCCAAATTACTTTTGATCAGAAAAATGCAACTCTGAGATAGCACTAAACACCTATCATATTGACTAAAATGACAGAAAACAATAATAACCAATGCTGGGGTAGATTTGGGAAAACTGGACATTGATACATTGTTGGTAGAACTGTGAATGGATGCAACCATTCTGGAGAGTAATTTGGAAGTATGCTCAAAAAGGTGTCAAACTGTGCATACCCTTTAATCCAGCATTGTTTCTATAGGAATTTTATCCCAACGAGATCTTTTTCTTTAATAGGTTTTTATTGACAAAACGTATGCATGGGTAATTATTCAACATTGTCCCTTGCACTCACTTCTGTTCCAATTTTTCCCTTCCTTCCCTTCTCCCCCTCCCCTAGATAGCAGGCAGTCTCATACATGTTAAGTTAAACATGCTATAGTATATCTTAATTACAATATATGTGTACATATCTCGTTGCATAAGAAATATCAGATTCAGAAGATAATAACCTGGGAAGAAAAAACAAAAATTCAAGTAGTCCACATTTGTTTACCAGTGTTCTTCTCTGGGTGTAGCTGATTCTGTCCATTATTGATCAATTGGAACTAAATTGGATCTTCTCATTGTCGAAGATATCCACTTCAATCAGAATATATCTTCATATAGTATTGTTGTTGAAGTGTATAATGACCTCCTGGTTTTCCTCATTTCACTTAGCATCAGTTCACGTAAGTCTCTCCAAACCTCTCTGTATTCATCCTGCTGGTCATTTCTTACAGAACAATAATATTCCACAACATTCATATACCACAATTTACCCAACCATTCTCCAATTGATGGGCATCTATTTAATTTCCACTTTCTAGCCACTACAAACAGGGCTACCACAAACATTTTCAGACATACAAGTCCCTTTCCCTTCTTTAAGATCTCTTTGGGATATAAGCCCAGTAGTAACACTGATAGATTAAAGGGTGCACAGTTTGATGACTTTTTAAGCATAGTTCTAAATTGCTCTAGAATGGTTGGATGTATTCACAATTTCACCAACAATGTATTAGTGTCCCTGTTTTCCTGCATCCCCTCCAACATTCATCATTATCTTTTCCTGTCATCTTAACCAATCTCACAGGTGTGTAGTGATATTCAGAGTTGTCTTAATTTGCATTTCTCTGATCAAAAGTGATTTGGGACATCCTTTCATATGAATAGAAATATTTCAATTTCATCATCTAAAAAATGTCTGTTCATCTCCTTTGACCATTTATTAATTGGAGAACCGCTTGATTTCTTATATATTAGAGTCAATTCTCATATATTTTGGAAATGAGGCCTTTATCAGAATCTTTAATTGTAAAAATATTTTGCCAGTATATTGCTTCCCTTCTAATCTTATTTGCATTAATTTTGTTTGTACAAATGCTTTTTTAATTTGAAATAATCAAAATTTTATATTTTGTGATCAATAATGATCTCTAGTTTTTCTTTGGTCACAAATTCCTTCCTCTTCTACATGTCTGAAAGAAAAACTATTTTATGTTCCTCTAATGTTTTGTATGTCATAATATATTCCAAATAAAGGATGTTATAGCCTTGTACATAAAGTTGGTGAAAGGGTCAGGAGATATTGAATAAAAAATACATGAAAAACTTTTCCCATGTTTTGTTATTAACTCCATCTGGGAATTTTATATTAATAGCAATCCATAAATATGTATGCATCAAAAAAATTAGTAAAAGATGGAAAGTTGTAATTGATTAATTCTTCATGTCAACAATTGCTTGGTAGGTATGCTCATATCTGGTAAAGATTAACTGAAAAATCATTCAATCAGTGGGAAAGTACATATGAACATTTGAATTTAAGATCCCATTCATTTTCTATCATACTTCTATTGATTTGAGACAAAAAGAAATTCACAGAAACACATTTGAAGATTCAAAGTATAAGTAGTTTCTCTATAAGTACTGAATTAATCACAGAAATGACCAATCCTTAGGTTGGTCAACAATTCAAAAGTATGTAATTGGGAGGAACATATCCTATTTGTGCCCTCAGATAAAGCAATGTCCCTTAGTGTTCCAGAACAATTGCAGCTCTTGTACTTCTGTGGTTATTGATAGTATTGTTGGTGGTGTTTTTCCTATAGACAAAGAGTTTTCTTTGGTACCTAAAACAATATTAAAACTCAGTAATTTTACCTTTAAAATATTTTGCTTTTGGTTTTGCATTCATATCTCTGACTACTTCTATATGTATATATGTTTTTGTTCTCTTGATACACAGGGACACATACATGCTTACATACATGCATGCACATATACACAATATTCTTATTTTATAAAAAAGTTGCCCCACAGCAACATACCTTGGCAAACATATATACTTTCTAAAATTATACCAAGTGAGTTTTTTCTTTTCTTATAAATATAACTTCCCACTTAGTCAATTTCAAGTTAGAAATATCTCTGAAACTTGAGAACTGAACACCCAGCACTTAAATAATTTTTAAAAGGAAAAGAATTCTGCATTTTCACTTCATGAAGCTCTGACATATCATCTGCCAGCTCAGATGGGACACATTCTTAAATTTCTTTGAGGAGCCTAATTACACTGCCACTACTCGATATGCACCTTTTGCATAGAGGCTATGGGTTTTCCCCAAGGTCCAGAGTGAGCCCTGCTTTCTTTGTTTTATGTTTTGGCCAAGAATGGGCAGTGACACTGGCCCCAGACTTGCTTGTGATGTGCCAGACAGGGAAGAGAAAAACATAAGGCCTTGGCACAGTATTGGCTTTGTCTATAATACAAAAGGAAAAGGCTGGGGTATAGCAGTCATATATTTCAGGCTAGGTGAGAGACAGTTGCAGTCTAGCATGCAGTTTCTTCATCCTTTTCCAAGCCATTTTATGGTATTGAAGGCCCTATGGGCCACTGATTGCAATTCATTTTGGCATATTAACCTAACATAACAAAAATGCAGTCGAGGCCAATAATCACTATAATAGAAATCATTTTTTAAAATGATGTGACTTTTTGTAGTTGATGTGACTTTGAGTAGGCATTCAATTCTTCATGAGAAAAATATAGTAATTCCATAGATGCACAAATAAACACATTTTCCTCATGACTTTAACTTTAGATAGTCCATAGATTGCTTGAAAAAAATTTTATTGAGTATCAGGAGATTATTCATGTGTGTCCTAAAAAAAAAGATAGAAAAATCTTAAGACTCTCCTGAATTATTCAGAAAGTACATATGAGAAAATTGGAGAACCTTTGAGGACCATTTAGAGACCAGGTAGCCTACCTAGAGAACCTTTTTACACTACATATAGTAGATGTTTTCTGAGGGCTTTTGAAATGGATAAAATGAATAAATGATTTTGAGTCACACACAGATAATCCTTATGGATCAGCAGGGCTTCCTGCCATGTATTTCAATCAGTGATTTATCTAAAGGTATGATCATCAACCTCTAGTTGAATCAAACAATGAGAAAGAAAAATCCATTCTTGCAGTGGCAAAGATAATGATCTGTGTTTTTGATTGTTGTTGATGTTGTTGTTGTTGATGATGATGACCACTAATAATAATTTTTTTCAGGCACGGCTATAGGTTAAAAAATCTTGAAACAATTTTTAATATTGTATATGTGTTGATAGTCATTGTAAATACTATTTTCTACTTAATATTATTAAGTATATTATTAATATTATATGTTATATACATATTAATATATAATGATATTATTACTTAATAGTAAATATTATGATGATGATCAGAAAGAGGACATAAATCATACATCATGATTGTCATATGTTACCACATTTATAGCACTGACTTGAGTTTATTCTCTAACAGTCAGGTGGGATTCCTAATATCCTAGACACAAAGGTCTGCCCTCTTCATTAAATATTTCAGAATCATAGAATCTTGGCATTAGAAGGGGCTAAAATATATAGCTCTTCCTTCCCTCCCTGAAATATATGAACACCATTTACTGTATTTCTAATAATGTTCTTCCAATTCATGCCAAATACATCTATTCTGAGAAACTCAATACTACTCAAACAGTCCTAAAATTTCATACATTTTGAAGCATTTGAAGCCAACTTTCTACTGACATTTTATTCTGCCTTCTGGAAATAAGTCACAACCAAATTTGAACTTCCTTGCAGTCCCTTCCCTTTCCTTTCCAATGTCACTTCACTATTTTCCTGGGCCTATGGACTACACATCTTCATAATGCAGCATTTAATCTGTCCCCTGCTTATCCTGCCCACAGGTTTGGCAGTCTCAAACATGTTGGTGAGCTGCAGTATTAGGCAGATAAAATGTGTGGGTGTCTTTTCAAGCCCTTGATTAGTTTTTTCTTTGTCACCAGGAGACACTTGACACCCATAAAAGAAGTTATAAATTTAGAACATTGTCATACCCTTAGGATATAATCAGTCAATTGGAGTGTGTCATTCCATGGCACTTCATAGTAAGGAGAGGTCTGAATTCTTTGAAAAACCAAATCCAGAATGATCTTGCTCAAGTACTTTCATTAAAATTCTATTGTTCTTTCCCTTTACAATTACCTGCAGTGAATAATTGGTCCATATAGATAAAAACATCAATAATTTTATTAATTTGCTTATTTAGGCTTTCCAACCATTCAGATCCCAGAACATCCTTAACTTCTGAGCCATCCTTATCCATGGCCTCTCATCCATTCTAGGAATCTTTCTTTTGATTTTCTGGCATTCCTGAAATATAGTTGAAACATATGACTAGTCCACTTTCTTATTGGATGATGTAAATATTTTGTTTTTTCCTTCTCTGTTAATATTTTACACATATTTGATTTCCACTATTTATTACTACAATGTCCTTTAATTCTTTAAATAATATTCCATAATGCTTAGCACTACAGCAAAATGTGATTGAATATTTTTTCAATTATCAAGCTTTTTTATCCCTTCTACCTCCCTCAGACACTCCTAACAAAGAAAACGAAAATAAAAAGAAACTTCTGATAACAGGTAAGCATAGTCAAGCAAAACAAACAAATAAAAATTTCATATTTTCTCATTTTGGAATTGACTTGGAACATTATATTGATCAGAGTAGATGTTTTTCATGGTTGATCATCATTATATTTATTTTATTTATTTATTTTTTACAGTATTCTACTTGTTCTGCCTACTTCACTTTGCATAATTTTATGTTTTTCCAGATTTTTCTAAAATCATTCTGTTCATCATTTCTTATAACACAATAGCATTCCATCACAATCCTATACCGCAACTTGTTCAACCATTGCCTAACTGATGAGCATCTCCTTAATTTTAAATTCTTTGTTACCATATTTTTGTACATATAAGACCTTTTATTGCTTTTACCTTTGGGATACAGAATCAGTAATGACACTGTCAGGTCAAAAGATACACACATTTTTATAATTCCAAATTGTTCTCTAGAACAATTGGACTAATTCACAACCCAATCAAGGATATGTCAAAGTATATATATTTTCCACATGGCCTCCTGCATTTATGATTTTCCTTTTCTATCATGTTATCAACTTAGTTTAAGTATGAGATGATATCTCAGAATTGTTTTAGTTTTCATTCTCCTAAACATTAATGAATTAAAGCATTTTTTTCATATTTGTATTGATGACTCTGATTTCTGTTTTAGAAATGCCTGTACATATTCTTTGATCACTTATCAATTGGGAATGGCTATTATTATATGTTTGACACAGTTCCTATATATTGTTGAAAATTAAGGCCTTTACCAAAGAAAAACTACAAATAAACACAACCCCCACAAATTTCCATCTTTTTTCCTAACTTTAGCTTCATTGGTTTTTTGTGCAAAAACTTTTGTTTAGGTAATCAAAGTATCCATTTTATTTTTCATAATAGGGTTGATTCCTCTTTTCTTGTCCATATATCTGACAGGAATGCAGCATTATTGAGTCAGAGACTCCATAACTCAAAGACAGTACAATACAATAATGATAGTAGGAAGGAAAAGGGAGAAAAGGCTGCAAGGAAACCTACATATGAATGTCCCCCAAATTTGCACATATCACTCTTTATGTCTAACTCATGAACTTATTTTGACCTTGTCTTATTATATGATGTGATATATTGGTCTTTTCTATTGATTTTTTTTTTTACAGAGAAAGTTATCTATCTATTTATTTATTTTTTTAAAAAAATTTTATTTTATTTAATAATAACTTTGTATTGACAAAATCCATGCCAGGGTAATTTTTTACAACATTATCCCTTGCTCTCGCTTATGTTTCGTTTTTTCCCCTCCCTCCCCCCCCCCCCCCAGATGGCAAGCAGTCCTATGTATGTTAAATATACTGCAGTATATCTTAGATATAATACATATTTGCAGAACCAAACAGTTCTCCTGTTGCACAGGGAGAATTGGATTCAGAAGGTAAAAATAACTCGGGAAGAAAATCAAAAATGCAAATAGTTCACATTCGTTTCCCAGTGTTTCTTCTTTGGGTGTAGCTGTTTCTGTCCATCATTTATCCATTGAAACTCAGTTAGGTCTCTTTGTCATAGAAATCCACTTCCATCAGAATACATCCTCATACAATATTGTTGTCGAAGTGTATAATGATCTTCTGGTTCTGCTCATCTCACTTAGCATCAGTCCATGTAGGTCTCTCCAAGCCTCTCTGTATTCATCCTGTTGGTCATTTCTTACAGAACAATAATATTCCATAACATTCATATACCACAATTTACCCAGCCATTCTCCAATTGATGGGCATCCATTCATTTTCCAGTTTCTAGCCACTACAAACAGGGCTGCTACAAACATTTTGGCACATACAGGTCCCTTTCCTTTTTTTAGTATCTCTTTGGGGTATAAGCCCAATAGAAACACTGCTGGATCAAAGGGTATGCACAGTTTGATAACTTTTTGGGCATAATTCCAGATTGCTCTCCAGAATGGTTGGATTCATTCACAACTCCACCAACAATGCATTAGTGTCCCCGTTTTCCCACATCCCCTCCAACATTCATCATTATTTTTTCCTGTCATCTTAGCCAATCTGACAGATGTGTAGTGATATTTCAGAGTTGTCTTAATTTGCATTTCTCTGATCAATAGTGATTTGGAACACTCTTTCATGTGAGTGGTAATAGTTTCAATTTCATCATCTGAAAATTGTCTGTTCATATCCTTTGACCATTTATCAATTGGAGAATGGCTTGATTTTTTATAAATTTGAGTCAGTTCTCTATATATTTTGGAAATGAGGCCTTTATCAGAACCTTTAATTGTAAAGATGTTTTCCCAGTTTGTTGCTTCCCTTCGTTCTGTTTGTACAAAGGCTTTTTAATTTGATATAATCAAAATTTTCTATTTTGTGATCAGTAATGGTCTCTAGTTCATCTTTGGTCACAAATTTCTTTCTCCTCCACAAGTCTGAGAGATAAACTATCCTATGTTCCTCTAATCTATTTATAATCTCGTTCTTTATGCCTAGATCATGGACCCATTTTGATCTTACCTTGGTATATGGTCTTTTCTATTGATTTTATCAAATACTGATTTCTTTCACACAAAAGCTTGGATATTTTGGTTTATGGAACTAACTTTGTGAAAGAGTTTTTATTTAAGAGCTTTAATTTCTCATCTAAGGTGATGTCTAATTTCTTTCTTTTGTAGATTCTTTGTATTATAATATTTTAGGATAATTTTATACTTTCTTTGAAGCTTACTAATTTATTTTTTATTTAAAGAATATATCTTTTGATTTATTTGCTTGTGGTCTGGACTTTAAATAAGGACTTTTTTTTTTCTAAATACATTTAATGTGCTTATTATTGTTGTTGGCATATCACTCACATTCTGGCTTCCCTCACTTCTGGCAAGTAGGCTGCTAATTGAACTACAAAGCTGACTCTGAACAAGGGTTCACTCCTCCAGATTTCCACTCTGGTTAATTTCTGAGAGAATGGAAATTATTTCAGCTGAGTTTAGTGCTCTGTGCATCAGAAAAAATACAGCGACTTGAGCAAGCCAACTATCCATTCATATTTTGGAGAAAATGTGAGGGGATTTAGAAGAATTTCTGCATCTTTTAGGGTTTTTAATTTAGTGCCAGGTACTAATCAAAAGATAACATGTTTGCAATTCTCTGAAATCCTTATCCTTAATATGTAACTGGTCAGAATCTGGTTCAGGTATTTTTTGTGGGAAAAGTAGAATAATGAGTATTTTCAGAGAGTGTCACCATAGCAGAAAGGTTCCTTATATAAGACTGCTTCCCTAATCTATGATCTAACTTCTGCTTCTGCAATGAGATGAAAGAGTAAGTACTGGAAATATTAGAATTCTCCAGTGATAATTTTCAAGTATTCTCTCTTGTTATAGTTCTATCTACTTTTTTCCTTAGTTTTAACAGGAGCACGATACCTTTTTTGCAGGGACTTGGAAGGTTGAAGTTGTTAAGATCAATGACTACTCTGTCATCTTGATTTTCATATGACCCAGAAGTCCTCTATCAAATTTTAATAGAAAAAAATCCATACTTCTGAAAGATCGCTGTGGATTTTTTAAAAAAATGACAACAAATATTTAAAGATAAAATTCATTAGAAACATTTAATTATAATCATTAACTAGACTGCTTTCTGAAATATGAATTTTGACCATACATCACTACCAAATTAGGATCTAAAGAAATCACCTATTCCTTCAATCTGAAATGACATTAATAAAAGGATATGCATTATATTACAATCTAGTATTTCTAAATTCTTATTCATGTGTGAGACAATAATTTGCCTTAATATTCCAGTTTCAATTTAAACCACTTTGTCCTGATATTATTGGCACTAGAATATAATTTGCTTCTACCCTCTAAAAATCACTTCTATATTAGGTAACTTTAGTGTCTTTATTCAATAATTAAAAGGTTCAAGATTCAGAGAAGCAGATTTAGGCTAGATAGGATGGGGACAGGATCTCTGTTTCTATTGAAGAAGTCTCCAATAAGAAAACCCCTTTTGCAACTTAATAATTGTCTGAAATGCTGATAGGCTAAATGACTTATTGTTGGAATCCTTACTAACTGTTAACTAATTAGAGTTGATCTAATCTTACAAGAAGATGTTTTGGGCAGAACCTGAAACAAGGTACTAAGTAGAATTAATTAATACAAGGCTTGTGTTCACACCTTTACTCATTGAAGTTCAATGAGTTCACACCTCCCTTGAAGCTCGTTGGGCCAGAGAGCACTATGGGAGAAAACCCATAATCCCTCTCTCTCGTATCCCACAATTCCTCCCTCTTGGATAAAAGAAACAGACAGAAGCTCTCGGTCAGATTTCAGTAGAGTTACGCCAGAAGCCCTCTCTCCGAGGCAAGGCAGAATATTTTCCACTTGGCTGGCTGGTGGCAGAAGTGTTCTTCAGAGAGGAAGACGCTACAAGTCGAGATTTCACCGGAATGACATGAAGACTAGAGCTGGCTGGAGGCTGAAGAAAGCAGAGGCAGAGGCTGAAGGACCAGACCTTTGGATTTGGTGACATTCGGAGGGAGCTCTTGGAACCAAGCAGAGAGATAGGCCTCTAAGCTAACCGGGCTATATTGGGATAATAAAAGATCTGAACTTTTATCACCTGGCTGCGTTTTGAGAAGAAAAAGATCACCACATTTTGGCGCCCTGAACGTGGGACTAACAGACCCCTCAGTGGATTTCAGTGGAAAAGCTACGATCCTGATTCAAGTGGAAAAGCCTCTGATCCTGATCCAGTGGAAAAGACTTCAACCCAGAAATTAGGGTGAGTGCAACAAAGAAGTTATGGAAAGCCAAGGTTTAATTATAAGTTTACAGCAAATCACTGAACTTTTACAAACTATAAAGGACATATGTCCTTGTTTCTCTCTTGATAAGGAATTAGATCTAAATGAATGGAAATTGGTTGGAGAGGATCTTTGTCAATTCTATGATAAAAATGGGCCTAACTCAATAATTAATACATATAATGTAATACAATTGGCTATAAGAAGTTATTTAAGTGATAGAATGATGAAAAGGAAAGTACAGGAGGAAGAAATGCCAACTTTACTAGGTGAAAAGGAGGACGAATCAGATGAGAATGGAGTTAATTACAATTCTGAGTATGATACTTCACAGCAGGAGGAATTAGGTGATTCCACATCTCATGACCCTCCCCCGCAATTAACCCTTCATGGGTGGAACAAGGGGGAGGGAGAGAGACAGAAACACAGTCAGCTTCTCCTGTAAAGCAGAATTTGACAAGATTAGAAAAAGCATTAATTAAAGCAAAAAATGAAGGAGAAGATATATCTGATTTTATAAATGCATATCCTGTGATTGAAGAGCTCAACTCCTCAGGTCAAAAAGAGAGAAAATACACTGCTTTTAATTTGGGAAAAATTAAAGATTTGAAAAAGGGTTGCACTCTTTATGGGGCTACATCATCTTATGTGAAGATGTTACTGGATAATTTGTCTTATGAAATCTTAACCCGAATGACTGGAAATCCATCACTAAAACATGTCTTGAACCAGGACAAAATTTATTGTGGCTTTCAGAGTTTCATGAATTATGTAGGATTCAAGCCCAACGCAATAGGCAAACAGGAGCTATTGTACAAGTTGCTTTTGACCAACTAGCTGGTGAAGGTCAGTATGCAGAGAGTTCAGAACAGATTTATCCCATAACAGTGTATGAGCAAATTTCTAAGGCTGCAATAAAAGCTTGGAATTCTCTCCCTGGACAGAAAGATGGAAATAATGTTTTCACAAAAATAGAGCAAGGTCCCAATGAACCTTTTGCAGATTTTGTGAGACGTTTACAAACAGCTGTAATAAGAACCATTGGAGACAATGCAGCAACAAAAATAATGACTAGACATTTGGCTAAGGAAAATGCCAATGAGATTTGCAAGAGAATTATATGGGGGCTAGACAAAAATGCTCCTTTAGAGGAGATCATTAGACGCTGTGCCACAGTGGGCACAAATGCTTATTATGCCCAGACTATGATGAACATGGAAAGACAAGGTCCTTCTTGGCAGAGGAATTCTAGAGAAACTCGTCGATGTTTTCATTGCGGAAAAGTTGGACATTTGAGAGCTCATTGTAGATATGGAGATAGAGTGAGAAGACAGGGTGAGAGAAAACCTAAAACCCCATGTCCAAAATGTAACCAAGGCTTTCACTGGGCCTCTAAATGTATATTGACCAGAGGAATGAGAGGCAGGGCCCAGCTCTAAAGTATCAATCAAAGGACAGGTGGGGCATGATAGCAGCTGAGGTTACACCCAGAGAGACTTTAGAAATTCAGAACTCTGATGTCATCAACCAACAGAAAAGCAATCAGGATTACAGTTGGGAAGAATACAGGCCTTTTAAGACAACAAGACAATATCCAATGCAAAAAGCTCCAATGTAATTACCAGATGATGAGGAGAAATCCCAAAAGTGGTAAATAGAAGAGAATTAGATAGGTTAACTGCTTGGGGAAGAGGATCTGCTTAAATTTCCACAGGTGGAAAAGGCTAACAATGAGACTGTCAAAAGAACTTTAAAATCTTCAGCTTTCAGTTCCTGAAAAACCAGCAAGAATCACTGGATTCCCTGAGATGAAAAATTGTTGATGAGACTTTTTGCAGTACTTCAGAGCTTACAGGAATTATTAGATTCCTGGCGCATGAACTAATGGACAATGGATTCCTTATGGACTATTTCTAGGACTTATGGACATTTGTAAATTTTCAGGTCGATTTATGTTGTTATGAGACTTTTGCAGTAGTTAGATTTTCGTGTTGATTCATGTTATTTGTTACATTACCACTAGCCTGTGTTATATTGCTGTATGCTTTTGTAAATTATGTATAATGCCTCCCATATTGATGGATTTATGTATACCATGTATATCTGTTACAAAGTTCTGGCCCATATTGATGGATTTATGTGTACCCCCTCAGAAACCCCCTATGTTTTAAAACAAAAGAAAGGGGGAGATGTTGGAATCCTTACTGACTGTTAACTAATTAGAGTTGATCTAATCTTACAAGAAGATGTTTTGGGCAGAACCTGAAACAAGGTACTAAGTAGAATTAATTAATACAAGGCTTGTGTTCACACCTTTACTCATTGAAGTTCAATGAGTTCACACCTCCCTTGAAGCTCGTTGGGCCAGAGAGCACTATGGGAGAAAACCCATAATCCCTCTCTCTCGTATCCCACAATTCCTCCCTCTTGGATAAAAGAAACAGACAGAAGCTCTCGGTCAGATTTCAGTAGAGTTACGCCAGAAGCCCTCTCTCCGAGGCAAGGCAGAATATTTTCCACTTGGCTGGCTGGTGGCAGAAGTGTTCTTCAGAGAGGAAGACGCTACAAGTCGAGATTTCACCGGAATGACATGAAGACTAGAGCTGGCTGGAGGCTGAAGAAAGCAGAGGCAGAGGCTGAAGGACCAGACCTTTGGATTTGGTGACATTCGGAGGGAGCTCTTGGAACCAAGCAGAGAGATAGGCCTCTAAGCTAACCGGGCTATATTGGGATAATAAAAGATCTGAACTTTTATCACCTGGCTGTGTTTTGAGAAGAAAAAGATCACCACAACTTATCCAGGATCACATAGTCAGGTTTGTCAGGCTCTAAAATCAGCTCTTTATCCAACTAAGCCACATTGCTTCTCTTAGGCTACATTTATTGGAAAAAATTCTTTTTTATTAAAGCCTTTTATTTTCAAAACATATGCATGGATAATTTTTCGACATTAATCCTTACAAAACCTTGCATTTCAGTTTTCTATCCTTTCCCCCTAGATATGCTCTCCCCTAGATGTCAAGTAATCCAATATATGCTAAACATGGTAAAATATATGTCAAATTCAATATATGGATACATATTTATATAATTATCTTGCTGTACACATACAAAAATCATATCAAAAAGGAAAAAAAAATAAAAAAAAAATAAAATGCAAGCAAACAACAACAAAAAGAATGAAAATGTTATGTTGTGATCTACACTCAATACCCACAGCCTTCTCTCTGGAATTGGCCTGAATCATCTCATTGTTGAAAAGAGCCACATCCATCTGAAATGAACATCATATAATCTTATTGCCATATACAATGATCCTCTGGTTCTGCTCATTTCACTTAGCATCAGTTCATGTAAAACTCCTGAGGCTTCTGGAATCATCCTACGGATAGTCTTATAGAAAAATAATATTCCATAACATTCATACAACCTTATTCACCCATTCTCCAGCTGATGGACATCCACTCAATTTCCAATTTCTTGCAACTACAAAAAGGACTGCTACAAACATTTTAACACATGCAGGTCCCTTTCCCTTCTTCAAGATACCTTTGGGATATCAGTCCAGGAGAAACACTGTTGGTTCAAAGGATATGCATATTTTGATAGCCCTTTCAGCATATCCAAATTACTTTCCAGAATGGTTGGACCACTTCACAATTCCACCAGCAATGTATCAGTGTCCCAGTTTTCCCACATCCCCTCCAACATTTGCCATTATCTTTTTCTGTCATTTTAGCCAATCTGAGAGGTGTGTAGTGGTACCTCAGAGTTGTCTTAATGTGCATTTCTTTGATTAATAATGATTTAGAGCACCTTTTCATATGACTAAAAATGATTTTAATTTCTTCATCTGAAAATTTGTCTGTTCATATCCTTTGACCCTTTATCATCTGGAGAATGGTTTGAATTCTTATAAATTTAGTCAATTTTCTATATATTTGAGAAACATATTTGATGGCTAATTTCTTTTGGAAATTCAGCCCACTTTATAATGGCCTTACAATTACAATTAAGTTTGCCCTTTGATTTGGATTTTCAAGAAATTGTTCAAGGGTTCAAGCCCGTAAATTCTTTTGAGACACCTTGCAACACTGATGGATAACTCCAAACTTTTTGACTCCCCCTTCCCACCCTCAATATTTGGTAGCCCAATACAGGGAGAGTTTGGCCTCCTTAGCTTGATTCCCTCTTCATCAAGAGAAACCCACCATTTTTTCTCCCACACTCTTATAGAGGGACATCCCAAACCACTGGCAGAAGGCTTGTCTGGGTCATCATGAGCTCCACACTCAGCAAGTTGTCCTTGACTGGGGATGCCCAGTCTGGGAAATTCTTGTATTTTTTGGCAAAGTTAATCTTGCCACCTTTCACCTTTTCTGGAATGCCAGAAAAAAACAGAAGTGCTATAGGATAATGTTTGGCAAAATTTTATGGCTTTTGACAAAGATGGGACAGTCCTCTTTCATGTCATTTTGTCTGTGTCTGCATCTCTGTGTAGAATGTCTGAGATATTTGTTCTGTGAGCTAGATTTTGTTATCTGGAAAGATTTAAAATGAACCAGCAAAAAACAAAACAAAACAAAACAAACAAACAAAAACTATGATATAGTTGGAATGCTGGGAAAATTTATTAAAAAGCCTAACTTTTTCCTGTGGACCTCAGCTGTAGTCAAGCTGGGGGTTACACAAAAAACATTAGCTAATTAAAATTAAAATAACATCTTTACAGATTCTCAAAAATTTTGAGAGCAAAATATCTTAGCAAATTCAGAAAATTTTGAAAGCAATGGTTAATAAGTTGGGCAATTGGTCATTTTAAGATTGCAAGAAAAAATTCCTAAAACATTTACAATAATGCCAGGGATTTATCTCATTCTGAAAGAAAAGAAAAGGAAAAAAAAAAAAAAACTATGTAATTAGCAACTTTTTGTTATCTCTTCCTTGACTCCTATCTTGTCAAGAGTCTCCTTCTGCACTTTTGGGAAATTATGCCAGAAGGTATTAAGGGACCATCTCCACTGCACTCCCCAGAGTGTATCTTAGCTGTGAGAACTACTAACAAGAATGAATTAATAAAACCAATGAATATGGTCATTATGAGGCAGATAATATCTTGATCTGCAGCCCCACCCAAGAAGCTTTTCTGGCTAAAAAATAAACAAAAACAAAAACAACAATAACAAAAGCTGGCTGTTTCCTAGAGAGAGAGTTTATTTACCTGAAGGCCCACTTTGCCTAAATATTTGTCCCCTAGATTGGCTTCCAACTCCCACTCTCTCATAGAGGAGAGAAAGAGAACAATCTCTCCCTGAACCTGCTTCAGCGAAGTGGCTGTACACACTCTTCAGCAGGGATGATTTCTGCACAATTTGAAAAGGTTTATTGCTGTCTTGGGGATTATTGTTAAACCTTTCTATGAGTCTATTCAAGACCCTCTAACACTTTCCCTTGATTGGGGCTCTGATTAGTCCAGGTTTTTGAGACCCTGAAAGCTAGGTTGACTTCTGCCCTTGCCCTGGCTCTACCTAACTCAGAAAAGCCTTTTTACTCTGTATGGTGATGAAACATGGGACGTTGGTGTATTTAGGGTGACCCTCGTGCCTTAGAGCAGTAGCTGCTATGGCTCTTCTAATTTAGGATGCCTCTAAACTCACCCTCGATCAGACTTTGGAGGTTTTAATACCAGAGCATTTTGGAATCCAAAGTTTCATCAGTGTCTTGTTTGTGGGAGCCTTATATCAGGCTCTACTCCTAGACACCCCCAACTTAATTGTCTTACTGTGCTACACCCTTAAACCTGCCACTTTGTTGCCTGACAATATTCAGTCAGGTAACATTACAACCCAGATGGTGAATGGTTTACAGATGGGTCCAGTTTTCTTGAAAATTGGGAAAGGAAGGCATATTATTCTGTGGTGACCCTCAATAGCACCTTGGAACCTAATCCACAAGGAAAACTCATTATCATTACTAGGGCCTCTGGAATTGAAAAAAAGGAATGAGATTGAACATCTATAGTGCTTTAATATGCTTTTCATATTTTGCACATTCATGGGACTATATGGAAAGAAAGGGGATTTTTGACAGCAAAAAATTTTCCTATTAAATATGCAAGGGAAATAGGATTGCAGATTTAGCGGCCTGTGTTACTACCCATTTGCCCCACCTTTACTTCCCCAGCTTGGAAGAAAGGGGAAACACACTTTCTCCTTCTGAATGGTTTCAAACACCTTCAGGCCAGTTTCTAACCCCAGAGACAAGCTAGTGAGAACTTCTTTCTGGTTTGCCCAGCTTTTTGCAGAGGGGCTATAGCCCAGCCTTCACATTTCAAATAACTAGAAAGTTGGCTAAGGTATTTATTATTAGTATTTTCTCTCCAGCTCCCTTGGTCTTTTATGTACTTTGTTTACTCTGTGGTCCCAGTGGGGAGATAACTCCTTAATCTTTAGTCAGTCTAGGGAACTCTTTGGGGCAGTAGAGGCATTCAGGATTGTTGGATGCACCCTCAGCATCCTCAAAATATGGGAACTGATGCATTATTCACAAAAGCCCTATTCCCAAATGTCACCATCCCATCCTGGATGCCATCCCGTTTGTACTAGCTATCCTCCAGGGGAATAACTTTAACCTGACTTTCCCTTGTTTTCTTGTCAGAAGTAATATCTTACTCACATAATAATTGAAAGATATCCATTCCAAAATTATCCTGGCAAACTCACTCATGATGCTTCTACATCACCTTCCTTGAAGCTTCTTCATGACCTCCTGAGAACTAACATTTCAAATCTTGAAGCCAGCCAATGGAAACTTCTTTATGGTCTACACCAAGCTACTCACTTTAAAAAAATGCTCTCCAATCTCTTGTGAAACCTATTTTCATTGGTCACAAGCCATGAGAAAGAATTAAACAGAAATAGTTTGTGAAAGGGCTGCTAAACCCCCTATCATGAAGCCTATCAGAGAAGGGGAAGGACTTATGGAAGGACTGGCAGATAGATTCTACAAATATGCCCCACTCTGGGGCTCAAAACTGATTTTTGGTTATTGTTGTCATCTTTACCATTTGGGTTAAAGCCTTCCTTGAAGGCTCAGGTTTTGCTAAAGGAGATCAGACCCATTTAAGATTAACTATTATGTTCATTCTGCATGTCATCCTCACTATCCAGTGCTTAACACTTTTTAAACATTATGGTGTTTGCACCCTAGGTCATCTGAGTGCTCCTTTCACTAAGTATAATGTAACTGCCTGAGACACTTCCCTCATCTCTTCAAGGAGACAAAAGCAGGGGTTTAGGGAAAATGTTCTTTGGTATTTATCCTAGGAAAAGCTGTTTGGATGAGGCATTCATGATAGCCTCATCTCCTCTCCCTTTTGCCCCTCCTCTGCCTTTCTCTGGGTGGAGTTCCAGGCTATTGTCCCTACTACTCCACTTTTAGTTCTTCTTTTTGCTCATATTTGGTCTCTATATTTTTAACCTGCTTGTGAGATTTGTTTCCTCCAGGCTCCAAGCTATGAACTTCCAACTATTTGTTCACCCTGAATACCATTGGCTAACTGATTCTGACACCAAACACTCCTCTGAATACTGCTGTCCTCATTTTGCCTCCCCTCCTCAGTCTGGACCCCCACTGGGTAGTCCTCTTATCTCCACCTCTTATCAGCATGAAGCAGCTCCAGAAAATGAGATCTCTATTCCTTTGTCCCAAATGAATTTGGGGGTGTCTGGTTGAGAGGGAGAAATGATATAGGATATCTTCTAGGCAAATATAGTGGTGGTTTCGAAGTCCACTGATCTTGGGGGGCTTCTATTCTGTCAATCTATCTGATTCCAAAGTCCCCTGTCTTTGCTCTGCCCCCCCCCCAACCTAGGAATGCTATTGTTTTGACAATCTGTCTGATTCTGGAAATCACTCATCAATTCATTGCTAACTGATACTCTTGTCAGTAAGAACCAAAATTCTGAAAAGCACTCCTCACTTCATTGCTGACTGTCAGATAGATTATCTATTGGTCAGTGATAGCCAAATTCCAGAGATCACTCCTCCATCCTACCTATGGTCCATAAAATGAGCATGTCAATAATGGAAAGCTGAATAAACGTGTCTTCTTGCTATTGTTTCTCTGATAATTTCTTTTGGAAATTCAGCCCATTTTGTAATGGTGTTACAATTACAATGAACTTTGCCCCTTCACTTGGAAAAAATGAGGCTTTTATCAAAGCTTTTGAATGTAAAAATACTTTTCCATTTTATTGCTTTTTAGAGAAAACAATTCTAACAAAATTAGAGGCATCTGAAAATGATGTTGACTGTTTAGAAGGTAGTGGGTTTTTTTTTTATTGTTGTTGTTGTTATTTGTTTTGTTTGTTTTGTTTTGTTTTGTTTTAATGGAGATTTTCAAAGAAGATATGATGAATTTTTCAAATAAACCTGAAAGTGATCTCCCTCTAAATGGAGAATGCAAAAAAAAAAAATCTAAGCTACTTGATGGTTAGAATTATTTACTAAAATATATCCTATATAAATATTGCTATATTTCATGGACTTATTTATGGTAAATTTTCTTACTGCAATAGAGATAGCAAAAAATTTAAATGGTTGTACCTGATGTGGAACAATATTCTTAAATTATTGTTTACATTAACCCAGACATAGCATTTAGATTTACATTATGGTGGTTCTGTCAAAATTAATTTAAAAAATCATAAATTTAAGAAATTGAAAATTTTGGAGGAATGATAATAATTTTGTTTTAGACATGATTTTGAAATGTTTTCAAAGTATTTGTTTTGAGATACCCTATAAGTCACAAGAGAGGTTTGGACTTGATCAATAGATCTGGAAGTCATCTGCATCAAAAGTATTTGTGGACCCTTGGGAGCTATTAGGATTATTAAGTGAGATATTATAGAGGGAGAAGAGGATCTTGTATAGATTCTTTAAAGAAACCCATGGGTAATGGGCATGACCTAAAGAAAGATCAAGTGAAGATTGGGAAGAATTAGTCAAATAGGTTGGGCTAGAAAAAGAATTGTTATGAAATTCTAGGGAAAAGTTATTAACCCAAAAAAGAAGGTGCTTACAAGCCCCAAAAGCTAAAGAGAGGTCAAGGCAGCTGAAAACTGGAAAAACAAAGACAGACTTGTCAATAAAGACATTTTTGATAACTTTAGAGAGGCAGTTTCAGTTATTATCTGAAATCACTGTTTATCTTCTAATTCTGTTTTCTAAATAGAGGAAAAATGATAATTTCAGTAAGGCATGATTTGACCAGGGTCTTAGAGGCATTCTCTAATATGATAAAAATGTAGAAATAGGAAATGGAAAGAAAGGGAAAAAAGTCAGAATGATCATCTATCGTTAGCCATATACATTACATTTGGTAAACAGACATATACAAACTAGTAACAAAAAGTGATCTTGGATAGAATTCAATTAACCTAGCATAACTTACTTTGTGGCTTTAAGTCTCTTCACTTCCTTTAGAATCAGCTAATTTTTTCTGTGCTCCTCAGATTCCATGAGTTCTAATCTCTGAGACTATCCACACCAGGTTCAATCAAGAGGAACAAAAAGGGCTACTGTCCCCAAAGTCATCATTTATCTTTTCTTGCCCACTGTCTTCACTCCAGAGTAAAACTCCAGGTGATATGAATTAAACTTAGGTACATCTAATACCCAGGCTTCCTCAAATGTGGGTAAGTAGGTACCTTCCCACAAAGGAATTCAATGTAAAATATGAATATAGAACTTTTTATGTTAATAAATGCATGACTCTAAAGATTCAAGGGTACTACTTATCAACAAATATAAAGACATAAAGCACATAGCTATTCCATTAGATTCTTAACAAAAGTTAAAGCCACTGAACAAAAACTTCCCTTTACTTCAGACCTGCCATCATCTGAGCAACTTCCAGTAGATTGCTGGAGAATTGGGAAATGTGAGAATGCCTTATCTCTTGTGCATTTAAAACTTTCAGCAACAGGCTGACTCTCTAGAGGAGAATCAAAGTTTTAAGGACATCTACCTTTGGAAGGCTAGTTCATCACGCCCACATTAAAGAATTTTTCAAACTTGACCATTCTCAAGCTCAGGATAGCCCTGTACAGCATTTCTACAGCATCATATGCTTATTCTTTGGATTTTTGATCACTGAACAGTACACAGAGAAGAAAACATAAAAAAGAGAGAGAGACAATTATAATCTTCAGTTTTCTCATAGTCTGTTTACTATTTTCTAATGTCTTTTTATTGATAGTGTAAAAGCAGGATGTTGGACTAAATGATTTTTACAGACCTTCAGTGTCTAAGTATATGTCAGAAGTTCATGGAATATTTGATTTTCAGTATTCAGGCATCTTTGCTTATAATAAATGATGCACTGAATATAGGGCAAAACCTGAAGTAAGGGAAGACTAATTTTGTGAGTCCAAATTTGGCTTCAGAAACTAGATGGTGACTTGGGAAAGTCACTTTACCTGATTTGTCTCAGTTTTCTCACTTTTAAAATGAGCTACAGAAGGAAAGGGCAAACCACTCAAACATCTTTGTCAAGAAATACCCAAAGGAAGTCATAAAAAGTTGGACATGACAAAATAAAATATTTCAGTATCAAACTGCTAAAAGAAACCTAAGTACTATATGAACACAATTACAAAACACTTCTCACACAAATACAGTCAGATCTAAACAATTGGGAAAATATTAATTGTTCATGGGTAGGCCAAGCTAATATGACAAAAATGACAATGCTACCTAAATTTATCTACTTGTTTAGTGCCATACCAACAAAACTATAAAAATTATTTTATCAAACTAGAAAAAACAACAAAATTCATTTGGAAGAACAAAAGATCATGAATATATCAAGAATATCAATATAACAAATATAACAAAAATATAAATATATATAATACAACAAAAAATAAATATAAAATAACAAAATATAATAAAAATAGAAAAAATACAAAGGATAATAGCTTAGCAGTATCAAACCTAAAACTATATTATAAAGCAGCACTCATCAAAACCATTTAATACTAGCTAAGAAATAGAGTGGTGAATCAATGGAATAAGTTAGATTCAAAAGACAGAATAACCAAGGTCTATAGTAATCTAGTATTTGATAAATCCCCAAACTTCATTTCTAGAATAAGAACTCACTATTTGACATAAATTGGTGGAGAAATTGGAAAATAATATATCAGAAACTTGGCATACACCTACATCTTACATTCCATACCAAAATAAGGTCTAAATGGATACATGATTTGGGAATAAAGAATGACACAATAAACAAGTCAAGAGAGCAAAAGATAATTTTCTTATCAGATCTTTGGAAAAGGGGGGGGGGGATTTGTGACCAAAAAGAACTAGAGGACATTATGAAAGGCAAAATGGACAACTTTGATTATATATATATATTGGCACAAACAAAATCAATAGAAAAAAGATTAAAAGGGAAGTACAAAGTTGGAGAACAATCTTTCCAGCCAGTGTTTCTGATGAAGATCTTATTTCTAAAATATACAAAGAACTGTGTCAAATTTGTAAGAATACAATTGATTCCCCAATTGATAAATTGTAAAAGGATATGAGCAAACAATTTTCAGATAATGAAATTAAAGGAATCCTTGGTCATATATGTTTTCATATGAAAAAATGCTCTAAATCACTATTGCTTAGGGAAATGCAAATTAAAACAACTCTGAGGTACCACTTTACACCTCACAGATTGGCTAAGGGGACAGGAAAAAATTATAATTGTTGAAGGGGATGTAGGAAAACTGGGACACTAATGCATTGTTGGTGGATTTGTGAAAAGATTCAACCATTCTGGAGAGCAAGTTGGAATTATGCTCAAAAGGCTGTCAAACTGTGCATACTCTTTGACCCAAAATTGCCACTACTGGGCCTGTATTTCAAGGAAATCATAAAGGAAGGAAAAGGACCCACATGTGCAAAAATATTTGTAGCAGCTCTTTTTGTGGTAACAAAGAATTGGAAAATGGATAGATGCTTATCAATTGGGAAATAGCAGAATAAGCTGTGATATATGAAGGTAATGGAATATCATTGTTCTATAAAAATAAATAAGGTGATTTTGCAAGAGCCTGGAAAGATTTTCACAAATGGTGAACAAAACAAGCAGAATCAGAACACAATAACAGCAAAAATGTGAGATGATCAACTATGAAAGACTTGGTTCTTCTCAATGGCTCAGTGATCCAAAGCAATCTCAATAGACTTTGGACAGAAAATGCCATTTGCATCCAGAGAAAGAATTATGGAGATTGAATGTAAATCAACACTGCCATGTTCACTTTTTTTTTGTTGTTGTTTTTTGCTCTCCCATGTTTTTTTTTTTTTTCATTTTGTTCTGATTTTTTCTTCCAATAATTAAATAAAACAATGTATATTAAAATATTTTTTAAAAAATTAATTAAAAAAGAAAACTCCAAGCCCTGTCTATTACTTCATCCTTTAATAACCAGACTAGACCTGCATTCATTGAATTATTGCTACCTTTGAGTAAAGAACAGTTTGACTGTCACGCTTTAAAATTCTAAGACTAATATATAAATTTGCTTTTATATACTTCCTACCCAGTGTCTTCTTTCCTGAAAAAGATGGGGAATAGCTGCTAAGAGATTGGAAAATGGAAAATTTTAACTTTAATGCCTAGATTTCGGAGTTCATGTTGTCCTATATTTTAGAACCATTTCGTGGATTTACCTTGATTATCAAAATTCTCAACTGAAGTTGAAATTTCTGATTTCTGAAGACTTTTAGATTTTAGTTCATATTAACATGATCAATCAATGAATCAAGGAAAAAATAATGAAGTGTCTATTACATTCCAGGGACTAAACCAGATTTTGGGGATACAACAACAAAATTAAGATGAACTCAGGCCTATAGAGTCTACAGTCAATCAGAGGAGATAACATGCACATATGTCTATAACATAAAAATACAGAATAAATAAAAAACAAAGGCAATGCAGATAACAGAGTCATTTGGGAAGAAAGAATATCAGAGTGATAAGGGAAGATAATATATTAAAAAATATGGTCAAGCTGAATCCTGAGGAAAATAAGAGATTCTAGGAGTTCCAAATGGGGTGGGAGTATATATTCCAGGGATTGAGAATAGCCCACTGAAAAGATACACAAAAAATGAAGTGTTAAGTAAAGAATAGAGAAAGGATCAATTTGACTTGCACTTTATATAGTGAAAAGAGGAATATATAATATATAATGGAATGAGAAAGATAGTTTACATGAAATAGCAAGAATTTGTTCATAGCTCTGATAATTATATTACCTCCTATTCATATAGTGCTTTGAGATTTTTGAAGTGCTTTTCTCTAAACAAAAATGTGAGGTAGCATTTATTTACTCTAATATTCAGTTGTTCTATGACTTTCAATTGCCTGGTAGGAGAATACTAGAATGGTCTTACTGTGCATCTCTCTCTTTCTTTCTTTTCTTTCTTTCTTTTCTTTTCTTTTTTTTTTTTTTTTTTTTTTTTTGTTATTACAGAAGTAGAGATGACTTCTAAGATCTCTTTAAGATTTCTTATTTTAAAGTCACTTCTACCTAAAATCTATTTCCTAAAAACAATAGATGACATTTAATTGACTTTATATGCATTGTTATACTCACAAAAACTTTGTGTGATAAATATTAATAGATTCTTATCTCTTCCCATTTTATGGGTGGAGAAACTGAAGTTCAAAGAGGTTGAATAAACTCATCTGTCATCACATATTAAGTACTGAATGCATGATTAGAATCAAAAGATCTTACTTCCACTATACCATACTATTTTTGTGATCTATGTACAACCACTCTAGTTTTGCAGATCCCTCCTGTTGGAATATTGTCTGGAACTATAATTCTAAGGGATATCAAGCAGTAATCCAGTTTCTCAAATAATGACAATCATAAGGAATCTCCTCTCTTGGTTTCCAACTTAAGCAGCCTAACAATGTAAAAGGAATTCGCATAGCTTTCTTTTCCCACTTTAACTAGCACATAGTAGCTATTTCCATGAGGACACTGGCATAATTGACACTGATTCCCACTCTCCAATTCTACTGCATAAAACCCAGTGTGCTAAATTGGAGGGGGAAACAAGTTACTGAATAGTAAACATCTATATAAATGTGGTTGAATCCATCTATATGTAGGCTGTATATTTATGGGGAGGGAAATGTATATACCTACCCACACATTGCATCTCTGTATTTCAAAGAGGCAACTTGCTAGGCAAGCAGGATTGCCCATTTTCTCCTCTAGTTGGCTCATACTAATAAAATATCAGCCCAGAACCAAAGGACCTTGGGAGAGTCAAGGCCAGGATTTTACTCCTCCACTTCGATGTCTGTCAAGTCTGCCTCCTTCTCTGAAAAGAATGAGCTGGAGCCATCTTTCAGGAGTTTTCTTCCCCTGACAGAAATCAGCAGGGTTAGAATAAACTGCATAAGTTATCAGCTCCTCAGGAAAGAACATGAAAAAAGGCCCTTCTATCACTTAATGAAAAATTGCCTCTTTTTTGGACAGAACTTCATAGGCTTGCAATCAAGCCGCGGCCCCCTCCCCTCCCTTCCTTCTTTGACGTGCCATACAGGCAAATCAAGTCGGCATCTATTAATAATATTTTCCCCTGCTCCTTTCATTTCTCTGCATGTCCTACCACTGTCAGGCCCCGTGATGGAGCAGCGCCTTTATCTCGTCCGAGTCTGGTCTGTCAGGGTGATAAACAATTCTAACAAGAATCAGAATAAAGATCTTCCCAGTAGACTCTGCAGAGAGATAGAGGCTTTTCTCATTTTCTCGATGGAAAAAAAAAATTTAATCTAGCAGCTCCGGCTTTTTTCAAGCGTCACATTCAAAGAGATGCAAATTTGTCAGAGCTGAGACCCCGGCTGACTCTGAGCGCTGCGTGAATGTCAAAGGGGGGAGTTGGAGTCTTTGACATTGCTGCCTTTTTGGGGGACTAACTGCTGAAGTAAAAAAAAAAAGGAAGAAGAAGAAGAAGGAACTGCTTTGTAGTATGTGTTTCAACAATTTTCATAAGTTTCCTTCTGAAATAAAATAGTGCCATTGGGAAGGAAAAGAGAGGGAGGAAGGGACAGTCAGAGAATTGGGGAAGAATGGGGGGTGAGGGAACCCCAGGAAGAGAAACATCATCAAACCTTCCATCTGAATTTAACCTGGAATGTGGGGCTCAACCTATTATTAGGCAAGACTATTGGCATGCCGCTATTTTAAGACCTCAGATGTCTCCCCGCCACCCCCAGACTCTTCTTTTTTCCTCCTTTTTTTTATTTATTAAAGTAAATAGGACTGATTTTTGCCAGTCTTCCTGTTTCCTTTGCATTGTTGCCCTTCTGTTGTTTGTTAAGAGTAAGTGCTAAGAGGAATAATGTAGAAAAACAAATCTAGAGAGATGTTGTGCTAAATTGAAAAGGAAGGGAAGGGAAAGGAAAAAAGAGAAATCGGCAAAAACCCTTGGCTAAGCCAGCATGTCATCCCAAAAGACACAATGGACATTTTTTTTTTCTGAGAAGGAATTCTATTCTTTGGCCTATCTTGCTATGCTCTTGTTATTTATTCATAAGTAAATTGTGAAAGTAATAGTCACCAATGTTGGGACATCCACAGTTACATATACTACAATAGGGAAAAAGGCTAGATATAGGATTAAATTACTTTAATTCAAATTCCAGATTTACTTTATTCCCTAACAGTTGGGCCATTGCCTAAATTGTATTGGCTTCAGTATCATAAATTGTAAAATGAGAGGACTAAGGTTGATGACCTTCTAAGTTCATTTCCAACTCTAACTTATGACCCATCAATTAATAGACGTTTGTTAAGTACCAAAGACTATGCTAAGCACTGGAAATACAAAAAAAGTCAACAGATAGTCCCTATTCTCAAGAAACATACAATCAAATAGGTGAGGCAACCTGTAAACAAATATATACAAAGCAAGGTATATATAGGATAAGTATGAAATAATTAACAGAGGAAAGGCATTAGAATTAAGAGAGATTGGGAAGAAGATAGGATTAAGGAATACAAGGACTTCAATAGTTGGAACAAAGGAAGAAAATTGTTCCAAACATGGGGGACAAGCAGAGAGAGTGCCTGGGAACTCAGAAATGGACTCTTTTTTAGTGGAACAGTCAAAATACCAGTGTCACTGGATCAAAGAATATGTTCCAGGGAATAAGGTATAAGAAAAGAAGGAACTAGGTTATGAAGAACATTGAATGTCAAACAGGCCATTTTGTATTTGATCTTAAAGGTAATAATAAACCACTGGGGACAAAAACAATAGTAGATTAGTGATTTAAGGAAAGTCTTCTCCTCTATCTCTTAATTTATCCAAATATATGTAATCCTAATGCAAGTTTCTGACCAATAGACTCTCATTATTTTCTACCAAGTCCCCTAATGTTAGCTACCATCATAAGCATACTCACTAGCTACAATCTAATTTTCTCCTTCTTTCTCTTTATCTTAGTGCAGTTTGGGATGGAGTTTACTTGAAAGAAGGAAATGAGCCAAAAGATCATTGAATTTGGAGTCAGAGGTCTTAGGTTTGAGTCTCAACTCTAACAATAGCAGTGCAATCTACAACAACTTACTTTGTCTTTCAAAGTCTCAATTTCCTCAGATGCAAAATGGATATAATAGTACTCTGACCTTTCATGCCTCATATTATAGCTGACACTAAAATACTTTTTAAACTGTAATATGCAAAGGAGCTTCTGAACAAACAAAATTAATGAATTTATGATAAGAAAGAAATTAATCAAATGGAGGGAAAATATTTTTTTCGTATTTCTCAGATAAAAGGTAAATATCCAAAATGTATAGACAACTAAAAGAAATATGAGAACAAAATCCCTTTTCCAACAGATAAGTGGTGAAAGAACATGAGTACATAATTCTTAACATAAAAAGGCTATTAACAATAATATAAAATAATTTTAAATCATTAATAACAGAAAAAAAAACAAAAATAAAAGAGTTTCAGATTCACCTAGCATTTGTCAAAGTGGAAAAGATGAGCTAAGATAGGTAGTCATTTTTGGAAGTTCTAGAAAAATAGATACCCTAATTCATTGTTTGATTATGAATTAATTGAAAAGAATTTCAGATTATGAAAAGTGGTTAAAATATTCATACATGTTTACCTAAAGATTCCATTCTAGTCATTAATAAAAACTAGCTAAGAACAGGAAATAAAATATCCATCAATTAGTTCATACTGTACTTCTTTTAGAAATGAATATTTGATAAATGTAGAAAAGTATGGCAGACTTATATGAACTGGTAAAAAGTAAAATGTTATCAAAGAAACAATGTACATAATGACAACAAAATATAAACATAAAAAATCATAAAATAATATAAAATTAATATTACAAATTGCAATGAATAAGTTTACCACAAAAAAAATAAATATATGACAAATGTTCCCACTCTTTTGCAAGCTTTGAGGATCTATGGTAGAGGAATATTGCATATATATCAGGAATATGCATATATTATTGTATATTTTTGATGTGTTGAACAGTTCCTCCCTTCCTCTCTTCCTCTTTTTCTTTCTTTCTCTCTCTTTCACAGGATAATTCTCTAGAAGGGAGAAGAGAGCATATGATACAGATGGAAATTTAGGTTGTGTTATAACAACACATATTAATAAAATAAATTTTTACAAAGGACTATGTATATGTTATCTGTCATTTAAAATAAGGCTAAATCCATATGCTATATAGCAGTTTAAGTAATCTTCCTATCTTGGCAATCCATTTCCTACATTCCAATCAGACTATATTACTCATTGCTTTCCATTCTCACTCCACTGTCCTCCTACTTTAAGGCCCAGCGTGAATGTCATCATTTTAATTGATATAATTATTATTATAAATTAACTATTCTGATATCCTGCCCCCGCCACTACACACACACACACACACACACACACACACACACACACACACACGAAGTGATCCTTAAATATTTCAGGTTATGCTTTTAAAATTAAAAGAACACTTGATTTGTTCTACTATATTCAGTGTTAAGTACTTAACTTCTCCTGTGCACTTAATAATATTCTATTTTGTATCACTAAATTTACTTCAGCAAGAATTTACCAGTGCCATTTATGTGCAGAACATTCTCTTGGACACTGAAATGGTAATTGAGGAAAACAATACAGATGCATCCCCCAAGGAGCTCACAGTATAAAAGGATACATAGGTAAAGGGCACAGCATGTGCAAAATTTAAATAAGATAAAACATAAAATATATTGTGGACAAAAAACATGTTCTAGGAAAAAAACAAAAAAATCCTAATTATATTTGCAGTTACTTGTGTTCATTTCTCACCATAGTTTACACTTAACCCCACCTGACTAAAAGTTCCCCATTTAAGCTTTTGATAATTTTTTTAAATTGTATTTATTCAAAGTACATAAATTAACCTACTTAGGAGTAATTTTAGTCTTTCCTAAATTTACTCCATCTACCTAAGTACTAATTGCAGAACCCCTAAGAAGACCTAGACACATGATTTCTATCAAATTGTCTTATATAATAGTATTGATCATTGGCCTCTTGCTTGCTTCCCACCTGTCACAATTCTGGAATTCCATTTCCTATCCCAGAATATCCTGTTCTCTCATTCGTATCTCCTTTTATTGTCCTCTTGAACTGAGCTTATTCATTCAATAAAAACTTGTGTTACCACTGATCTCTTGTCAGAAGGGTGATGATTTAAAAGGCAGAGGGAGACATATATTTCTGGGCATGGCAGATGCAGGAATTTGTTTTTCTACACTATATTTATGATGAAGTTTTTATTCTTCATTTCTTTTTTTTCTGTTTGTTGTTGCTGTTGCTTTTATTATTGTTGTTCGGTGTGAATAGAAGCATATTATAAAAGCATATAAAAATAAACAAATTTATGCTAAAATTTTCTATCAAGCTGCCATCAAAAAAGAGAGACCAGAGTGCCTACTTGAACTTTTCTATTCCATGTAAATATTCATTTGAGCATTGATTCATTGAGTCACTTACTATTGTTTTCTCTAAAGAAGAGTTTTGTATAATACAGGATATTCTGTTAATTTTTAAGATAAATGTTTATTAATATTTTTGTCTTTATATCACATCTCCAAATTATTTAGTCATTTCCTGATCATTGAGCTACCCCATAATTTTCCTATTCCATTGACCCAATCCTATTCCAAGCCTAGAAATCTCACATAGCAATTTTGAATTTTGAGATCTCAATGTTCAAAACCATGCCTTAATCCCGAATTACTTTGGTTCTCAATGACTGACCAGGGCCAAGCCACACTTGATATTGATATTGACTCAGAGTTAATATAAATATCAATTGTTTCTATTTTGGCCAGAAAACCTGAGGGTCTTTGCCTTCCAGATTGATAAGTAGGTAAAAGAGGATATTCTCTACCTCATTTCTTACTCCATCCTTAATCATTGATTGGATATTATTGCCTGATTCAAATTGAGACCTGCTAAAGTTCTTTAAAAGAGCTTTAAAAAGTCAAGGTCTCCCATTGCATTCAGGGCCATCTCCAGTCATCCTGACCTATGTTTTGCCACTGGACACAGATAGCTCCATAGAAAAAAGTAAAGCTGGAGCCAAGATGGCAAAGCAGGCACAAACCACTCTCTAATCTCCTCTCCTTCCCCTCATAACCAATTATTTAATGCAGCCTCAAAAATAACTCTTCACTACTTAAATTCATGAAGATTAGAAGCACTACAATTTACCAGCTGAAGTCATTTTGGAAGCTCGCCAGGAAAGGTCCTGAGGGGCCAGGAACAGACTAGCACAGGCAGGGAGAGGCTGGCGTCCTGAGCAGACCAGAGGTGGGGGTGATCTCTGTGGCTAGAGAAGTTATAGAGATGACTCTGCTATAAGCTAACTGCTTTGCCTTGATTACAAAGCAGTAAACTGACAGAGAAATTAAAGCCTAGAACAGAGGGTCCTCTAAAAAACGCCAGAACCTAACAAGATCTGGCTGTAACCCCTCAAACCCGGAAGTGACTCAGGCAGACTTTACAGGTAGCCCTGCAGCCACATCCAGCAGTTTGGGGGACTTTTCAGGGGCAGTTACTAATCTGCACAGCAGGGGGGCACAGTCTGGGCAGCCTCTGATCTGCAGAGTGGGGGGCTCAGCCTGGGGCAATAGAACTTCCCCAGCTGACTGTACTTCTCCAGCAGACAATCCCCTTCCCTACAAATCCATTCACTGCTCAACTGCTAACACCCACAGCCCCAGGGCAGGATTTGGCTTGGGAAGTGAAACTCTCACTACTCAGCGTCTAGCCCCAGGCCAGTCATTATCTCACACAGCTGAGGTTCTTTGCAGGGCACTTTCCCAGCCCGGCCCTGCAGGCCTGAGTTATTTTCCGGTGGGGAACTCTTTCCCAGAGCACTCCAGTACCTCTCTGCTTTTTGTAGCTGGTCGGCAGGACAGCTACCCGTCCATTTACCTTTCACTGCTCTGCAGAGGAAGCTGGTAACCTCCTGGCTCTGAAGGCAGACCTTACAGGCTTTAACAAAATGAGTAAAAAAATCAAAAGAATGATTGATAGTTTCTACACAGAAAAAGAACAGCTTTTCAACCCTGAAGAGACTAATAGCAGACAGTCTCCAGACGATTGTTGGTCTCCAATACAAAAAGCTCTCCTAGAAGAGACAATTAAAAACCTTAAAAGAGAACTAGAAGAGAAATGGGGAAAGGCACATAACTCACTAAAAGAAAAATTTGATAAAGTGGAAAAAGAAAACAACTTCCTGAAAAGTGAATTGGAAAAGGTGAAAAACTCCCAAGAAGTGCAGGGAAACAGAGTTTGAGAATTGGAAAAATAAAATAACTCACTAAAAAAAAAAAAAAAAAAAAAAAAATTAGTGAAATGGAAAAAAATTCCATAGAGCAAAACAACTCAATTGGACATATACAAAAAGAAGTAAAAAAAGCTAATGAAGAAAATAACTCACTAAAAATCAGAACTGAACAAATAGAAATGACTGATTCATTGAGACATCAAGAATCAGTCAAGCAAAACTAAAAAAAAATGAAAGATTGGAAAAAAATGTCAAATATTTACTGGGAAAAACAACAGATCTGGAAAATAGATCTAGGAGAGATAACCTGAGGATCATCGGACTACCCGAAAATTATGATGAAAAAAAGAGCCTAGATACTATTTTACAGGAAATCATCAAAGAGAACTGCCCAGAAGTAATAGAACCGGAAGGGAAAATAGGCGTTGAGAGAATTCATCAAGCACCTTCTGAAAAAGACCCTAAAATAAAGACTCCAAGGAATATTGTGGCCAAACTTCAGAATTTTCAGACTAAAGAAAAAAATTTACAAGCAGCCAGGAAAAAACAGTTCAAATACCGAGATGCCACAATAAGGATCACGCAACATCTGGCTGCCTCAACATTAAAGGATCGAAGGGCCTGGAATCCGATATTCCAAAAGGCAAAAGAACTTGGAATGCAACCAAGAATAAACTGCCCAACTAAGCTGAGTATTTTTCTCCATGGAAGAAGATGGACATTTAATGAAAAAGAGGAATTCCATCTGTTTCTAAGGAAAAAACCAGACTTAAACAAAAAATTTGATCTCCAACAACAGGAATCAAGAGAAGTAGAAAAAGGTAAAAGGAACTCTTGAGAACTGTAATTCTGTTGTGAATATACATAAAAACCATATGTATAATTTGATTTTACTGATATAACATAAAAAAGGGAAGTAGAAATGGAAAGGGGATAGTGTCAGAAAAAGGGAAGAGGGGAGATAAAAAGAGGGAAACTACATGTGACAGTGAAGCAAATGAAACCTATTATATATGAGAGAACTTAGAGAGGGGGAGGAACATTGTGTGAATCCTACTCTCATCAGAGTTGGCTCAAAGAGGAAACAATTTACATTTTGTTTTACCGAGATTCTTCTGTCACTTCATTAAAAATTGGGAGAGGAAAAGGGAGAAGGAAAAAGAGTAATAAAGGAGGGGTACAAGAAAGGGGAAGGGATTCAAAGGGAGGAGGGAGGGGGATACTAAAGAGGGAGAGCTGCATGACATTAGTGGGACCAATAAGTTTAATACTAGGGAAGAAGGGAAGGAGGGCAAGAAAAAGAAAGGTATAATCAGGGGATATTAGGATGGCAGGAAATACAGAATTGGTTATTTTAACCGTAAATGTGAATGGGATGAACTCTCCCATAAAGAGGAGGTGGATAGCAGACTGGATCAAAAGTCAGAACCCTACAATCTCTTGTTTACAGGAAACACATTTAAAACAGGTAGATACATACAGAGTAAATGAAAAAGGCTGGAGTAGAATCTATTATGCTTCAGGTGAAGTCAAAAAAGCAGGGGTAGCCATCCTTATCTCAGATCAAGCAAAAGCAAAGATTGATCTAATTAAAAGAGATAAGGAAGGAAACTATATCTTGCTTAAGGGCACTATAGACAATGAAGAAGTATCAGTATTAAACATATATGCACCAAGTGGTATAGCATCTAACTTCCTTAAAGAGAACTTAAGAGAGTTGCGAGAAGAAATAGACAGCAAAACTATAATAGTGGGAGATCTCAACCTTGCACTCTCAAAACTAGATAAACCAAACTACAAAACAAATAAGAAAGAAATTAAAGAGGTAAATAGAATATTAGAAAAATTAGGTATGATAGATCTCTGGAGAAAACTGAATGGTAACAGAAAGGAGTATACTTTCTTCTCAGCAGTTCATGGAACCTACACAAAAATTGACCATATATTAGGACATAAAGACCTCAAAATAAATGCAGGAAGGCAGAAATAGTAAATGCTTTCTTTTCAGATCACAATGCAATAAAAGCTACATTCAACAAAAAGTTAGGTGTAAATAGACCAAAAAGTAATTGGAAACTAAATGATCTCATCTTAAAGAATGATTGGGTGAAACAGCAAATTATAGACACAATTAATAATTTCACTCAAGATGATGAAAACGGTGAGACATCTTATCAAAATTTATGGGATGCAGCCAAAGCAATAATAAGGAGAAATTTTATATCCTTAAAGGCTTACTTGAATAAAATAAAAAAAGAGAAGATCAATGAATTGGCCTGCAACTTAAAAAGTTAGAAAAAGACCAAATTAAAAACCCCCAATCAATTACTAAACTTGAAAATCTAAAATTAAAAGGAGAAATTAATAATATAGAAAGTAAAAATACTATTGAACTAATAAATAAAACTAAGAGTTGGTTTTATGAAAAAACCAATAAAATCGATAAACCTTTGGTAAATCTGATAAGAAAAAGGAGAGAGGGAAATCAAATTAGCAGTCTTAAAAATAAAAAAGGAGAGCTTTCCACTGATGAAGAGGAAATTAAAGAAATAATTAAGGGTTACTTTGCCCAACTTTATGCCAATAAATTTGATAACCTACGTGAAATGGATGACTACCTCCAAAACTATAGGCTTCCCAGATTATCAGAGGAGGAAGTAAATTGTTTAAATAGTCCCATTTCAGAAAAAGAAATAGAAAAGGCTATTAATCAACTCCTTAAAAAAAAATCCCCGGGACCAGATGGATTTACATGTGAATTCTACCAAACATTCAAAGAACAATTAGCCCCAATGCTTTATAAACTATTTGAAAAAATAGGGAATGAAGGAGTCCTACCAAATTCATTTTATGACACAGACATGGTACTGATACCTAAACCAGGTAGGTTGAAAACAGAGAAAGAAATTATAGACCAATCTCCCTAAGGAATATTGATGCTAAAATCTTAAATAAGATATTAGCAAAAAGACTACAGAAAATCATCCCCAGGATAATACACCACGATCATGTAGGATTTATACCAAGAATGCAGGGCTGGTTCAATATTAGGAAAACTATCAGTATAATTGGCCATATTAATAATCAAATGAACAAAGACCATATGATCATCTCAATAGATGCAGAAAAAGCATTTGATAAAATCCAACATCCATTCCTATTAAAAACTCTTGAAAATATAGGAATAAATGGACTTTTCCTTAAAATAATCAGTAGCATCTATTTAAAACCGGCAGTAAGCATTATGTGTAACGGGGACAAACTTCAACCATTCCCAATAAGATCAGGAGGAAAACAAGGTTGCCCACTATCACTGTTACTATTTAATATTGTATTAGAAATGCTAGCTTTGGCAATAAGAGTTGAGAAAGAGATTAAAAGAATAAAAATAGGCAATGAGGAAACCAAATTATCACTCTTTGCTGATGATATGATGGTATACTTAGAGAACCCCAGAGATTCTACTAAAAAGTTATTAGAAACAATCCACACCTTCAGCAAAGTTGCAGGATATAAAATAAACCCACATAAGTCATCAGCATTCTTATATATCACTAACAAAACCCAACAGTTAGAGTTACAAAAAGAAATTCCATTTAAAGTAACTAGTGATTGTATAAAATATTTAGGAATTTATCTGCCAAGGGAAAATCAGAAACTTTATGAGCAAAACTACAAAACACTTTCCACACAAATTAAGTCTGATCTAACCAACTGGAAAAATATTAAATGCTCTTGGATTGGGCGAGCAAATATAATAAAAATGACAATACTACCTAAAACAATCTATTTATTTAGTGCTATACCAATCAGACTCCCAAAAAACTACTTTGATGAACTAAAAAAATAACAATAAAGTTCATATCGAAAAACAAAAGGTCAAGAATTTCAAGGGAATTAATGAAAAAAAAATCAAATGAAGGTGGCCTAGCTGTACCAGATATAAAATTATATTATAAAGCAGCAGTTACTAAAACCATCTGGTATTGGCTAAGAAATAAAATAGTTGATCAATGGAATAGGTTAAGTTCAAAGGACAAAACAGCCAATAACTTTAATAATATAGTGTTTGACAAACCCAAAGACCCCAGTTTCTGGGATAAGAATGCACTATTTGACAAAAATTGCTAGGAAAATTGGAAATTAGTATAGCAGAAACTACAAATTGACCCACACTTAACACCATAAACCAAGATAAGGTCAAAATGAGTTCATGACCTAGGCATAAGAATTATGAGATTATAAATAAATTGGAAGAACATAGGATAGTTTACCTCTCAGACCTGTGGAAGAGGGAGGAATTTATGACCAAAGAAGAACTAGAGATCACTATTGACCAGAAAATAGAAAATTTTGATTATATCAAATTGAAAAGTTTTTGTACAAACAAAACAAATGCATACAAGATTAGAAGGGAAACAAATAAACTGGGAAAACATTTTTACAATCAAAGGTTCTGATAAAGGCCTCATTTCCAAAATATATAGAGAATTGACTCTAATTTATAAGAAATCAAACCATTCTCCAGTTGATAAGTGGTCAAAGGATATGAACAGACAATTCTCAGATGAAGAAATTGAAATTATTTATAGACATATGAAAATATGCTCCAAATCATTATTAATCAGAGAAATGCAAATTAAGACAACTCTGAGATATCACTACACACCTGTCAGATTGGCTAGAGTGGCAGGGAAAGATAATGTGGAATGTTGGAGGGGATGTGGGAAAACAGGCACACTGATAATTGGTGGAATTGTGAACACATCCAGTCATTCTGGAGAGCAATTTGGATCTATGCTCAAAAAGTTATCAAACTGTGCATACCCTTTGATCCAGCAGTGTTTCTACTGGGCTTCTACCCCAAAGAGATACTAATGAAGGGAAAGGGACCTGTATGTGCCAAAATGTTTGTGGCAGCCCTGTTTGTAGTGGCTAGAAGCTGGAAAATGAATGGATGCCCATCAATTGGAGAATGATTGAATAAATTGTGGTATATGGATGTTATGGAATATTATTGTTCTGTAAGGAATGACCAGCAGGATGAATACAGAGAGGACTGGCGAGACTTACATGAACTGATGCTAAGTGAATTGAGCAGAACCAGGAGATCATTATATACCTCAACCATGATAGTGTTTGAGGATGTATTCTGATGGAAGTGGACCTCTTTGATAAAGAGAGCTAATTCAGTTTCAATTGATTAAAGATGGGCAGAAGCAGCTACACTCAAAGAAAGAACACTGGGAGATGAATATAAACTGCTTACATTTTTGTTTTTCTTCTACCAGATTATTTATACCTGCTGAATTCAGTTCTCCCTGTGCAACAAGAAAACTGTTCGGTTCTGCACACGTATATTGTATCCAGGATATGCTGTAACCTATTCAACATGTGAAGGATTGTTTGCCATCTGGGGGAAGGGATGGAGGGAGGGAGGGGAAAAATCGGAACAGAAATGAATGGAAGGGATAATGTTGTAAAAAATTACCCTGGCATGAGTTCTGTCAATAAAAAGTTATAAAAAAAAAAAAAAAAAGAAAAAAGTAAAGCTGGTGAATTCACAGCTCTCCCTCACTTAAATCTAATTCACTTGTAAGTCATGGCATCACCTCCTTCATGTCATGATCCTCTTTAAGAATGAAGACAAATAACATAACAAACATCTTAAACTTAATTCACTATTATTGCCTCTTAAACCTACCATACCTCCCAATTCTTTATTCTATTCAAGGCCATTATGATCCTTGTAGTAATTCAAGTTTGTAACATTGGTATTTGGTGCTATTATTGACTCCTCATTCTCACTTATCCAATCCAACCTATCTAATCAGTTGCCAACTATTGTCATTTGCCTCTTTACAGTATCTCTTTTATTTATTCCTTCCCTCCTTCCATTCGCAATAGCCACTATTCTATGCACTATTGCAAAAGCCTTCTAAGTGATCTTCCTGCCTTGCCACTCTCTTTTTAAACCTAACACAGCTTTCAATGAGATTTTCTTAAAGCATAGGAGTTGGAATTGACTAGATGTCTATCAATTGGAGAATGAATGAATAAGTTATGGTGCATGAATGCAATGGAATAGTCCTGTTCTATATGAAATGGTGAACAAAAGATTTCAGAAAAGCCTAGAATTACATGAACTGACATTGAGTGAAGTGAGCAGAACCAGGAGAACACTGGAGATAGTAACAGCACAATTATGTGATTATCATATGATGATCAAGTTATCACTTCTCAGACAAACAATGATTCAAATTAATTGCATTAGACTTGGAATAGAAAATGCCATCCATATCCAGAGATTGATTGATTAACTGAATTGTTTACAATTCTTTTTTTAAACAATATACTATAAAGTTTTCATGTTACATGTTGACTTTCAGCTCATTATGACATATGAAGTATAAGGTTACTTTAACTTCAGCTAAAATACTTTATTGATTTCCCTACAATTTTTTTTCAAATACATATTCTCTAAATAATTTATGTGTGTGGTCATGATTCACATTTTCTATTTCATTAGTATTTCACTTAAGAAAGTTTGTTATAGTGGTAGGATACTGGATCTGTACCAAGAGATTATCTTGCAAATCCTCTTATATGCTTTATGAATATAAGCAAGTCCTTTTTCACCTTTCTGTGCCTGTTTCTTTAACTTTAAAATAGGGATAATATAACTTATTCTACTTTCTTCACAGACTTGTAATCAAACTCTTTTGTAAAGCTTTATATAAGTATTGGATAGACATATTTTAGAGCTATATGAATTATGAGAATAATAAATACATCAACAAACACATCATATATGCCAGAGTTTGTGTGCTAGATGATAGAAATATGAAGACAAAGATGAAATAGTTTCTTCCCTCAAGGAACTCACATTCTAACATAGGAGAGAATTCACACAGATATGGGGATATACAAAGTAGATTCAAGATGACTGGCATTATTTTATTTCTTCTGTTTTAAATGATGTTCATATTTTATTATTTAATGAATCAATATCAATTGAAGTTCCTTTATTTTTCATTTTGTTCTGATGTTTTAGATAATCAAATGAGTTTAGATATTCTGATCAGATTTACTTTACCTAGAGTATTTTTGTTTTGTTTTGTTTCCAATTAAATGCTCATTAAATGGAAAAATGCTACATAGATTTATCATATATAAATACAATGTAATGCTCTTTGGAGGTAAGAAAGAATAACTATGATGAATAAAAAGAGTTATAGGAATTTATCAACTATGGAAAATGTTTCAGAACCATACAATGCAATGAAATAGAAATAAATGCAATGAAAAACAGCATAGTAACAAAATGATCAAAATTAAACATTATAAAATTGTGATGATCAAGACTGTACACAAAGAGAGATATAAGAATGTCCCTCACTCTGCCATCTTAACATAACTATATGGCTTAATGGTTCGTAATACTTCATAAACTGTCATATTTCTTTGGTATTCTTTTTATTAGTGTTATAAAGGATAATACTCTGGTTGAAAAGAAAGGTATACATTTTGAAGTTAAGGTGATTTTTAAAAAAAATCAAAATCCTTGCATTTATACTTAAATTGGATTTAATTTTACATTTATATTTAAATTCATATTAAAATTAAGATAGCTCAATTTATGTTCTATCATTTACTATGCATAGTAAGCCTATATGCCTCTCTTATTTTTAGTTTCTTTATCTTTAAACTTGGTCCAGTATTTCTTAAACAAATTTTCTCATTGTTTGTGAATGAAGCATTGTATAAATCTCAGCTACTATTTTTAGTTATCTGAGTGATCAATGAATCAACAAGTATTTATTAACTACTTACTATGTAGGATTTTTTGAAGCCCAAAATAGTTTAAATATTAGCTTACATTGAACAACTTAAGATTTTCTATGAATCTATCCAAATAGACTCCCAACTATGTTGTATTATGTTTAACAGTTAAAAGTGAAACAAAAATAGCAATGTCTCTTTGAACAAATGACCTTCTGTTGCTTCCTGTGATTTCTGATAATATTGTTGTTATTGTTGCTTACATGGACTATTTGCTTTAAAAAGAACTTCACTTTTAGAAAATGTTTCAAAATCACTTTATGGTTAAAAATGTTGCATTACAACATACCATCACAACAACACTTATTTCTATATCATATGACATGTATGAAATAGCATTGGAATAAAATCAAACAATTAAAAAGCAATTACATGTTTTATTATTGTAACCTCCTAACTGCAATTCTAAAAAGTTATGTTTAATAACAAAGAAATTAAGTTTACTTTTCTTCTTCCTTCCAAGTTGACATTTGGTCTACTATAACCATAACTCTCATTAAAATAGTTATAACCTAGAACCACTGTAAGAAAATACCAATCCCATTCAAATGAGGCAATGATATAAGGCAAAGTTTTAGATGGCAGAAAAGCCCTCTTGCATAATTTTTCTTTCTTTACAAAGGCAACAATCTCAAAATGTAGCACAGGTTCCTTGGGAAAAGCCTCAAAACTTCTTAGGAAGCCTAATACACACATTGGATTCTGCATTTTCCATAACACCACACATACTTATCTGTAAAGCCAGTGTATAGTATGATGGAAAAAGCTTTGGAAAAAGAATCAAGAAATTGAAGGTTTTTTTTTTTTTTGATAATTAGCTAATTGATCTTAGACCAGTCATTCCCTCTTCTTGGGTCATGATTTCCTCATGAGAATGAGACTAGAAAAATAGAGCCAAGATGGTGGAGAACAGATATGTATCAAACACCAGATTAAGCCTCTGAATGGGTTTTGGAGAGACAGAACCCACAAATATTTGGAGGACATAAAATTTCCAGAAGAAGATACTTTGTAAGAACTTCATAAAATGTCTGTTTAAATTGGGCAGGAGGAGAGGCTGTAGAGCCCAGACCCCAGCACAAGGAGTCCGGAGCAAGGAGCTGAGGCAAGGATCAAGGGTATTGTGGTATATGTGCACTGGGGAATCTACTGTGAGGCTCATAGGGTTCTCTGTCCTATTTACAAGCTGATGATCCATCAGATTTGCTGCAAGATACCCAAAAGCAATTATAAAAAGCAAATTGTGAGGCACTAAGCCCCAGAAGGACACAAGACCTGGCCAGACTTAGCCAGCACCTAAAATTAGTCAGCAGAATCATCCCAGGACAAACTAAAATGGCTGTTGACCCTTTGCCTTAAGAGCAGACCTCAACCTTTTTTTTAATGAGCAAAAAAACAAAGCAAAACAACAACAACAACAACAACAACAACAGCCAAAAAAAAAAAAAAAACCCTCTGACCATAGATGGCTTTTATGGAGAAAGAGAAGAATAGACTTCAAACCCTTAGGATCCTAAAGACAAATCAATTCCAGATGAAGCTCCAAAGGGTTATTTGACTTGGTCCACATTTCACAAGGCTCTCTTGGAAGAATTCAAAAATGATCTTAAAAGACAGATAGAAGAAAAATGGGGAAAGGAAATGAGATCTTTATAAGAGAATATGGAAAAGGAAAACAAGAAGTTATCTGAAGAAAACTCCTTAAAAATTGACTTGATGAAATGCAAAAATCATATAACTCTTTGCAAAATACATATGCAAAAGAACCTAATTCATTCAAAAACAAAATCTGTGGAAGGGGAAAAAACAATGAATAAAACACTTCACATAAAAGTTCAATTGGCCAAATGCAAAAGGAAATAAAATCTTAATTGAAAAAAAAATAATTCACTAAAAATTAGAAAGTGAACAAATAGAAGTGAATGACTCAAGACTTCAAGAATCAGCCAAACAAAAAAATTGAAAAAATAGAAGAAAATATGAAATATCTCACTGGAAAAAAAATGACCTGGAAAATAGATCTAAGAAAGACAATACAAGAATTATGGGACTTCCTGAAAACCATGAAGAAAAAAGAGGCTAGATATCATCATTCAGGAAATAATCAAAGAAAACTGCCTGGATGCCCTAGAAGCAGAGGATAAAACAGCCATTGAAAAAATTCACCAATCACGTCCTGAAAGAGACTCCAAAATGAAAAGTGCAATAAATTTCAGATTTATCAGATCAAGGAGAAAATATTGCAAACAGCCAGAAGGAAACAATTCAAATATCAAGGAGCCACAATCAGATTACCCAGGATCTAGTAGCTTCCACTTTAAAGGATTGAAGGACCTGGCATCTGATATTCTAAAAGATAAAGAAACTTGAATTTCAGTCAAGAATCAATTATCCAGCAAAATTCAATGAAAAAGGTGAATTCCACCTGTTTCTAAAGAAAAGACCAGAGCTGAATAGAAAAGCAGAAAAAGGTAATAAGGAAAGAAAAGGTAACTTTCTTTTGAAAGTTAAGAGGCTTAAATCCCTTTTTGGGAAGATGATATGTTTAACTGTTCAGATCTTTAGCTCTGTTATGGGCATACTTAGAAAATACAGGTATAATTTGATTATTGTGATGATTTCAAAAAGAAACTAGATGGAGAAAGGTGATTCTATTGGACAAAAAAAGAAAATGAAGTTAAAATGGAGAAAATTACATCTCATGCGAAGGCAAAGAGACCTACTATAATTGAAGGAAAGAGGGGAGAGGAATGAGCATTGTGCAAATCTTACTTTCATCAGATGTGGCTCAAAGAGAAAATATCATACACATTTAGCTTCATAGAGAAGCTTGTTTCATCCTACAGGGAAATAGGAGGGGAAAGGGGAAAAGAAGAGGAGAGGCTAAAAGAAGGGAGAATAAAAGTAGAAGGAGAAAGATATAAGAAAGGGGAAGGAGCTGCAAAAGGGGAGGGCTGTTTGAAGGAGTGACCTTCAGTGGCAAAAGACTGAGGAAGAAGGAAAGAGGAAAAGGAAGAGAAAAATATAACCGAGTATATACAAGATGACAGGAAATACAAAGTTAATATTTTTATCTTGTGAATGTGAATGGGATGAATTCTCCCATAAAACAGAAGCAGATAGAAGACTGGAATAAAATCCAGAATTCTACATTTTGTTGTTTACAAGAAATTCATTTAAAGTGGAGTGATACGTTTAGAGTAAAGGTAAAAGACTAGAACAGAATCTATTATGCTTTAATAGATTCTGATTCAGTCTTTTATGTTCTTAGCCCTTTATTTTAGCTATGCTTTAGCTAAGGTAAAAATAGCAGGGATAGCAATTCTGATCTCAGATCAAGTAAAAGCAACAATAGATCTAATTAAAAGAGACAAGTAAGGAAACTACATTTTACTTAAATGCACCCTAGATAATGAAGTAATATCAATATTAAACATATATGAGCCAAGTGGTATAGCATCCAAATTCCTAGAGGAAAAGTTAAAAGAGCTGCAAGAAGAATTAGACAACAAAACCATACAAGTAGTGGATCTAAAATGTGCTCTCTCAGAACTAGATAAACCAAACCACAAAATAAGGAAGAAGTTAAGGAGGTAAATAGAATCCTAGAAAATTAAAGGATGGTAGACCTTTAGAGAAAATTGATTGGAAATAGAAATAAACATATTTTTTTCTTGGCAGTACATGGAACCTATACAAAAATTGACCATGTATTAGGCCAGAAAAACCTCAAAATCAAATGCAGAAAGGCAGAAATGGTAAATGCATTTTTCTCAGATCATTATGCAGTAAAAATTATGTGTAATAAAAGGCCTTTTATTACATATAAATTACAAATAGACCAAAAATTAATTGGAAACTAAATAATCTAATCCTAAAAAAACTAGTGGTTGTAATAACAAATCATAGCCACAATCAATAATTTCATCCAAAAGAATGACAATCATGAGACAACATACCCAAATTTGTGGGATGCAGCCAAAGTGGTTATTAGGAGAAATTTTATATCTCAAGATTCTTACTTGCATAAACTAGAGAATGAGAATATCAATAAATTGGGCTTAAAACTAAAAAAGCTAAAAAAAAGAACAAATTTTTAAAAAACCTCAATTTAATAGCAAATTTGAAATCCTGAAAATAAAAGATTAAGAAAATTAAAATAACAAAATTATTGAATTAATAAATAAAACTGAGTTCATTTTATTTAAAAAAAACCAACAAAATAGATAAACCTTTGTTAATTTGATTAGAAAAAAGAAAAAAAGCAAATCAAATTGTTAGCCCCAAAAATGTAAAGGGAGAACTTTCCACCAATGAAGAGGAAATCACAGCAATAATTAGGAGTTATTTTGCCCACTATATACCAATAAATTTGAAAATCTAAATTAAATAGAGTAATATCTATAAAAATATAGATTGCCCAGATTAACAGTAGAGGAAATAAATTATTTAAATAGTCCCATTTTAGAAAAAGAAATAGAACAAGAATGAGACTAAATGATGATCCATGAGCTAGTGACTCATATGGACCTTCATTCATCTAAGAAGACTTCAATTTAAACTATTTTGTTGCTTTCAAATGATCTGATGATTTTTTTGATCCACCAGAAAACTGGTAATATACTTAATTGCAAAGATTCCTCCCCCAAAATTACAAACTGAAGGTAACTCTAGCAGATTATCTTCTACCAAGTGCATTGTTTTTCTCCAATAAATTTTATAAGGAGCACAATTGTATTAATTATAATATATTGTTTTAAAAAAAGGTCCATGCATTGATAATCCACTTTCTTCATAATCTTAATCAATGGAAAGAGTTAAATGGAAGGAGTAATTGCTAAACTACTCATAAATCTTGCTTGTCTAATTTAAGAGAAGCTTTGTGAGAAAAAAGGTTGAAAATTTTTGATTGAATGATATTCTGGGTAATCAGTAATTTAATTTTGGCTTTAACCTCTTAAGGCACATATTCTGAGACAGGGTGCCATTCTAACCATCACTAAACATTGTTTTCATTTTCACAGAAGTTTCTGATAATAGCATGAAAGAGAATCGAACATATTAGAAATTTTATAGTTGAAGGGACCTCAGGTCATCTTATTGAATGTTTTTTTTTTTTTTTCCTGAAACATGAATTTAATTCAACTTATATATGAAAAACCAATTCCTTTATGATATTTCCAAAAAGTGGTCTAGTCTCTGCTTGACAAGTTTTAATAATGGAGACCAAGTGATATTTTGGCAAATGTTTTAGGAATAGCTCTCCAGGAAAAAAAAAAAAAGTACAAAAAATACACCTTTAAGTTTTATTTGTGCTTTGAAGAGATGAAGTCAAGATATCAAAGATTAGGCTGGGACCCAGATGAATTCTCCCAACTTACTTGAAAAAATTATTAAAATAACATATCAACTCAAATGCCAGAATTTCAGAGACAACAAAAAATCAGAGGGAGTTAGTTTTGCAGCCCAAGAGAACTTAGAGATCCACAAGATCTGCCACATTGGGGTGGGTGCAGACCTGGAGCTTGGCAGGAACATCAATGATAAAGACAGGCCAGACATCAGGAGATGCAACAGCTTTGGAAGCTTATAGACCAGAGACATTAACAAAAAAATTATAATTGAATCTTTTCTGGCACTGGGTACAACTGAGGCTATTTTGATAATCTACTGTAAATATACAGTTATGGGTAGTAGTTCAAGTGTAAAGAGAAACAATTATAGCAAATCACAAGGGGGCCGGGACCCTGTTCATATTTGCAGGACCAAAAGGAAAGCTAGCACTTGTGGCTACAAAACAATAGGAATCCTTCCTGGGTTAGTACCAGAACTCAAAGCAGGAAAGTAGTTACCATACCATCCACCAGATCATACTTCTATGGATCTATGGAAAGTTGCAGATCCCTAAAACTATTTCTAAAAAGAGCAACACTGATATATATATATATATATATATATATATATATATATATATATATATATATATCCATATATATGTATATATCTATATCTATCTATCTATCTATCTATCTATCTATATATATATATATATATATATATATATAGAGAGAGAGAGAGAGAGAGAGAGAGAGAGAGAGAGAGAGAGAAAGAGAGAGAGAGAAACTCTTATAACTTGATACAGTACTTCCCCAACCTTAGGTGAGAAGTCAACTTTAACATATATGAAGAAGAGACTCAAACATTTAACAAATTAACAAATGGTCCAAAGATATAAACAGAAGAAGAAATCAAAGCTATAGGTATGTGGGAGGAAGTGCTCTAAATCAATATTCATTAAGGAAAACAAATTACACCCATCAGAAATGACAAAAGTTGGAAGTAATAAGGGAAAATAGGTATATTAATGAACTTTTGGTGGAATACTGAACTGGTTCTATCATTCAAGAAAACAATCAAGAACTGTGCCCAAATAGCTATAAAACTGCATACCAATTGACTCAGCAATAATAAGTTAGCTATGTAACTTAAGGAAATGAAAAGCAAAAACAACAACAAAAAAAGAACATATACAAAAATATTTATAGCAGCTCTTTTTAGTGGCAGCAAAGAAATAGAAGTTGAGGAATTTTTGTTAATTGGGACATTGATGAACAAGTTGTAGTACATGGTTGTAATTGAGCACTATCTCATAAGGAATGATGAAGAGGTTGGGTTTAAAAAAATCCAAAACATGTCAAGATTTTTATGAATTGATGCAAAGTAAAGTGAGAAGAAATAGGAGATCATTGTGTACAATAAGATATTTTAATGATGATCAACTACCACTTGGTTACTCTGATCAAAAGAGTGAGCCAAGATAATTTTGAAGGACTCATGATGTAAAAATGCTATTCACACCCAGAGAGAACTGACGAATTCTGAGTGCAAATGAAGTATCATGTTCTCATTTTTTTTGCCTTGTTTTTGCAACATGACTAATATTGAAATATGCTTTGTATGATTTCCTCTAAGTAATTGATATCATGTTTGCTTCCTCAGTGAACAGAGGAGGAGGGAAGAAGGGAAAAATCTGGAAATCAATTTTTTTTTAAAAGAATATTTTAGGGGGGCAGAGCCAAAATGACGGAGAGGACACATGTATCTATCTAACCTCTTCCTTACCCTCAGACTATTTTTTTTCATGATACAGCCTTGGAATTAGTGCTTGACTGGAAAAAATCATGAATATTGGGAATACAACACATTACCAACAGAAGATATCCTCAAAATTTGTAAGAAACAGTCTGTTGGAAAGGCCTGGAGAGACTTACACAAACTGATGCTGAGTGAAATAAGCAGGGCCAGGAGAGCATTATATACTTCAAAAACAATACAATATGATGACCAATTCTGATGGACCTGGCCATCTTCAGCAATGAGATGAACCAAAACAGTTCCAATGGAGCAGTAATGAACTGAACAAGCTTCACCCAGGGAAAGAACTCTGGGAGATGACTATGAACCACTACATAGAATTCCCAATTCTTCTATTTTTGTCCACCTGCATTTTTGATTTCCTTCACAGGCTAATTGTCCAATATTTCAGAGTCTGATTCTTTTTGTACCCAAAATAACTGTTTGGTCAAGTATATTTATTGTGTATCTAATTTATACTTTAATATATTTAACATATACTGGTCATCCTGTCATCTAGGGGAGGGGGTGGGGAGAAGGAGGGGAAAAAATTGGAACAAAAGGTTTGGCAATTGTCAATGCTGTAAAATTACCCATATATATAACTTGTAAATAAAAAGTTATTTAAAAAAAGAAAGAAACAGTCTGTTTTTGCTCACAGGTGGGAATTCTAAGAGCAAACACAGACTTCAGACAGGGAGCAAGAACATGGAAGGCTGCTAACCCTGAGAAGACCAGAGTAGGGGATAGAGTGTGGTCTCAGCAGAGGAAAATTTGGAAGAAGAACTTGACAACACTGTGAGCTACATTGCCCTGGCAGCAAGCCAATAGATCAGCAGAGAAGCTATAAAGGCAGGGGGTAAAGACTTCCACCCCAAAATGCTAGGGACTCTCAGGACCTGGCCACACCCACCCAGCACCCAGAGTGAGTCAGCACACTCTCAGACTCTCACAGCGCAACCTCTGTGCAGATGCAGTACAACCAATGCTGTTCTATTGCTACTTCATTGCTACTTCCTGTGGTTTGTAGAGGAAGCTTGGTAATACTATACTGCTCAAAAAGCAAACTGCATTTGCTTTTGTTTATTTGTTTGTTTGTTCTCTTTGTTTCTTTTTTGTCAGAGTGAGTAAAAAGTTAAAGCAAGCTCTAACTTTAGATAGCTTTTATAGTGATAGAGAGCAGACTTCAAAGCCTGAGGAAACTAAAAACAGATTATCTCTAGATGAAACTCACAAGAGGGATATGATTTGGTCCCCACCACATAAAACTCTCAAACAAGAAATTTAAAAGGCTTTTACAAGAGAGCTAGGTGAAAAATGGGGAAAGGAAAGGGAAGCTTGGCAAGAGGGTCTGGATAAGTCATCCCACTCATTAAAAGATGGAATGGATAAAGAAATCAAAGCCCTGGAAAACAGAATTAGTGAACTGGAAAAGGTAATGAATTCCAAAGAAAACAGAATTACTGAATTGGAAAAAGAAAATAGCTCTCTAAAAAATAAAATTGGTGAAATGGAAAAAAATTCCATAGAAATACCAACTCATTTAAAAACTCAATTAGACAATTACAAAAAAGAAATAAAAAAGTAAAATGAAGAAAATAATTCATTAAAAATCCGAATTGGATAAATGGAAATGAATGACTCAAGAAGACACAAGAACCAGTCAAGCAAAACCAAAAAAAATGAAAAACTTGAAAAAAAATTGTTAAATACCTACTTGTGAAACCAATAGTCTGGAAAATAGCTAGGAGAGGTCATCTGAGAATTATTGGACTTCTTGAAAAGTATGAATAAGGATTACTCAGGAGTTACCTGTGTCCATATTAAAGGATTGAAGGGCCTGGAATCTGATATTTCAAAAGGCTGCGGAACTTGATATGCAGGCAAGAATAACTTACCCAGACAAAAGGAGAATTTCTTTCCAGGAAAGAAGATGGACATTCAATGAAATAGGTGAATTTCATCTATTTCTGACGAAAAAACCAGAAGAAAACAAAGAGTATGATCTCTAAATATAGGACCCAAGAGAAACATAAAAAGGTAAAAAGAAATCATGGAAACTATATTAATGTTATAAGTATACATAAAGAATACATGTACAATTTGGTTTTACTGTTATAATATAAAAAAGAAACTAGAGATGGAAAGGAAATTGTACCAGAAAAAAAGTAAAATATGGGTACTACATCTCAAGAAGACAAAGAAAATCTATTATATCTGAGGGAAAAAAGGGAGGGCAATGAAAACAATGAATATCTTAATCTCATCAGAATTGTCTTAAAGAGGAAAATATTACACATATTCGATTTACAGAGAAATTTATCCCACCTTATTGAAAAGTGGAAGAGAAAAAAGTGAAAAGAGAAGGAGTAAGCTAAGTGGAAGGGAATGAAGGAATTGTGAGGAAAGGGGGTAAGAAAAGAGGAGGAATTCTAAGGTGGGAGGAGGGATCCTAAAAAGGGAGGGCTATGTGAGGAAAGTGATGCTCACAAGTTTAATACTGGGAAGGGAGGTAAGAGAGAAGGAAAGGGAAAAAAAATGATAAGCTGGAGTTAACAAGATGTCAGGAAATACAGACTTTTAAATTTAACCATAAATGTAAATGGGGTAAACTCCCCCATAAAGCGAAGGCGGATAGGAAACAGGATTAAAAGCCAGAATCTAACAATATGTTGTTTACAGGAAACACACTTGAAGCAGGGCAATATTACAGAGTAAATGTAAAAGGCTGGAGCAGAATCTATTATGCTTCAGGTGAAGTCAAAAAAGCAGAGATAGCCATCCTGGTCTCAGATCAAGCAAAAGCAAAAATTGATATAATTAAAATCGATAAGGAAGAGCATTATATCCTATAATAGCATAGATAATGAAGCAATATCAATATTAAACATATATGCACCAAGTGGTGTAGCATCTAAATGTTCTTCTCCTTTAGGAGAAATTAAGAGATCTGTGAAAAGAAATAAACAGCAAAATTATAATAGTGGGAGATCTCAATCTTGCCCTCTCAGAATTAGATAAAAGAAACCACAAAATAAATTAGAAAAAAAATTCAAAGAGGTAAATAGAATACTAGAAAAGTTAAGTATGATAGAGTTTTGGAGAAAACTAAATGGAGACAGAAAGGAGTACACTTTCTTCTCAGCAGTTCATGGAACCTATACAAAAATTGACCATATATTAGGATATAAAACCCTCAAATTCAAATGCAGAATGGCAGAAATAGTAAATGTATCCTTATTAAGATCATGATGTAATGACAATTATGTTCAATAAAAAAGCAGGGAAAAATAGACCAAAAAAAATTGGAAACTAAATAACCTCATCCTAAAGAATGATTGGGTGAAACAGCAAATCATAGGCACAATTAATAATTTCACTCAAGAAAATGACAATAATAAGTCATCATACCAAAATGTGTAAGATGCAGCCAATGCAGTAATAAGGGGAAATTTCATATTGCTGAAGGCCTACTTGCATAAAATAGAGAAAGAGAAGGTCAATGAATTAAGCTTGCAACTAAAAAAGCTAGAAGGGAGCAAATTAAAAAGCCCCAGTCAAACACTAAACTTGAAATTCTAAAAATAAAAGGAAAGATTAATAAAATGAAAAAATAAAAAAAACTATTGAATTACTAAATAAAACTAAGTGTTAGTTCTATGAAAAAACCAACAGAATAGATGAAATTCTTAATAAATTTGATTAGAAAAAGGAAAAAGGAAACTCAAATTGTTAGTCTTAAAAATGAAAACAGAGAACGTGTCCCTAATAAAGAGGATGTTAGAGCAATAATTAGGAGTTACTTTGCCCAGCTTTTTGCCAATAAATTCAATAGCTTAAATGAAATGGAAGAATATCTTCAAAAATATAGCTTGCCCAGATTAACAAAGAAAAAGTAAATTGGTTAAATAGTCCCATTTTAGAAAAAGAACTAGAACAAGCTATTAATCAACTCCCTAAAAAAAATCCCCAGGACCAGATGGATTTACATCTGAATTCTACCACATGTTTAAAGAACAATTAACTCCAATGCTATATAAACTTTTTGAAAAAATAGGGAATGAAATTCCCTATTCCTTTTATGACACAAACATGGTACTCATACTTAAATCAGGTAGTTTGAAAACAGAAAGTAAATTACAGACCAATCTCCCTAATGACTATTGATGCAAAAATCTGAAATAAAATATTAGCAAAAAGATTACAGAAAATCATCCCCAGGATACTACACCATGACAAAGTAGGATTTATACTAGATATGCAGGGATGGTTCAATATCAGAAAAACTATTAGCATAATTGACTATATCAATAAACAAATTAACAAAAACCATATGATCATTTTAATCGATTCAGAAAAAGCATTTGATAAAATTCAACATCCATTCCTATTAAAAACACTAGAGAGTATAGGAATAAATGGAGTTTTCCCTAAAATAGTCAGGAGCATCTATTTAAAACTGTCAGTAAGCATCATATGTAATGTGAATAAGCTGGAACCATTTCCAGTAAAATCAGGAGTGAAACAAGGTTGCCCACTACCATCATTATTATTCAATATTGTATTACAAATGCTCACCTTTGGCACTAGAGTTGAGAAAGAGATTAAAGGAATTAGAGTAGGTAATGAGGAAACCAAATTATCACTCTTTGCAGATAATATGATGGCATACTTAGAGAACCCCAGAGATGCTACTAAAAAGCTATTAGAAATAATCCACAACTTTAGCAAAGTTGCAAGACACAAAATAAATGCATTTATATACATCACCAACAAAATCCAACAGCAAGAGATAAAAAGAGAAATTCCATTTAAAATAACTGTTGATAACATGAAATATTTGGGAATCTATCTGTCAAACCAAAGTCAGGAACTATATGAGCAAAACTACAAAACACTATCCACACTAATAAAGTCAGATCTAACCAACTGGAAAAATATTAAGTGCTTCTGGATAGGTCATGTGAATATAACAAAATGACATTACTGCCTAAAATAATTTATTCATTTAGTGTTATGGCAATCAGACTCCCAAGAAACTATTTTAGTGACCTAAGACAAAATAACAACAAAATACATCCAGATGAACATAATGCCAAGACTTTCAAGAGAACTATTGAAAAAAAAATCAAATGAAAGTGGCCTAGTTGCACCAGATCTAAAACTATATTATAAAGCAGCAGTCACCAAAACCATTTGGTATTCTATAAGAAACAGACTACTTGATCAGTGGAATAGGTTAGGTTCAAAGGATAAAATAGTCAATAACTTTAATATTCTAGTGTTCAACAAACCTAAATACCCCAGATTTTGGGATAAGAATTCACTGTTTGACAAAAACTTCTGGGAAAATTGAAAATTAGTGTGGCAAAAATTAGACACTGACCTACACTTAACACTGTACACCAAAATAAGGTCAAAATGGATTCATGATCTGGGCATAAAGAATGAGATTATAAATAAATTAGAAGAAAATAGGATAGTTTACCTCTCAGACTTGAGGGGGGAAAAGGAATTTGTGACCAAAGAAGATCCAGAGATCATTATTGATCACAAAATAGAAAATTTTGATTATATCAAATTAAAAAGCTTTTGTATAAACAAAATTAAAGCACACAAGATTAGAAGGGAAGCAATAAACTGGGAAAACAGTTTTACAGTTAAAGATTCTGATAAAAGCCTCATTTCCAAAATATATAGAGAATTGACTCTAATTTATAAGAAATCAAGCCATTCTCCAATTGATAAATGGTCAAAGGATATGAACAGAAAAGTTTTATATGATGAAGTTGAAACCATTTCTACTCATGTAAAAGGGTATTCCAAATCACTATTGATTAAAGAAATGCAAATTAAGATAACTCTAAGATAACTCTACATACCTGTCAGATTGGCCAAGATGACAACACAAGATAATGATGAATATTGGAGGGGATGCAGGAAAACTGGGACACTGATGCATTGTTGATATAGTTGTGAATAGATCAAACCGTTCTGGAGAACAAGTTGGAACTATGCTCAAAAATTTATTAAACTCTTCCGGTTAAGATGGCGGAGAGGAGGCTCACAGTTGCATAAGCTCCGCGCTTTCTCTCACTATCCAATTCATTACAAGCCTCTGAATCAATGCTTGACTGAAAAAAACCCACAAATAGTTACCAAGAGAAGCCATCCTTGAGATCCGCCAAGAAAGGTCTGTCTTTACTGGAGGGCTGGGGCGGTTTTAGATTGGGCGCAGGCGGCGGGCAGCGGCAGTGAGAGCACGGGAGCAGAGCTGAGAGGGGGTGGGGAGCGATCGCAGCCATCTCTGCGGGGAGAGCTTCGCTACAGGTTTGGATACTTTGCTCTGGCAACAAGTCAGCAGCCCAGCAGAGAAGCTAAAAACACCGGGGCTGAAGAACACAACCGCAAACAGCTGGAGTCTCTCAGGACCTGGCCGCCCCCCCCTTCCCCCCCCTCAGTGACTCAGCACGCTTTGGGATCTCAGAGTGCAGGCGCAGCACAGTCCTGCTAGTGCCTCACTGCTGCCCCCTGCAGTCTGTAGAGGAAGCTCGATAACACACCCAGCCCCCCCCCCCAAAGAAAGACTCCAGTTTTTTCTGTTTTTCTTTGGTAGTTTGTCTCTGATTAATAGACAGAATGAGCAAGAAGCTGAAGAGGACTTTAACCCTTGACAGCTTCTACACAGATAGAGAGCAGACTCTAAATCCTGAGGAGACTAAAAACAGGCAGTCCCCAGGTGATTCCCCAAAGGAGGAGATCGTCTGTTCCTCAGCACAGATGAACCTCATAGAAGTGATTAAAAAGGCTCTCACAAGGGAGCTAGAAGAAAAATGGGGAAAGCAGAGTGAGGCTTGGCAAAAGGAGAAGGAAGCTTGGGAAAAGGAGAGGGAGGCTTGGCAAAAGAGCCTGGAGAAGTCAGTTAAAGAGAGAGTGGATAAAGAAGTAAAATCCTTGAAAAATAGGATTAGTGAACTGGAAACAGAAAACAGCTCTCTAAAAAACAAAATTGGCGAAATGGAAAAAAATTCCACAGAACAAAAGAACTCAATTGGACAATTAGAGAAAGATTTTAAAAAAGTGAGTGAAGAGAATACTTCACTGAAAATCAGAATTGAACAAGTGGAATTGAATGACTCGAGGAGACAAGAAGAATCAGTCAAGCAAATCCAAAAAAATCAAACAATGGAGAAAAATGTGAAATACCTTCTGGGGAAGACAACAGACCTGGAAAACAGATCCAGGAGAGACAATCTGAGAATCATTGGACTCCCAGAAAAACATGATGAAAAAAAGAGCCTGGACACTGTCTTCCAGGAAATTATCAAAGAGAACTGCCCAGAAGTCATAGGAACAGAGGAAAAAATAAACATTGAAAGGATTCATCGATCACCCACTGAAAGGGATCCTAAAATCAAAACACCAAGGAATATAGTGGCCAAATGCCAGAACCCTCAGATGAAAGAAAAAATATTGCAAGCGGCTAGAAAAACCCAATTCAAGTATCAAGGAGCCACAATAAGGATCACCCAGGATCTGGCAGCATCCACATTAAAAGATCGAAGGGCCTGGAATATGATATTCCGAAAGGCTAAGGAACTTGGTATGCAACCAAAAATAACTTACCCAGCGAGAATGAGCATCTTTTTCCAGGGAAGAAGATGGACATTCAACGAAGTAAGCAAATTTCATCTATTTCTGATGAAAAAACCAGAACTTAACAAAAAGTTTGATCTACAAATATAGAACTCAAGAGAAATCTAAAAAGGTAAAGATTAATCTTGGGAACTATATTTTGACTATATAGATGTATAAAGAATACATGTATACCTTGTTCTAGAAATTGATGTGGAAAGGACATTGTACCAGAAAAAGGGTAAAGTGGGGGTAGTACATCTCATGAAGAGGCATAGGAAACCTATTATATCTGAGAGAAAGAATGGAGGGGGATGAATATAGTGGGTATCTTACTGCCTTCAGAATTGGCTTTAAGTGAAAAATCTTAAGACATATTCAATCTATGGTGAAACTTCTCCCATCTCATTGAAAAGTGAGAAGGGAAAAGTGGAAAGGGAAGGAATAAGCTAAGCGGAAGGGAATACGGGAACTGGGAGGGAAAGGGGTAAGATAGGGGGAGGAACTCTAAGGCGGGGGGAGGGACACTAAAAAGGGAGGGCTGTGAGAAGCAAGGGGTGCTCACAAGCTTAATACTTGGAAGGGGGAAAGGGGAAAGAAGGGAGGAAAGCATAAACCGGGGTTAACAAGATGGCAAGTAATACAGAATTGGTCATTCTAACCATAAACGTGAATGGGGTAAACTCCCCCATAAAGAGGAAGCGGTTAGCAGAATGGATTAAAAGCCAGAATCCTACAATATGTTGTTTACAGGAAACACACCTGAAGCGGGGAGATACATGCAGGTTAAAGGTAAAAGGTTGGAGCAAAATCTACTATGCTTCAGGTGAAGTCAAAAAAGCAGGGGTAGCCATCCTGATCTCAGATCAAGCTAAAGCAAAAATTGACCTAATTAAAAGAGATAAGGAAGGACACTATATCTTGCTAAAGGGTAGCATGGATAATGAAGCACTATCTATATTAAACATATATGCACCAAGTGGGGTAGCATCTAAATTCTTAAAAGAGAAACTAAGAGAGCTGCAAGAAGAAATAGACAGTAAAACTATAATAGTGGGAGATCTTAACCTTGCACTCTCAGAATTAGATAAATCAAACCAGAAAATAAATAAGAAAGAAGTCAAAGAGGTAAACAGAATACTAGAAAAGCTAGATATGATAGATCTCTGGAGAAAATGTAATGGAGACAGAAAGGAATACACTTTCTTTTCAGCAGTTGATGGAACCTATACAAAAATTGACCATATATTAGGACATAAAAACCTCAAACTCAAATGTAGTAAGGCAGAAATAGTAAATGCATCCTTTTCAGACCACGATGCAATGAAAATTACATTCAACAAAAAAGCAGGGGGAAGTAGACCAAAAAATAATTGGAAACTAAATAATCTCATACTAAAGAATGATTGGGTAAAACAGCAAATCATAGACATAATTAATAACTTCACCCAAGAAAACGATAATAATGAGACATCATACCAAAATGTATGGGATGCAGCCAAAGCGGTAATAAGGGGAAATTTCATATCTCTAGAGGCCTATTTGTATAAAATAGAGAAAGAGAAGGTCAATGAATTGGGTTTGCAATTAAAAATGCTAGAAAAGGAACAAATTAAAAACCCCCAGTCAAACACTAAACTTGAAATTCTAAAAGTAAAAGGTGAGATCAATAAAATTGAAAGTAAAAAAACTATTGAATTGATTAATAAAACTAAGAGTTGGTTCTATGAAAAAACCAACAAAATAGACAAACCCTTAGTAAATCTGATTAAAAAAAGGAAAGAGGAAAATCAAATTGTTAGTCTTAAAAATGAAAAGGGAGAACTCACCACTAACGAAGAGGAAATTAGAGCAATAATTAGGAGTTACTTTGCCCAACTTTATGCCAATAAATTCGACAACTTAAATGAAATAGAAAAATACCTCCAAAAATACAGCTTGCCCAAACTAACAGAGGAAGAAGTAAATATCCTAAACAGTCCCATCTCAGAAAAAGAAATAGAACAAACTATCAATCAACTCCCTAAGAAAAAATCCCCAGGACCAGATGGATTTACATGTGAATTCTACCAAACATTTAAAGAACAATTAACTCCAATGTTATATAAACTATTTGAAAAAATAGGGATTGAAGGAGTCCTACCAAACTCCTTTTATGACACAGATATGGTACTGATACCTAAACCAGGTAGGCTGAAAACAGAGAAAGAAAATTATAGACCAATCTCCCTAATGAATATTGATGCTAAAATCTTAAATAAAATATTAGCAAAAAGATTACAGAAAATTGTCACCAGGATAATACACTATGACCAAGTAGGATTTATACCAGGAATGCAGGGCTGGTTCAATATTAGGAAAACTATTAGCATAATTGACTATATCAATAACCAAACAAACAAAAACCACATGATCATCTCAATAGATGCAGAAAAAGCATTTGATAAAATCCAACACCATTCCTAATAAAAACACTTGAGAGCATAGGAATAAATGGACTTTTCCTTAAAATAGTCAGGAGCATATATTTAAAACCATCAGTAAGCATCATATGCAATGGGGAAAAACTGGAACCTTTCCCAGTAAGATCTGGAGTGAAGCAAGGTTGCCCACTATCACCATTATTATTTAATATCGTATTAGAAACACTAGCCTCGGCAATAAGAGTCGAGAAAGATATAAAAGGAATTAGAGTAGGCAATGAGGAAACCAAACTATCACTCTTTGCAGATGATATGATGGTATACCTAGAGAACCCCAGAGATTCTACCAAAAAGCTATTGGAAATAATTCATAATTTTAGCAAAGTAGCTGGCTACAAAATAAATCCCCATAAATCCTCAGCATTTTTATACATCACCAACAAAACCCAACAGCAAGAGATACAAAGAGAAATTCCATTCAGAATAACTGTTGATACCATAAAATATTTGGGAATCTATCTACCAAAGGAAAGTCAGGAATTATATGAGCAAAATTATAAAAAAGTCTCCACACAAATAAAGTCAGACTTAAATAATTGGAAAAATATTAAGTGCTCTTGGATCGGCCGAGCGAACATAATAAAGATGACAATACTCCCTAAACTAATCTATTTATTTAGTGCTATACCAATCAGACTTCCAAGAAAATATTTTATTGATCTAGAAAAAATAACAACAAAATTCATATGGAACAATAAAAAGTCGAGAATCTCAAGGGAATTAATGAAAAAAAAAATCAAATGAAGGTGGCCTAGCTGTACCTGATCTAAAATTATATTATAAAGCAGCAGTCACCAAAACCATTTGGTATTGGCTAAGAAATAGATTAGTGGATCAGTGGAAAAGGCTAGGCTCACAAGACAGAATAGTCAATTATAGCAATCTAGTGTTTGACAAACCCAAAGCCCCTAACTTCTGGAAAAGAATTCATTATTTGATAAAAACTGCTGGGATAATTGGAAATTAGTATGGCAGAAATTAGGCATGGACCCACACTTAACACCATATACCAAGATAAGATCAAAATGGGTCTATGACCTAGGCATAAAGAACGAGATTATAAATAAATTAGAGGAACATAGAATAGTTTATCTCTCAGACTTGTGGAGGAGAAAGAAATTTGTGACCAAAGATGAACTAGAGACCATTACTGATCACAGAATAGAAAATTTCGATTACATCAAATTAAAAAGCCTTTGTACAAATAAAACTAATGCAAACAAGATTAGAAGGGAAGCAACAAACTGGGAAAACATTTTCACAGTTAAAGGTTCTGATAAAGGCCTCATTTCCAAAATATATAGAGAACTGACTCAAATTTATAAGAAATCAAGCCATTCTCCAATTGATAAATGGTCAAAGGATATGAACAGACAATTTTCAGAGGATGAGATTGAAACTATTACCACTCATATGAAAGAGTGTTCCAAATCATTATTGATCAGAGAAATGCAAATTAAGACAACTCTGAGATACCACTACACACCTGTCAGATTGGCTAAGATGACAGGAAAAAATAATGATGAATGTTGGAGGGGATGCGGGAAAACTGGGACACTAATGCATTGTTGGTGGAGTTGTGAACGAATCCAACCATTCTGGAGAGCAATCTGGAATTATGCCCAAAAAATTATCAAAATGTGCATATCCTTTGATCCAGCAGTGTTTCTATTGGGCTTATATCCCAAAGAAATACTAAAGAAGGGAAAGGGACCTGTATGTGCCAAAATGTTTGTAGCAGCCCTGTTTGTAGTGGCTAGAAACTGGAAAATGAATGGATGCCCATCAATTGGAGAATGGCTGGGTAAATTGTGGTATATGAATGTTATGGAATATTATTGTTCTGTAAGAAATGACCAGCAGGATGAATACAGAGAGGCTTGGAGAGACCTACATGAACTGATGCTAAGTGAAATGAGCAGAACCAGGAGATCATTATACACTTCGACAACGATATTGTATGAGGACATATTTTGATGGAAGTGGATTTCTTTGACAAAGAGACCTGAGTTTCAATTGATAAATGACGGACAAAAGCAGCTACACCCAAAGAAAGAACACTGGGAAACGAATGTGAACTATCTGCATTTTTGTTTTTCTTCCCGGATTATTTATACCTTCTGAATCCAATTCTCCCTACGCAACAAGAGAACTGTTCGGTTCTGCAAACATATATTGTATCTAGGATATACTGCAACATATCCAACATATAAAGGACTGCTTGCCATCTAGGGGAGGGGGTGGAGGGAGGGAGGGGAAAAAAAAATCGGAACAGAAATGAGTGTCAATATAATGTAATTATTAAATAAAAAATTAAAAAAAAATTTATTAAACTGTGTATATCCTTTGATCCAGCAGTGTTACTACTGGGTTTATATCCAAAGAGATATTAACAAAAGGAAAGGGACCTGTATGTGCCAAAATGTTTGTGGCAGCTCTTTTTGTAGTGGCTAGAAGCTGGAAATTGAATGGATGCCCATCAATTGGAGAATGGTTGGGTAAATTGTGGTATATGAATGTTACAGAATATTATTTTTCTATAAGAAATGACCAGCAGGATGAATACAGAGAGGCTTGGAGAGACTTACATAAACTGATGCTAAGTGAAATGAGCAGAACTACGAGATCATTATGCACTTCAACAACAATACTACATGAGGATATATTCTGATGGAAGTGGATAGCTTCAAAAATTAACTAATTCAGTTCCAATTGATCAATGATGGACAGAATCAGCTATACCCAGAGAAAGAACACTGGGAAATGAATGTGTACTACTTACATTTTTATTTTCTTCCCAGGTTATTTTTACCTTCTGAATTAGGTTTTTCTTTTGCAACAAGAGAACTGTACAGATCCTTACACATATCTTGTATTTAAGATATATTTTAACATGTTTGACATGTATGAGACTGCCTGCCATCTAGGAGAGGGGGTGCAGGGAGAGAAGGGAAAAGTTGGAACAGAAGTAAGTGCAAGGGACAATGCTGGAAAATTACCCATGCATATGTTCTATCAATAAAAATCTATAATGAAAAAAAGAAAAGCTTTCATACCAGTCATTAAAAAAAAGAATATTTTTAAAATAAATAACAAAGAAAAGAGAAAAGATTGTAATCTTCATTATTAGGTTTTTTAATCACTTTCTGATGTTTAGAAAATCAACAAAACAATAAATTAAACCCTGATTTATGGCATTTTCTGAGATTCCTTATTTTGAGAGAAAAACATCCTCTTTACAACCACATTATACCACCTGGGATTAGGCAGAAAAACTTTGAATCATTCATCCATAATATAGATTTTTAAATATTTGAAAACAGCAATCATAGCTTCCCTTAATTTTCTCTTCTCCAGACAAAAATTCCCAGTTTTTCTAATTGATTATAGAAGTTCATGGTTACAAGTCACTTCACAATCAAGGCCCATTTCTCTGCCTGAATTTCAAGTCATCAATTTTTGGAAACGCTCTAAAATATAGGGCAGGCTCAGAAGAGCACCTGGGATCAATGCACTAAGAACTTCACCAAACTGGCATATTTATGACAAGAAAGATGTTTCAAGAGGTGGTCTAGAGTTAAGTATTTATTCCCAAATAAACAACTGAAAATAGAAATGGAAAATATTGCAAAGCTGACAGTAAATGCAACTTTAAACACTGCTGTTATAACTGCTACACCTAAAGCTAATTTCAGGAGTGAATTTTTGCTAACAATATGGTCCTTGTTATGTACAAGATTTTAATTAAGTAGGGAGACAAAGTATAATAGCAACATATTAAAGGTAGACATACCAGAGATGGGACATGTGATAGGGAGGTTGACTTGTTTATAGTTTGCCTGTCAATATAATTGTCATTTTAGATTTCTGTTTATTTTTAAATACAGACTTTCCTTTGCACTAGGGAGAAGAAATGTTCCTTTTCATGAATGTTCAGATATAAGATTTCATGTAAAGTTATAAATATAAGAAACAAATTAGAATCTGCTCAAAATTGTTTCAAATTACTTCTTGAGCATATCATGTAAGCCTAGAATCCTTAAACTTGAGAGGTGAGAGGACATTTGGAATTTAAGAATCATAATGTGTCAGAGCCAGGAGGATCATTGCAATAATAAATTGTAGAACTGGAACATAGCTTGGAATTACAAAACAAAGAATATTCTAGCAAAAATCATAGAATCATAGAACCATGGAGTAGAAGATGTGGAGCACATAAATGAAGCTCAAAAAGGTGAAATGACTTCTTTGTCCCTCGAATGAGTGACAGAAGTAGAACAAGAATTTAAGTCTCTTGCTTTAATGCTCTTTGAAAGTAATCAGTCAGGCAGTCAACAAGCAGTTATCTGTGACAGGCACCATGCTAAGGACTAGTAATATAATGAAAGAGGAGGAGCACCACTCAAAATATAAAAGCAATGTCCACTCTCAAGGATCGCATATTCTAAGAAGAGGAAAAAAATGCAAACAATTAATGCACGAATAAGATCTACACAAGATAAATGAGAGATAATCAACATAAGAAAGTTATTAGTAAAAAGCCTTGAGAAAAAATTTCTTATAGAAATTAATAAATAAGTTAGCACTTAATGGAAGATAAGCAAGATAGAAAAGTGAGTAAAGAGAGACTCATGGTATGTGCAATGGTCAGAGAAAATGCCTGCCGTTAGGAGACAGTATCTTGTATAAGGAATAATTTAAATAAGTTAATGACTCTGAAAAATGCTGAAAATACCTTATATCTTTTTTGCAACTCAACTTGGTTATCAGAAGAAAAGTAACAATCAATTAAAAAAAGAAAAATTATTGTTATAGCAGAGGAAAAAATCCTTTTGGGAAGCAATTTTGGGGAAGATTTCTTTATAGTCTGAACTCAAAAAAGGGCCTCAGTAAAAAATTCCTTTAAATTTCTACAGAGTAATCTGTTCCAATTTCTTATCAATTCAGGTATTTTCATCTGCATTTTGCTATTGAAGTTGAATGACACCCAGAGAAAGTCACAAATTTATCCAAAATCACATTGCTATTTCCCAGCAGAAAGAAGACAAAACCCCTGATATTTATGTTCTAGATGTATGCATCTTAGCCCCATACTATTCTTTCTCTAATGGAAATTTTCTGGTGTGATTAGTTATAATTCTGTTCAAGTGAATAGCCTAGATCATCTAGTGAACAGTGTTATCATTTTCACCTATTCCTTTAATTTTTGATTCAAATATCAAAGGAAATTTTGCAACTTCTCCATGAAGAGTATTTGCAGTGAATTAGTTCTAGCAATATTCTGGATTTGCTCGGATAACCTTTATTTCTTTTTAAAGTGTTTGCATGATTATCTTATATAATAATCCCCATAAAGTCTCATAACTCAAATTAAATGACCTTTAAGGTCTCTTCCAATTTAGGAATTCTTTTTTGTTAATTTTGTGCAGCCTTCAAGAGAAAAAAAACTTTCTTTAAACCAATAACTAAACTCTAAAATCAATCTTGATAGAAAGCATGGTTTACCCTTAATCTTTTCAGTTAACATAATCTGAAAGTAGAGAGAGTCCATCAGCAGCAAAAGAAAGGAAATGAACAGTCCCTCAATGGTTATCATAAGAACATCATCATATTTTCCACTGAGATTTCCTGTAAGCCTTATGTAAAAGCAAAGAAAGTCAGAGAAACAAAATCGGTTTTCTGTTATGTTCAAGCTAGCTCCCTGGAGGCCTCAGGATCAGTCAAAGTCAGGATAAATTAAAGTCCTTGGTCTTTAGGGGGAGAAGTGAAGGAAACAGAGAAACTGTCACAAGGCTCCAAAGTCACCAACTTCGCTCCTCCTTGTCCTGCTGCAAAGTGAGTCTCTTGTCTCTGTTACTTCTACCCTCTAATCCTTGCCTATGATTATCTTAACATCAAACGTTGAGCCAGCATCAACTGTGAGAAGAGTCCTTTTTCCAAACATATGCTAATAGAGTCATTGTCTCATATCAAAGAGGTAATTAGCCTTAAGTGCTTAGTTATCTGATTCAAGTACATTTTTCCATAGTTTACAGTTTTCCATATTTAGGCACACTTCTTATATTATAGATATACAGCTTTGTGTGTTTCAAGGACAAACAGTAGGGCATCCAGATATGACTTCTTTGTAGCAGAATAATGTGGCTGAAGGATCTACTAATATGTTTTTAAATAGAAACTTGGTTGCAGGTTTTTTGGGTGTATGTTCTTAGAAGAATATTATTTGTTAAACTATCATGTCTAGTAATTGAAGTGTTAGGTGTGAAGAACAATTAGGCTTTGAATAGAGGGGGTGGTCTACATTGCATATATATTATTTTTTATGTTTTAAGAATTTTTATCAATACTATGAATATCCATGATTCTAAAAACTGATTAATAGAAATGCTATCCACATCCTAAATGAGCAGTCATGAACTAGATATTCAGAATATAAAAAGAAAATATACACATTTTTGGACATGGCTAATATGAGAAATAGTATTACTTAACTCTGCATATTTTTTTTTCTTTTCTCCCACCCTAATAGGAAACTAGGGGAGGAACAGATAATAAATGCTTATTTATTAATAGAAAATAAAATTAAAATAAATCTAAAGTGAGGTTTTGAAATTGAGGTCTTCTAATTTTCTAATAAAAATTAGAAGAGAGATGGAAAGATATTGAGACATAAAAATGAATTGTAAAACCTCAGAAGTAGAATTAGATATGTTATTTGTAAGAAATAAAGTTATTGGTGTATATGCTGAACCCAATAGTGTCTAAGTTTTTTGATTTCAAAAATGGGAGAAAGAATATTTTAGACCATCTAACACCTTCTGTAAATTAGATGTTCCCTGATATCTGGAATTTCATCATTAGTGAAGTATTTTTTTGCATTCAAACTTTTATCCAGAGACACAACAAATTATTTGTGTACTTTGTCAGATTTGACAATAGCATATTCTCCCTTGCATACTAATTTTTCTTTCTTTGTGATACTGTCCACAGACATCTTTGAGTTTCCACTGTTAAATTTGTAATTGGAATTATCATGAAGTAAACATCTATGAATATCACTTTTTAATATGTTGATTTTGTTTTCTTTTTTCCTCATGGCTTCAGAATATTTGTTACAAGGGAGAACTTTCTAGAAAGCACAAAGGAAGGATTTCAAGAAAAAAGTTAAGTAAATAAAATGTATCTTTTTAAATAGTTGACTTGTTCATAGCAATTCAGAGTTGGAAGGAATTTCAAGTTATTTAGTCTAATGTATAATTAAATAAGAATCCTTCTACCAACTATAACCTGCCAGCCACCATCACCAATGGTCACAAATGGTGACCTCATTTTTTCCCTTAAAATTGCCCAAGCCACAATTTCTCTATTCTTAGCTAATACTGTGAAAATATTACTTAATTTTTTAAAATAACTTTTTATTGATAGAACTCATGCCAGGGTAATTTTTTACAACATTATCCCTTGCATTCATTTCTGTTCCGATTTTTCCCCTCCCTCCCTCCACCCCCTCCTCCAGATGGCAAGCAATCCTTTACAAGTTGAATAGGTTACAGTATATCCTGGATACAATATACGTGTGCAGAACCGAACAGTTTTCTTGTTGCACAGGGAGAATTGAATTCAGAAGGTATAAATAACCCGGGAAGAAAAACAAAAATGCAAGCAGTTTATATTCATCTCGCAGTGTTCTTTCTTTGGGTGTAGCTGCTTCTGTCCATCTTTGATCAATCGAAACTGAATTAGCTCTCTTTATCGAAGAGATCCACTTCCATCAGAATATATCCTCAAACAGTATCGTTGTTGAGGTATATAATGATCTCCTGGTTCTGCTCATTTCGCCCAGCATCAGTTCATGTAAGTCTCCCCAGTCCTCTCTGTATTCATCCTGCTGGTCATTCCCCACAGAACAATAATATTCCACAACATTCACACACCACAACTTACTCAACCATTCTCCAACCGATGGGCATCCATTCATTTTCCAGCTTCTAGCCACTACAAACAGGGCTGCCACAAACATTTTGGCACATACAGGTCCCTTTCCCTTCTTTAGTATCTCTTTGGGGTATAAGCCCAGTAGGAATACTGCTGGATCAAAGGGTATGCACAGTTTGATAACTTTTTGAGCATAGTTCCAAATTGCTCTCCAGAATGGCTGGATATGTTCACAATTCCACCAACAATGTATCAGTGTCCCTGTTTTCCCACATCCCCTCCAACATTTCACATTATCTTTCCCTGTCACTCTAGCCAATCTGACAGGTGTGTAGTGGTATCTCAGAGTTGTCTTAATTTGCATTTCTCTGATGAAAATATTACTTAATTTACCTCCCATCCTACTATTTAAAACCCTAAGCCTACTTTAAGGTCAGGAGAGATACCAACTGTTCCAAAATGTCTTTCCTGAAACCCAGAACCAAAACTGCTCTCTTCCTCAAATGAATTCTAATCACAATTTTGGCTTTGACTCTCATGCACTTTTTATATATTTGCCCTGTATTATATTTTGAGGGTCCATATCATCACCCATTCTGCATTATGAATGGAAATGTTTCTTCTTATTTATAATAGTTCTAATTCACATGTCCCTTTATAGGTTAAAAATTCTATCATCCCAGTATTTCCTTGGGTTAGAAAGTTTGGGTACTATTATTCTCATTTTATAGAAGAAGATCTTGGGCCTTAGAGAGAGAAGTATACTTGTGCCATATGGCTAAATAGTGATAAATCTTTCTGTCTTAATATTCAAGTCCAGCACTCTTTAAACTGCCCTATACTGTTTCTTTTCTAGCATCAACACAAAATCTTTGTACATATAAGTGCTTATAATTTTGCTAAATAGATAAAATAGGGAGATAATCCCTATTATTCCTCCATTGTTTATGGGTTTCTTATAATTATCTGAATAATCTTATATTCTACTATGAATCATTAAACCTCAATGATATCTCCTTTACTTTTTAAACCCTATTTTTTTGGTTTTCTTATTAGCTATAAAATGGCCTAAATTACTTGATTTTAAATAAATATCATCTTAGTGACCAAGGTATCTAGGATATTTGAAAAGTTTGAAATCTAATTGATAGGACTGGGAAAGTTTATTCATCAGAAAGGAATACATTAGGATTAGTTATGAGAGCAGTTATCTTCAAGCATTTAAAGGACCATCATCATCTTAGTGATGTCTGCTGTATTTTTAAACTTACTTCATTGAGCTCTACATTAGCCATTAAAAATGACTAAAACATAACTCAAGTGACTGTTTTAAACATGTATCAGACATTAGTAAGTGGTAATTGTGGATCATAGTACATAATATATGCCAGAAAAATAAGAAACTATAAATGAATATAAGAATGAGGGTGGGATTAATTTTATTTCATTATTTATTATCATGTCACTCATAAGACTTGTAAACAAATCTTTATAGAGGGAGAGAAATAATTCTATGTACAATCTGTTTTAGAAGCACTGTGCATGAGCTCCATTATTGCCTTGTTACTAATGGTTGGGAAAATAGAGAAATGCTAAAGTAAATAAGTTAGCTCTCCCTCTCTCCCTCTGTCTCTGTCTCTGTCTCTCTCTCTCTCTTCCCCCCCCCCTCCTCTCTCTCCCCTCCCCCTTGGCACAAGGAGAAAGGTGTCAGTCTACCTCTGGATTTACCAATCAGTTGTGCATTTCCAATAATCTAGTAAGATTGTCTTTTATTTAAAAAGATTTAAATTGATTTCAGAGAATTATTCTTCTTGAATCATAGCTCTATATTGCTCTGACAGGGAGTAGCAACTGGAATTGACAAAAGTTTTTAAGAGGTTTGGATGTTGTGTCATCATTCTGAATGCAACTCAAAATGGATTATTTAATTAGGTTAAGTTACTAATTATTATTGTTTTACATGATATCTTTTTTATTTAGACCTGTGACATTTATGGAGTAGTAAACGCTAGAAACAGCCTTTACTAATAAAGACTAGCACCTGCTAATATAATTATAGTTCAGTGACTCTATTACCTCTAGAATCAAATGTAGACATATAAAACTTTTCACAACTTAAACTATACCTGACTTTTCTCTTATGTATTTTTTTTAATCTGTGCATTCTCTGGTCTAGTCATGTTGGCCTATTATGTGTAGTTCTTATGCATCTCTGATATTAAACTGGCTCTATCCACTCCATGACTAGAAAGACTGGAATGGCTCTTGATCATCAGCTCTAAATCTTTGAATTCCTAGCATCTTTCAAGATGCAGCTACCTATATATAAGTAGAAATTAAGGGGGTGCCAGTCAAATGGGAAAAGACTAAACAATCATGGTAACAATAATCTGAGTAGCAGTAGTAGCTGCCCCACTGGGAACCTAACTGGTCAGCTCCAGTTGAGTAACACAACTCTTTCTTTCCTCCCTTGCCCCCTTCCTTGCTACCTCAAATTTCCTCCTTCCCTTCCTCTTTCCTTCTGTTCTTTCTTCCCTCCCTTTTTTCTTCCCTCCTTCCATTCCTTCCTTTATTCTTCTCTTTCTGTCCCTTTAAGAAATCATACTCTTACTTCTTTCTTCTTGCTCCAATCTAAAAGAATTGAACCAGCACACACCTAGGCCTCTGTTATTTCTAGTCTATTCCCTTTCCTTTCTCCCATTAGATATTAAAGATTTAATTAAGCAGGCTAAATTATAACAGCTAGCTCATTTTTTATTATGGAGCATTATAATAGTTCTTGAATACAGGTTGCCCCTTTCTCTGGTGTTTATGAAGTTCATATCAGACAAAACATTATTAGTACAATCACTATAGTCAGAGTGACCTTTTGGTAGAATTTCTAACATTTAGCAAGAAATTTGTTGCTCTCTCCAAAGCAAAGTGTAGTGTATCTCTAGCGAAACCCTTGATTGCTATTTTTGAGGCAAAAATATAAGAAAAAAGAAAAAAATTTATAAAAGAAAACCAAAAAGGAGTACATTAAGTTGTTTTTCCCCTCCTAAACAAGTATAGAGAGTAAAAGTTGAGGAAAGAGCCAACCATCTGAGGGAACTTTCATGACTCTTAAAAAAATAATAAAAAAACTGATGTTTTGAACCCAAGCCTTTCCAAGGAAAATATTTCAGTTCTTGTCATTTCCTTCTCTCTCACAGCTCAGTGTGCTTTTCAAGTTCTCATTTCAATTTCTTCTTTTGATTTTCTCCTTTTGGGTGTTTTTTTTTTCCCTTGTGCTTCTCATTCTTTCTAGCTTGGCTTATTACAGTTTCAGGTAGCTAACTAGCCACTATCCAACTCTATTACCACAGCCTGAAATTGAGAGAGTAGGTACTAACCCCTGAATCACAAAGTTCACAATGCCCTCCTGTTCTCAATGTATCACTACTTTTATTTTTCCACCTTGTCTGACATATAGTAAATGCTTAAAAATGCTTATTGATTGAATCTCACCAAACTTAATGACCTGCTCAAAGTTAAACAGCAAGTATGTTTTATAGATGGGTCTTAAACTCTAGTCCTCCTCACACTAAAGTTATATTTTTATCAAATATCCCACTTTTCCTTTATGATTCCAATAAATTATTCAAACATAAAATATCACCAATGAAACAGAAAAAAAAATTCAGCTAAGTATTGTAAACACAATAATGTCACATAAGATATACAAAGGACTTTTCTCACAAGACCCTTGAAAAGTAGGTGCTACACCTATACTAATTTCTCAGATAATCATACTTAAGTTCCAAGGGCAGAAATGATTTGTTCATGGAAATATATCTGGTAAACAGCAGAGCTGTGTGTAAAAGCTAAGTCTCCTGAATCCTCATACTACCATGTTTAATTACTGTTTATTGGTATAGTCTGCTAATATAATACTCAGATACTTCAAGTTTCCATGATTTCCTGTGTGTATTTCCTTCATTGGTGCAAATTAAGTCCCTTGCCCTACTCCATATCTTTTGCTGTATTTCCACAGATTTCTTTATTAATGATTTATTTCCAACATGCTAGAGGTTTTCCTCTCACTCTTTGAATGTCAGTTTTTGAGGTAGCATCTGAGATATTTGTTGTCCTTCACTCTTGCCATGTGTCCCACCTGCCTCCTGTAACCCCTTCTGTCATTCATTCTTCTCAAACAAGCAATATGCCTCCATTCATCTTGGGTTTTTTCATTGTGATTTCTAGTCTTCATAAGTTTGCTTCTTCAAAAAACACTGTTCTTTCAACAGTTAAATTCATATGGCAACATTGGGAAAGAACTGGAAAACATTTTTGGTAGTAGAGAGCACTCCACAATTTCACAGATGTGAGCCCATCTGCTCTTCCTCTTCTTCATCACCCTTTTCTCTTATTTCTTCTTAATTTTATATCTACCTCATTTTTCATTAATAGTCCCTGTCCACGGTTGGCTACTAAATAAATGAATGGTTTTATCTATACTGATCAAAGAAATGAACAAAAACAATAATTCATGTTTGTATTTTGCTTAACAACTTCATGAAGGGGATTTGGGTATTAATATTTCCATTTTACATAAAAAACAACTGAGGCTCAGAGAGTGGAAGTAATTTTGCTAAGTGCACTCACTTTGTAGTTGGGCAAATCAGAGTTCCCTTGGTTTCAAGTTAGTGCTCTTTCTACCACACCATCTTGGTACTGCAACATTACTTGTGTATAAATAAAATATATTCATTATACCTTCTAGCCAAGGTGTCCATCTTTCTAACCTGGGTGATTTTTATTATAGGATCAGCTTTGATCATTAAATCCATTAAAAGCCCAAATCCATTTCCTATTGCCTGAGTTATGGCAGCTGTACAAAATCTCCACATTTGAGGTTTACAAAGTGTGTAAATTATTTTCGAAGTCATGTCAGGTAGAGTTTATTCCAAGGTTTGCTTGCAAATTTTAATCAGAAAACACAGAAGGGATATGCAGTTCAGATTGAAATATTCCTTCACCTTGTACTCAGCACCAGGTTGACTTACTGTTGGCTGATAGAACTGGCAGAAGTTACAGCGTGCATGATAGAAGAAGGCTGGACAGAAACTGGAGCAAACACATAAAGAAACATTTATTTAAAAAAAGTAAATCAACCATAAAGATCCTCCCAGTAGACCTGAGAGATGGAAGTCTTTCTCATTTTCTCCATGGCAAAATTTAATCTAGCGGCTTGGCTTTTCAAGCATCATATTCAAAGAGATGCAAATTTGTCAGAGCTGAGACCCCAGCTGACTTTTAGCACTTTGTGAATGTCAAAAGGGCTTAAAGGTTGAAGCGTCTTTACCTCCCTCCATCCTAGCTCATTCTAAAAAAAATTAAGTCTGAAGACATGATCTACCTATACCTATTCATTCTGTCTTTTCTTTAATATGGATATGTTTGCTATAAATCTATTATTTAACAATGAAAAATGCATAAAAACAGAAAGGCAGTTGTCAATTCAGAATCAATTTTCAAGTCACAGAGTAACCAACACACACACACACACACACACACACACACACACACAACTCAAATAATAATAATTACATTTGTTTTTTTATTTAATGAATTCTCAACTGACTGATTAGGACCAATATTAACTCCTGAGTAGTCTCATCCTCACACAGTTCCCTTTGCACAATCCCCCTATATAATAGAAATTATATAAAAATTAGATTTGTTATCTATAAGATATAAGCAAATAATAATAAGAATTGTTAATGAATATCTAGGATAAAAACTGGGTGATGGGGGAATGTTTATATTATAAGGAGAGCTGACCAGTTGCAGCCCCTTATGGCTTGCACTGCTATCTTTTTTTAAATAAAGTTTTTTTATTTTCAAAATACATGCATAGACAGTCTTCAACACTTACCCCTGCAAAACCCAATGTTCCAATTTTTTCCTCCCTCCCTTCTCTACTCTCTCCCCTAGACAGCAAGCAATCCAATATGCATGAAACTTGTAACTCTTCTATATATATATATATATTATATATATATATATATATATATATATATTATATATATATATATTTCCACAGTAATCATGCTACACAAGAAAAAACAAACCAAAAAGGGGGGGGGAAATGAGAAAGAAAACAACAACAACAAAATTGAAAATACAAACTCAATCCCCACAATCCCCTCTCTTGGTGCAAATGACTCTCTCCATCATAAGATCGTTGGAACTGGCCTGAATCACCTCACTGTTGAAAAAAGTCATGTCCATCAGTCCATCAGAATTGACCATCATATAATCTTGTTGCTGCTGTGCACAATATTCTCTTGGTTCTATTCACTTCACTTAGTATCAGTTAATGTAAGCTTCTCCAATCCTTTCTAAAATCATCATGCTGATCATTTCTTATTGAACAATAATATTCCATAACATTCATATACCATAACTTATTCAGCCATTCTCCAACTGATGGGTAGTTTCCATTTCCTTGACACTAAAAAAAAGGGCTGCTAAAAATATTTTTGTTGTGCTGCCACCTTTACAGAGTATTTCCTATTCTGCTAATGGAATTTTTGTAATTTGGGGGGGAGGGAAAGGAAAAGTAGCTTTAGATTGGTATGGTTCCACTTCTGGCTACAAAATGAAAGAAAACACCATGTGTGTTAGATAACCAGCATTTACAGAGTACTTTTAGCATTTTCAAGGTAATTTCAATGTGGTATTGCTTAAAAAATATTAAATTTCAAATCAAATGACCCAAGTTTGAATCCTGACTATTTTAATTATTACCTGACCTTGGACTCAGACATATTAAAGGACTAGTCTATAGTTCCCCAGTTACTCTGTAACAAAGTTCTCTCCCTGTATCTCTCTTCCACTGTCTGTCTCTGTCTCTGTCTTTCTACCCTTGGCTCTGTCTCTGTCTTTATTTCTCTCTCTATCTTTGTTTCTGTCTCTATCACTCTCAGTTTTTGTATGTCTGTCTGTCTCTCTTTCTGTGTGTGTCTGTCTGTCTCTTTGCTGATTTTTCTCTCTTCCACCCCTTCAAATCCATACTCTTTGACATTGTTCAAAAGTCATCATAATCACTTCTCCTTTTTAATATTATTTTTATTGTTATCTTATGAAGAAGACAATGCAACTTTTATTGTGCTGTTTACATAGAAATATGAAGCTTTTTTTCCATGAAAACATCCACTACTAAGTGACAGAAGGGAGATGCAATCCCACATCTTCTGATCCTATGTGTAGTAGTCTACCCACTACTGCAAGATGGAAATTTAGAATTAGAAGCAATCTTTATTTTTGAGTCCAACCTCCTCTTTTTCCAAATAAGGAAACAAGTTCAGATTGATTACATGCCTTACTTAAAAATACATAGGGAGTTCTTAACAGAGGTCCATCTAGGATCCAGGTATCATTTTAAGGATAAGAATAGGAGAAAAAAGCTTTTTGATTATTCTTTATTCTTTTCAGGGGTTGCAGTGATTGGACTATTCAAACAAAGGTAGATGGAAGAAATTTAAATCAAAAAGAAACCTGAGTTTGCTCATTTTTAGAAGTATCAGGGATTCTCTTAATAATATACATTTTATGTTTTCATCTCACTGAGAGAGAAAAAAAAGGATGATTGTCTCTTTAAGAAAGTGGTTTGGGCAGTACGTTTTGGTTTGAAAGTCTGTAGACAGTGGCATTAGATTGATTAGGTGTGTACATGTTGGCTGAGAAAGCTGTAGAAAGGGGAATGGAAGTGTTTGACAAGATGAAAGACTATTCAACATGTTAGACAGCTGGTTGAGTGAAGAGATCTATAACAGCACAGTAAAATGTACTCAGCAGTAAATGATGCCTTCATTGCAAAAGCCACTCCAACTTAGGTCACACAACTTTAGTCTTGCATGACATGTACAGCCAAACAGTTTTAAGACACAAATATAGTTGGTGGTTGATGTGTGTATGTGTTTTTATGTATACATGTGTATGTGTATATGTGTACATGTATGTAGTGTTCAAGTAATTTAAAATAATAGATTTAGGACTGAAATATATTGTACAGATTATCTGGTTTTAAGAGTATCATTTAATCTCAGGAAAACTGAAGCTCAGGGATGCTAAATGACTTAATCAACTGTGAGCTTCTTGAGGGCAGGGACTTCCTTTCTTTGTAACCTTAGTTCTTAATATGCTGCCTAATACAAAGGAAGCACTTGATAAATGTTTATTGACTAATTTGCCAATGTTCTACATGTATTCCAAAAGCAGATTTTAAATTCAAGTCTTCTGACGCTAAATTCTATATCCTATATCCAAATTCACTGCTATAATTTGTTTGCTGCAAATGAAGAAAGGAAAATTATTGGAAAGTTGTACTTTCCCATGTCTGGCCCAAAGGCATGTCTGCACACTACTGTGTGACTTGGGTCCTGAATCATATAATGTAAAGGCTCATGAGTTTTATAATTTACTAAGGAAAAGCAAATTGCCCTAGAATACCAGAAATAGAAGGTTGAAGTAGGAGATAATTTCACAATTGACAAAATGGATAACAGACATTCAGTTATGAAACAAAAGCAGTGGGTTTTTGTTGGTGTGTTTGCAGTAATTAAACTGCCTAATTAATTTTCATAAGATCACAGGCCACTAGGGGTTGAAGGAACCTTAGGGATTTTCTAGTTTTAGGACAATAATTTGACAAATGAAGAAACTGAAAACTAGAAAAGGGAGGAGACTGGTCTACTGGTCATAAATGACAGTTAAGAGGCAGCTAGGTGGCACAGTGGATAGTGGTATACCTGAAGTCATAGACAATTTAAGTTAAAATTTGTCACAGACACTAGATGTGTGACAATAAGCAAGAACTTTGATTTCAGTTTCTTTGTATTTTAATGAAAAATATAATAGCATATAATTTCAAGTTTGTTGTAAGGATAAAATGAAATATTTATAAAGCTCTTTATAAACTTTAAGGTACTATAGAAATGCTAATTTAAATAAAAATTCAGGGGCTCTGACTTAAGATATATTATTATTTCTAGCAAACGTTTTGCCTTTCCAGTCATTGAATATCAGAGCTGAAAGAGATCCTAAAGAACTCCTGAGTTTCTCAGATGAAGAAAGCTAAGGTTAAATAGTGAATGACTTGCCCAAAGTGACACATATAGTGCTGTAGAAAAGACTAGACAACAAGGTTCTCAACTCTTGATCCACCCTTATTTTTATAACATAATTTTATTTTTAAAGTATATAAAAACTCTAATACCAGGTTCTATATTTTATTACCATTTAATAGAGAACTCTGTTCATACTGAATGGCAGTTGGTTATACTATGCAGTCAAGGTAGCACAGCATGAGAAATATAAATTAGTAATGATATATCTATTCTTGGATATACAGATCCATTGAAATGTTGAACTATCTGATATAACTCAAGAAATTTGTTCATAAGTTTTATATGTATGTATGTATATGTATTTATGTGTGAATATAGAGAGATATAAAGAAAGAGAGAGAGATTTAAAAAGGAGGCACATTTGAGGATTATCTTATCTGATTTATTATTTATTATGAGGAAAATTATGGAATTTAAGAAACTTGACAGTAAGTGAGTGGATTAAAGAGGACTGAGTCCTGTAGGAACTTACCTGACCATAGTACCTATTTTATGAAACCCTGAAACTGCTTATTCTATCTTTCTGGTAGGAATTCTAGAGTTACAGAGCTTTAAAACCATGTACTTAAAAATGGTATTTTTAATTGACTATTTTTATTTTCAAAACATATACATAGATAATTTTTCAACATTTACCCTTGCAAAACTTTGTGTTCCAAATTTTCCCTTCCCTCTCTCCAACCCCTCCCCTAGATGGTAAATAATGCAGTTTGTGTTAAACATATTAGAATATATGTTAAATCCAATATGTATAAACATCTTTATACAATTATCTTGCTGCACCAAAAAAAAAAAAATCAGATCCAAAAGGAAAAAAAAAAAAAGAGAAAGAAAACAAAACTCAAGCAAGCAACAACAAAAAGAGTGAAAATGCTATGTTGTGATCCACTCAGTTACCACAGTCCTCTCTCTGGGTATAGATGGCTTCCTTCATTACAAGATCATTAGAACTGGTCTTAATCATCTCATTGTTGGAAAGAGTCACTTATGTCAAAATTGATCATCTTATAATCTTGTTGTTGCCATATATAATGATCTCCTGGTTCTGTTCACTTTACTCAGCATCAATTCATGTAAGTCTCTCCAGGTCTCTCTAAAATCATCCTGTTGATCATTTCTAATAGAAAAACAATATTCTATAACATTCATCGTTATGGGCCAGAACTCTGAACTTGAAATGAGGATTCTTACAAGGTGCTAAGTGGAATTGGTAAGACAATGGTTATCTAATTTAGCATAGTGATTAATAGTTCTCTAATTAAGTACTTGTACTTAGTACTTAATATAGTTCCACAAGATTCACACTTATGATAATGTAGTTATAATATAGTATATAACAGCCAGCAAGGACTGGATGAGATTCATTCCTTCTTCAGTCAGGCCACTGGTGGCTCTCCTGGGGGATCAAGGGAGACAGATTCATTCCATTGTCCAGCTGGAGGCTGAAGCACAAGCCCTGGGACTCAGAGCCAGATCCATTCACTTCATCTCACACCACCATGGTGGCTGGCCTCCAGCACTTCCCCCACTGAGACAAATGCTGGTCTGAAAGGCTCTCCAGAAAGCTACCCAGCTCCAGGCAAGAAGACAATTAGGAATTTGGACTTTAACACCAAACATTGTTTCACATGGGGATCCCTTTTCCTCCTTTATGATCTCTTTGGGATATAAGCCCAGTAGAAACACAGAATCAAAGGATATGCACAATTTGATAACTTACTGAGCATAGTTTTAAATTGCTCTCCAGAATGGCTGGATCCATTCAGAGTTCCACCAACAATGTATTAGCATCCCAATTTTCCCACATCCCCTCCAACATTCATCATTATCTTTTCCTGTCATTTTAGCCAAGCTGAAAAGTGTGTAGTAGTATCTCAAAGTTGTCTTGATTTGCATTTCTCTGATCAATAGTATTTAGAACACTTTTTCATATGACAAGAAATGATTGTCTGTTTGTATCCTTTGACCATTTATCAATTGGAAAATGGCTGGAATTCTTATAAATTTGAGTCAATTCTATATGTATTTTAGAAATGAGGCTTTTATCAGAATCCTTGAATGTAAAAATGTTTTCCCAATTTATTGCTTCCCTTATAATTTTGTCTGCATTAGTTTTGTTTATACAGAAACTTTTTGACAATATAATCAAAAATTATCTTTTTGGTGTTCAGTAATGAATTGCAGTTCTTTTTTGTTCACAAATTCCTTCCTTGTCCACAGATCTGAGAAGTAAACTATCCTATGTTCTAATTTGCTTATGATATCACTCTATGTCTAAATCATGAACCCATTTCAACCTCGTCTTGGTATATAGTTTTAGGTGTGAGTAAATGCCTAGTTTCTGCCATACTTGTTTCCAATTTTCCCAGCAGTTTTTGTCAAATAGTGAGTTTTTATCCCAAAAGCTAGGAACTTTGAGTTTGCTATAGTTATTGACTATTTTGTCCTGTGAACCTAATGTATTCCACTGATTAACTATGTCTTATCCAGTACCAAATGGTTTTGATGATAACTGCTTTATAATACAGTTTTAGATTTGGCACAGGTAGGCTGCCTTCATTGGATTTTTTTTTCATTAATTCTCTTGAAATTCTTGACCTTTTGTTCTTCCAGATGAACTTTATTATTATTTTTTCTAGATCTGTAAAATAATTTCTTGGGAGTTTCATTGGTATGGCAGTAAATAAGTAAATTAACTTAAATAGTATTGTTATTTTTATTGTATTCACTGGGCCTACCTATGAGCACTTGATGTTTTTCTAAATGATTGGATCTGACTTTGTTTGTTTGGAAAGTATTTTGCAGTTGTATTCACATAGTTTCTGATTTTCCCTTGTGAGATAAATTCCCAAATATTTTATGCTATTGACAATTATTTTGAATGGAATTTCTGTTTGTATCTCTTGCTGCTAGATTTTATTGATAATATATTAAAATGCTGAATGATTTATGTGGGTTTATTTTGTATCCTGCAACTTTGTTAAAGTTGTGAATTGTTATTAGTATTTTTTTAGTTGATTCTCTATGGTTCTCTAAGAATAAAAAAAATGTATTTCATATTTCAAATAAATCTTTCATTACTTATTAAGTATAAGTATAAGTATAAATTCATGTCAGAACAATGTAGGAATGAATACACATGATATATTTTAGGACCACTGCCAAATATTGACATATTTAAAATAGTAGGGCCACTACCTCACTGAGGAAATTGATAACTTCAAAGTTAGTTAATTAATTTAAATCATATATCTTTTCAAATACTCAAAAAAACTACATCCTCTTCTAGGAAGTCTTCCTTTACCCATCAGGTGGAAATTATACTTACTCTGAATTCAATACAATTCAACATTTATGCACCTACTGATATATAATGTCAAACTGGTAGATTTTAGAAAATCAAAACTGAAGTAGAACTAATTCCTTGTCTTCTAGAAATAAGGAAGGGAAGGAAAAGATATGCATACAAATACTTATAATAACTGGCAAATTCATAAAGAGGTCTTTACAAAGTATCTATGAAAAAAGAAAAAGAAAAATAGTCCTAACATACCATTTGAGTATTAGCAATGAGTTGAGAAAGAAGGTGCCATGAGATAAGCCTTGAAAGAAAAGAGCCATGATTTAGTGGGGGAGAACTGAAGCCAAGATACTTGTCTTAAATGTGAACTAAAGAAAAGCAAAAAATAAAAAGCAATAGCAAAATCTTACCCAGCAAGAATATGGAGTATATACAGATATTTAGGATAGCATAAGGCTAAAAAGATATAGAATTGAATAACACAGTAGAAGACCGTAAATGCAAGTATCAAGTCCTTATTTGTCATTTTTACTTCAATTGTTTTTTGAATTAAGAAATGATTTCACAATCCTTTGTGTCATTTTATGAATATTTTATGAGAGCATATTTTTATTATTTATTTTTGTATATGTTATCATTTCTTTTTAATAGCAAGCTCCTTTTTGGATGTTCTCCCTTGAAAACAAGGACAATGTGTCTGAGTGTCCCTCAGTACCCAGTATAGGGCAAAATAATGCTAGCTGAAATAACACATTATTGAATGCAGCTCTTTACCATAATTAGTAAATATTCTAAACTAAGCTGTATAATGAGGTGTGACTATAAAGTCACATGGTAGGCTACTTAACAAATATAGGAGATGTTTATATATCCAAATGCATTCTGTCCTTCAAAGCAAGCACTTGGATAAGTCTTCATGCATATTCTAACAATTCCCTTGATCCCATGTCTGGAATCAGCTTATGAGCCATACCTTGAAAATAACCTTATGACTTTGATGACCCATCTTGATTTGGGTCCCAAATAAAATTACCTGGACTGACCTTAATCATCAGACTTTCATCTGTCTCTAAAAATCAAATCTTCTTCACAGGGCCAGCACACTAAAAACAGAGCAGCTAATATCTTAATTAACTTTAATGATAAGTATATTCTTTTGAAATGTGAAGAACCAAGGAGGAGAAATACTAATTTGGACCTCTTCAAAACAAAGATACAGGTTTGTAAGGAATAGAAATGATGAAGTTATTGAAAGAGCATCTTGAAAAAATGGAAGGCCACAAGAAAAAGTATTCAACATACATTTTAAGAATTCAGTAAAAGTAATCCCTGTTTCAAATACCTTATGCCTGGATATTTTTAATACAATATCAGGTCAAACTTAGAATGTAACAAATTAATGGTTAAGGGAGGAACCTTAATCCATAGGAAGCATTATTAACAATAGAGAAAACAATAAAGACAAAGAGAAGTGTGGGCAATGACATAAGTATTAATGAAGGCACAGCATGGACACAAACTCAAAGTTTGTTTATTTGCTTGCTTAGTTGGTTGATTGGGGTTTGTTGTTTGTTTTTTGGTGAGGGTTACAACAATGAAGAGGTAGAATAAGTTCTACAGAGTAAAGTTTGCCTTAGTGGAACTGGAGATAAGGCAGTGGCAGTTCTGGATCTGGTCAAGTTTTGTTTTGTTTTCACTGGGTGCTAAGTTCAGGAACTTCACTGTCATACACAGAGATTTATGAACCTGATCATGGAGCTTCTATTGGGTTAAAGAGGTTAAATTGTAGAAGACCAGAATATTACATTTAGTAACAAATATGGCTCAACTGGCTGGAGATCTTTCTTTCAGTTAGATGTCCAGGATGTGCTTATGAGTGATCATTTGAAAGAAGAGAACAACTCCAAGGAGAGTAAGGGTTAAAGAGGTAAATTGTAGAAGACCAGAATATTACATTTAGTAACAAATATGGCTCAACTGGCTGGAGATCTTTCTTTCAGTTAGATGTCCAGGATGTGCTTATGAGTGATCATTTGAAAGAAGAGAACAACTCCAAGGAGAGTATAGGGAATGTTTCCCCTTAGAGTTTCTCATGTTTGATAAAATGTATCTGCAGGCTAACTCTACTTAGGCTTTCTGACCATACCTTTGCAGATAATAGAAGGCCATTATAGAGGTGGGTTCAAAGTGTATTTTTGAACCTCAGAGAAAAGCATTTGCATGATTCAAATTCCACAACTCTAAGTCTTCTAATTATGCCTGATAAGATTGAACTCAGACTGGAATATGAGGTAATAGAGCATGAATGCAAAAGCATGGCAGAGTCCTATAACAATATCATTATTAAGACTAGATTTCAAAATGAGCTGAGGTTGTGAAAGAAAACTAAGAATTTTTTAATTGTTGTTTTTTGGCTGTATTAAAAGGAAAAAGTAAAATCAAAAGTATAGAATTTCTGTCCAATTTGATGACAATAAACATTGGAAAGAAGATAGAATGAATAAATGAAGCACTTATTAAGCATTATGTACAAAGCTTTGGACATACAAATAGGAATATAAGATAATATCTGATCTCAAGAAGCTCATAATCTAATAGGGAAATCAACACATATGGATAATTTCAAGTCCAAGACAAATAGAAAAGGCCCAGGCTCCTTAGGGTATAGAGACAAAGTAGATGCCAATGTCTCTTTTTTATTGTTATTTATATTGATAAAATTCATATTGCTATTGGTTGTTAATTTATTTGACAGTGCCAAGGACTTTGTTGATAAGAACTTTTCTGGATGACTTTAGCATCTACAAGAGTAGTTGTCAGACTAAATTTCTATGAGGATTGCTTCACAAGATGATAGTTGTGGACATTGGGCTAGAAGTTTTGATAAGCAAAGACTCTTGAGTTCAGGCTCTTGGATACTTCCATCAATGTCAAAAAAGAGATGGTGGTCAAGATGGTGATAGGAGTTTGACCAAACTAGTACATACTGTCTCCTGTCTCTCCCTTTGCATACTTTGCTCCTTCAACTAGATTGCTTTGCTCACCTGTGTGTGGTAGGTAATGTCTACAGCTGATCCCTTCTCCAAAGGAACCATATCCTCAGGTTGTATCTGTGAGAGCTGAACCAGAAACAAAATTGATGAATTGGAGAATAAGGGGAGAATTTCATTCCTAGAGATCTTGTGCCTATTAACCTGTTGGTTACACACTCAACAACAATTGTTGCTGTTGATAATGAGAAGAGTGGACCTTCTCCACAATTACTTCTTTGCTCAATCAAGATTGAAGTAACTAGTTTGGAAGCCTGTATGTCAGTGTGAGGAAGCTTACTATTCCTAAGGCTCTTGAGTTGAGTCCCATGCTGTTTCCATTAGAAACTGAAGGAAAATTGTGCTAGTTGCAGGAGTGGTAGGGGAGGTAGTTCTACTTGCTTGATACATGCTACCTCTTGTTGCTACCTTAGAGTAACCTGCTTCTTTAGCTGAGCTGATTTGCTTATTCTTAAATTGAGAAAAATTTTGTGTGTTAAGAATATTAGATTTGGATTCAGAGGATGAATTTCAATTCAAGCTGTTCCTTCTTAATTGTATAACCTTTGGTTCCTTCATTCTTCTTTTCAGGAGTTGGATTAGGTGACTTCTGGTGGCCATTCTATCTCTAAATCTATAATCTCATGCTTCTGTTTTCTCTGTTAAAGAGTATAATCTTTATACTAGAAAGGACAATACAAAAATTATAAGAGGAACACATTACCTAAGAACAATAGAAAAATAGGAATTCATCACTAGCTGTCTTTGAAAAGTTCAAATCTGAGAGGGGGTGGAGGGAGAGAAGGGAAAAGTTGGAACAGAAGTGAGTGCAAGGGACAATGTTGTAAAAATTACCCATGCATATATTCTGTCAATAAAAAGCTATAATTTAAAAAAAGAAAAGAAAACATAGCATTCATCTCCTGCAAAGAAAAAAAAATGAAAAGAAAAGTTCAAATCACCTAACACAGATGAGCTGCACCTTAGAGTACTGAAAGCAATAGTACTTCATTGTGGCTGATTCATTGGCACTGACCTTCAAAAGAGCAGGGACTAGATTGGAGAAGGAGAAACTTTTTTATTGACATTTAAACAAGGAATTGGAGAAGCAGTAAGATAGAATAGCAATCGCATATCATCTAATTTCTAGAAAACTTCCAGAGCATCTTGTTGAAGGGAAATTTGAGGAACACCTACCAAAGAAAGCGCTGTTCATACTAAGTTAATGTGATTTCATCAAGAATTAGTTGTGCCAGAAATTAGTCATGGACCCACACTTAACACCATATACCAAGATAAGATCAAAATGGGTCCATGACCTAGGCATAAAGAATGAGATTATAAATAAATTAGAGGAAAACAGGATAGTTTATCTTTCAGACTTGTGGAGGAGAAAGAAATTTGTGATCAAAGATGAACTAGAGACCATTACTGATCACAAAATAGAGAATTTTGATTATATCAAATTAAAAAGCCTTTGTACAAACAAAACTAATGCAAACAAGATTAGAAGGGAAGCAACAAACTGGGAAAACAACTTCACAGTTAAAGGTCTGATAAAGGCCTCATTTCCAAAATATATAGAGAACTGACTCAAATTTATAAGAAATCAAGCCATTCTCCAATTGATAAATGGTCAAAGGATATGAACAGACAATTTTGAGATGATGAAATTGAAACTATTACCATTCATATGAAAGAGTGTTCCAAATCATTGATCAGAGAAATGCAAATTAAGACAACTCTGAGATACCACTACACACCTGTCAGATTGGCTAAGATGACAGGAAAAAATAATGATGAATGTCGGAGGGGATGCGGGAAAACTGGGACACTGATGCATTGTTGGTGGAGTTGGGAACGAATCCAACCATTCCGGAGAGCATTCTGGAAATTTTTGGGCATAAGCCCAAAAAGTTATCAAATTGTACATATGCTTTGATCCAGCAGTATTTCTATTGGGCTTATATCCCAAAGAAATACTAAAGAAGGGAAAGGGACCTGTATGTGCCAAAATGTTTGTAGCAGCCCTGTTTGTAGTGGCTAGAAACTGGAAAATGAATGGATGCCCATCAATTGGAGAATGGCTGGGTAAATTGTGGTATATGAATGTTATGGAATATTATTGTTCTGTAAGAAATGACCAGCAGGATGAATACAGAGAGGCTTGGAGAGACTTACATGAACTGATGCTAAGTGAAATGAGCAGAACCAGGAGATCATTATACACTTTGACAATGATAATGTATGAGGATGTATTCTGATGGAAGTGGATTTCTTTGACAAAGAGACCTAATTCAGTTTCAATTGATAAATTATGGACAGAAGCAGCTACACCCAAAGAAATAACACTGGGAAACAAATGTGAAATGTTTGCATTTTTGTTTTTCTTCCCAGGTTATTTTTACCTTCTGAATCCAATTCTCCCTGTGCAACAAAAGAACTGTTCGGTTCTGTAAACATATATTGTATCTAGGATATACTGCAACATATCTAACATATATAGGACTGCTTGCCATCTGGGGGGGGTGGAGGGAGGGAGGGGAAAAATCGGAACAGAAGTGAATGCAAGGGATAATGTTGTAAAAAATTACCCTGGCATGAGTTCTGTCAATATAAAGTTATTATAAAATAAAATAAAATATTAAAAAAAATTGGTTGTGCCAAACTAACTTTGTTTCCTTTTCTGACAGGCTAAGATAAGGAAAGAGGTATGTCTAATATGGTTTAGCTATATTTTAACAGAGCATTGGGGGAAAAAATTCTTGAGAAAAAGTAAGGGAGTGGGCTAGTTAGAGTGAGTCAGGTGGATTCAGAAATTGCCATATGGCTTGACTCAAAGAATGATCATTTATGATTTGATTTCAACTTAGTGTGAAATCCTTAGTGGAATGTCTCTGGCAACTGGGCATTTTCCTATGGTGGTTAATATTTCTATTAATTATTTAGATTTAAAAATGATACAAAATTTGGAAACCTTATGTTGAATGGCAAAGTCAGGATCTGAAGGAATTTCAATATATAAAATAAGATGAGCCAATTCAATAAGCTAGCTTCCTCCTCCTCCTCTTTCTAATAGTAATTTTTATTAATATAAAATTATTACATATTATATACTATCACAGAGTGTTAATTGGGTGGATTGCGTGCTGGGCTGACAACAGGAAAACCTGAATTCAAATTTGGAATTATTGGTGGCTGTTTAGTCCTGGAAAGAAATCTGGATTTTTCCCTGGAAAGAAATCTAGATTTATTTTTCAGGACAGGCAACGAACAGGATAACCTCAAAGGGCTTTTTCAACTTTATAATGCAGTGATATTCTTGCATGTTGGTAAAAACATAGATTGAGAGGTAATAGTCATAGCTCTAGAATCCTGAATTTGGTACGGTTCTTATTACTATATGATTTGAAAACTCACCCAACTCCTCTCTATCTTAGTTTTCCTCACTGCAAAATAAGATTGTTCAAATACTTGATCTCTTCTGCTTATATATTTAAGTGGTCTCTGATCCTTTAAAATCTTTCCATAATTATGGATATGTAGGCTATAAAAGACAATTCCAAATAAAGAATTCCCCCCCCTAATATTTTGAGTAATGAAAGCTTTATTGGAATTCTTATATGGGCTTCTATTACTTTACCACTTTAGATAACACTGATTTCTATGTTTCAGTTCTGAGGTGCTAAAAACATATCATTTATATTTTGTTATAAATAGCTTAATTGTAAATGTATTTTATCTTATTGGAAAATGAACAAAGCCATATAGTATCATCAAATAAGCCTATATCTACCCCCTCAGAAACATACTCCACTCACAAATGGAAAACTCAACCACCACTCTGAAAATGCACAATATTCATTCTCGAGTTTTGTTTGGTCCTGAATTTTTTATCTTGGAACAATAATGACCTCAGCCCAGGGCATTTCCAGAGGATTAATGACCAACTGAATTTAATGACCCAAACTGCAGCCTACGGCCATTCATACTCCCTTGGCACTCATTAATCCCAAGTAGGCTGGCCTTCTCTTTTCTGCCTGCTCAAATCATTCCCAGGTTCAGCCCAGTTGGAAATGGGGAGACCACTGGGACTTTGCAGTCAGAATTTTTCTCTCTCTCTCTCCACCTAGCACATCTTTCCAGTCACCTTCTCATTTAGCAGGCCAGTCAAGCAATAATTAAAATATGCTAGGGACTGACCCTTTCCCATAGCAGCTACATACATCAAGCTTCTATTAAAATCAATAACACAACTGTTAGGGTTAAATCTAAACATTATTTTAACAAGAAATTTCATTTAATCGGTTTTCAGCACCTGAAAAAAATTCAGATGGAGATTCATGAATTTTTTTTGTTATTTCATGATTTCACCCTAGGATAGCAAAGCTGCTAAACTGTTCACTTTTAGAAGGATGGTGTCTATTTTTTGTGTGCTTAAATAAACAGAAAGACATATATAGTGAAATCATGTCTGAAGAAAAGAGTAGATAAAATCTTTATTCCTTTGTATCTCATGAATTCCTAGTGTGACAGACAGCATAGACTATCAGGAATTCTATGGACCTTAGTCCACCTCATTCTTAAATGAGGTGATTTGATTATTAACCCTGGCCATCATTCTAGGTATAACATTGAAAAATACACTTTAACTTATTGGGCCTCAATTTCCTCTTATGAATATTAAATTCTGAATTTCTTTTAGTTTAGACAGTCTGTGTTCTATGATTCTAAGGTGCTTTCTACTGCTAATATCATATACTGTCTTATGGACATAGTCCCTTGCAGTTCTATAATTCTCTGTAATAAATCTAGTATAATTTTGATGTGGGAGATGGAGGGAAGAAACTTGGAAATCTACTGTTAGAGAGAGCTAACTCATATTCTAGAAAATTATACTGGATAAAAATTAAATTCTGGTAACTGCATGTTATGGGTTCTAGTAGGCCAGAAGTATGATGAGGACATTGGACAACTCAGGGAGGAAAAAAGGTATCCAAGAAAGAAAACAAAAAACAAAACAAAACTCATCTATTTCATAATTTTGCAAAAGTTTTACTCTCATTTTTTAAGAAATGGAAAATTGTTTTAAATATTTTTGATCATGTGTAGATAGATTGATATGGATACACACATATATGAACATATGTATACACACATATATGAACATATATATATATATACAAATATATAGCACCTGTATTTTTAACAAATATAAATACTTTGTATATATGCAAATATATGCATATATAACACATATATGAATATGTTTTGTTGGGTAGGGTGTTATATTCTTCTGATTTCATTAATGCAAGGATCTCTTAGATAAGAAACCTTCCCATTGGAAATAGTCCCTCTCCCAACAATTCTAATTGGTAATTCATTTGTAACATAGCTTGTTATGGGCCAGAACTCTGAAACAAGGATTCTAACAAGGTACTAAGTGGAATTGATGAGACAATGGTTATATAGTTTAGCATGGTGCTTAATAGTTCTCTAGTTCAGTATGATTGATTTAATCTTACAACAAATAATGGTTTCCTAATAACATAATGATTGGTTTATATTCAATGTAGAGCATATAAGCTGTGACTCAGAAAGCCCTCAGATATAGAGAGCTAGAGAAGACAAGCAGACTAGAGGTTGAAGCACAAGGCCTTGGACTCAGATTCATTCATCCCATCTCACACCATCCTGGTGGCAGCCTCTCCTCCTAAATTTCTTCACTGAGGCCAAGGCAGGTCTGAAAGGCTCTCCAGAAAGTTGCCCAGCCCCAGGAAGGAGATAATAAAGGATTTGGACTTCAACACCTGGCTGTTCTTGTGGTAATTAATGAACTTCAATGCAGGTTGCCTCCAGAGACCCCAAGAAAATTGAACCAAAGGTAATTACAATAGCTTGTAAAGAGTTGACTGGGACACTTGCCAAGGGTCACACAGTTAATATGTCATACACACACACACACACACACATGTTAATCTATGTATGTATACATATATGTGCATATATATATTTGATATATATGTATGTGTGCATATATTTTTCATGTTTTCTCTCCCATTAGATTCTAAGTTACTTGAGGGCAGGAAATATATTTGCCTCTTTGTATCTAGCACCTGTGTTGTGCACATAGCAGGTAATTAAATAGTAAATATTTATTGAGTATATTTATGTATGTATGTGTGTGTATATATATATATGTTATAACTTTACATTAATATTTAAATACTTAAGTATGCTTTTGGACTCCATACCTAATTTCTATTTGTACTAGTAGACTGGTTCCACACAAGACAGCTGCTACTACTCCTCTCAGAGTTGTAGGGGTAATCCTCAGGACCTGTATTTCTAATAATGTAATGTACAAGCACCCATCAGTTTGTTTCTCATCAAAAAGGAGTCAGTCTATTCAATTAGGATTTAGCAAAATATAGTAAAAATACTTATCTCATATTTTTCATTTAAAGTGTGGAGCATATTTTATCATAAATGAAGATAGAATCCATGGAGAATGAGCACAAACTTAAGTACAAAAAGTAATGATACTCCCATATAAAAAATAGATGTTTTAATAGGTGAATTCACATTTCTTCATTATTAGACCTGTTTTTGTCCTTCTATAGAGTTTTTATTAAGTGTAATTATCTGTTTGTAAAAAAACATTGCCATGGTAGTCTCCACAGGTGATACGTCTCATGCTAATGAGGTCACAATTCCTGAAGTTGCTGAAGTTCTTAGATTTCTTCAGGTACTTCCTTAGTCATCATCTATGATTTATCTAGCAGCCAGTGGGTATTGACTTTTCTACTAGCTGAGACCAATAATGGGACGCTGATAGTACTTCAGAGGATTTCCAGACTCTCAAGGTTTGCTGGGAATATAGAGTACAAAGAAAGAAAAAAAAAACTTTCTTTTCATCCCAAATAACTATCTTTCAGGCATTTAGCAAGGGTTCTACCTCCTGTTGCTAAACTTTGTGATTTCAGATTGATTTGAATTTTATACATAATATTGGAGTGGTATTTGATTCTTTGGGTGAACCCAAAGCTATTTCATCTGTTTAGTTATCTCTTTTTCCCAATTATCAAAGAACTTTATTTCTTCTCAAATTGATTAAAATCTTGTTTATGCTTAGTTTAGATTTTTGACTGATGATCATTAAACATGTGTTATCTAGCACCATCTTCTATTCATTCATCAGAAGTAGAAGAGATAGATAAAGATATTGTTAGAAATAATTCATTTATACTCCATCCTCTATTCCAATCAGTATTAATCAATTTGATAGAATTATATAAAGGTTCTATATATTGAATCTAGAGCTTTGAACTGCAGATTTTAAGTTCACTTTCTTAATTACCAAATATTAATTAGAGTCCCTTTACCCTTGGTTTTTTTTTTCCTTGCAATGGTAACCAAACCCAATGTAGCTGAGGTGAGTCATGGATACTCCCCACCAAATATATATTTGCATCTTTAAATTATTCTCTCTTATCCAATAGGATCTGGTGACCATCTTTTCACAATGTTATGACCAATTAGATGCCCCATACTTCACCAATCTATTATAGTTCCTATCTGTCTAACCTAAGGAGGAACACATTTACTTTATGACTGTGTAGTAAATGGAGATATTCCTTGCTTCATCCAAATCATGACTCTGCTGATAGATTATTTTGCTTTTTTTAAAGAATTTAAAGTACTTTATTTATGTTAATAAATAACCATCAATTGATCATATCTGATTCTCTCAACAATATTATTATAATTGATTTTTACAAACAATTAAATGATATCATGATTGATTGATCTTATTTGATTAACAACAATGATACAGATACATGTGTATGTTTTGACTTGTTCCATTTCTCATCTGGACTGGTTCATTGATCTTTAGATAGTTTGGTGACCCCCTGAAGTGATTCATCACTTTACCTCTGAAAAGAACTAAATATCTCATAGCTGACCATCATACATTATTGCTTTTATTGTGTACAATGAATTCCCAGTTTCACTTCTTTCATTCAGCATCAGTTCATGTATCTTTCTAGGTCTTTCTAAAATCCACATGTTCATCATTTTTTATACAACAATAACATTCCATTATCTTTATATACTATTACTTATTCAGCCATTCCCCAATTCATGGGCATCTACTCATTTTCCAATTCTTTGTTACTAACAAAAGCTCTGCTATAAACATTTTTGTACATATGGGTCTTTTTTTCCTTCTTTATAATTTCCTTGGGATACAGACCCAGAAGTAGCATTGCTTGGTCGAAGGATATGCACATTTTGATAGCCCTTTGGCCATAGTTCCAGATGTCTCTCCAGAATGATTGGATCACTTTACAGCTCCATCAACAACCCACATTTCCGCCAATATTTATCATCTTTTCCTGACATCTTAGCCAATCTGTTGGAATCCTTAAAAAGTGTTAAGTTATTAAAATTGATAGAGACAATAATTATCTAATTTAGCATGGTTCAGTATGAGTGATCTGAGCCTACAAGGAGATGTATGGGCCAGAACTTGAAACAAGGTATTTAGTAGAATTGAGGAGACAATGTTTAAATCTAGTTTAGAATTGATTTAATCCTACAACAAATAATAGTTTCCCAGTGATATAATGATTGGTGTATACTCAGTGTACAGCATATAAGCAAGAAGCTCTCAGGACCAGACACAGAAGCACAGAAGCCCACTCTCGGAGGCAAAGACAGATTCATTCCATATTCCACCTTTGTGCTGGCTGGAGACATTTGGAGGGAGCTAGGGGCTGAAGCTTAAGACTTTGAAGGACACAATAAAGGACTGTATTTTAGCTCCTGGCTGCATTTGTGGCGATTATTACTTGAACCAAAACTAAGGCTGACTCCAGAAAACCTCCCCAAGAAACCTGCTCCCAGAGAACCATCATATATTATAGAAAAAGAAGAGAACACCACATTTTGGCGCCTGAACAGGGAACATCATTTTATGTTAAGATGTTTCTAGATAGTTTGTCTTATGAAATCTTAACCCCAAGTGATTGGAAATCCATAGTTAGGACATGTTTAGAACTTGGACAAAATTTGTTGTGGCTTTCAGAGTATCGTGAATTATGTAGGATTCAAGCCCAACATAACAGACAAACAGGAGCTATTATACAAATCACTTTTGACCCATTAGCTAGTGAAGGTCAATATGAAGAGAATTCAGAACAGATTTATTATCCCATACCAGTGTATGAGAAAATTTCTAAGGCTGCAATAAAAGCTTGGGGTTCCCTCCCATGACAAAAAGATCAATGGGAAGCCTTCACAAAAATAGAACAAGGTCCCAATGAAGCTTTTGCAGATTTTGTGGGATGTTTGCAAACAGCTGTAACAAGAACCATTGGGGAAAATGCAGCTACAGCAATAATGACCAGATATCTGGCTAAGGAAAATGCCAATGAGGTTTGCAAAAGGATTATATGGGGACTAGATAAAGATGCTACTTTAGAGAAGATCATAAGGTGCTGTGCCACAGTGGGCACAAATGCTTATTACACCCAAACTATAATGAAAGTGGAAAGACAGGGTCCCTCTTGGCAAAAGAATTCTAAAGAAACTCATCGATGTTTTCAGTGTAGAAAAATTGGACATTTGAAAGCCCAATGCAGATACAGAGATAGTGTGAGAAGACAGGGTGAGAGAATAAAACCCCAAACCCCATGTCCAAAATGTGACCAAGGCTTTCACTGGGCCTCTGAATGTAGATTGATGGAAGGAAATGAGAGGCAGGGCCCAGCTCCAAGATATTAATCAAAAGACAGGTGTGGCATGATGGCACTCAGATTACACTCAGAGAGTCTTTAGAAGGTCAGGACTCTGATGTGATCAATCAGCCTAAAAGTATTCACATGGCAGAAAAAAATTCCATTTGGAGAGAATACAGGCCTTTTAACCCAACAGGGCAGTGTCCAGTGCAAACAGCTCCAATGTAATTGCCAGATGATGAGGATAAATCCCCAAAATGGTAAATAGAAGGGAAATAGATAGGTTAACTGCCTGGGAGAGAGGGTTTGCTTGTATTTCTACAGATGGAGAAGGAATCAGATGGGTGCCAATGAGCTGTATTCTCCTTGTCCATCAGAGAGAAAGAGAAAAAGAGGAAAAACCTCAAAACAAAGGAGAAGATTTAAGAAACATTTGAGACTGAAAGAGCACAGCTGACAATGAGACTGTTAAAAGAACTTTAAAATCTTCAGGAATCATTGGATTCCTTCACACAAGATGAGACTGTTTCAAAGACTTGAAAACCAGCAGGAATCATTGGATTCCTTGAGATGAAAAATTGTTGATGAGACTATTGCAGTACTTCAAAGCTAACATGAATTATTAGATTCCTGGCACATGAACTAATGGATAATGGATTCCTTTTGGACTGTTTCTTGGACTTATGGACATGTATAAATTCTCATGTTGATTCATGTTATTTGTTACATTACTACTAGCTTGTGTTATATTGCTATGTGCTTATGTGTGATACCTCCCATATTGATGGATTTATGTATACCTGTTTCAAGTGAGCCCCTTTAGAACCCCACTAATCTGATTTGATTTCCCATTTCCTTTGGTGTTTTCATCTCCCTTCCTGAGATGTCAGGGAGGGTGTGACCATCTTCTTTTTATGGTGTTTTCACTTCTTTTTTAAGCAGTCAGGGAAGGCATGATCACCTTCTTTTTGGGGTTCTCACCTCCTTGAGAAGTCAGGGAGGTCATGACCACCTTATGTTCTAAATCAAAAGAAAGCGGGAAATGTTGGAATCCTTACAAAGTGTTAAGTCATTAGAATTAATAGAGACAATAATTATCTAATTTAGCATGGTTCAGTATGATTGACCTGATCCTACAAGGAGATGTTATGGGCCAGAACTTGAAACAAGATACTAAGTAGAATTGAGGAGACAATGTTTAAATTTAGTTTAGAATTGATTTAATCCTACAATAAATAACGGTTTCCTAGTGATATAATGATTGGTGTATACTCAGTGTATATCATATAAGCAAGAAGCTCTCAGGGCCAGACACAGAAGCATAGAAGCCCACTCTCAGAGGTGGAGACAGATTCATTCCATATTCCACCTTTGTGTTGGCTGGAGACATTTGGAGGGAGCTAGGGGCTGAAGCTCAAAACTTTGAAGGACACAATGAAGGACTGGATTTTAACCCCTGGCTGTATTTGAGGTGATTATTACTTGAACCGAAACTAAGGCTTCCTCCAAAAAACCTCCCCAAGAAACCTTCTCCCAGAGAACTACCATATGTTATAGAAAAAGAAGAGGACAACACACCAATTAGAGAGGTAGAAGATGAAACATCAGAGTTGTTTTAATCTGCATTTCTTAAATAAAAAGGGATTTAGAACAGTTTTTTTTCTTATATTTATAGATGGCTTTAATTTTGTCAACAGAAAATTATCTCCATATCATTTGACTATTATTTTGCTTATTTTAGCTTATGTATCATGTCAATCAATGGAATTATTCTGCCTCTGATATAACTTTTTCAGAATGTCTACATACCTAGTTCTATAAAAATAGGGTCTGGAAGGAAGAGGCATCACAGATCTTGAGGAAGATCTGAGATCCACATTATTAGAAGAAATGATAGACCCTTTGATAAAGTACCATTGGCACAGAACTCTGTTTCAGTCTCTTACTATAGGTGGGATAATTTTCATATCTATAATATCCATCTCTCTCTTTCTCTCTCTATATGTATATATAATAATAATAATATATATATATGTATATACATGAAATTATATATATATAATTGATATGTAGAGAGAAAGAGAGACAGACAGACAGACAAACAGATGGGTAGGCAGATAGAGACAGACAGACACATAGACACAGGAACAGAGAAAAGGGGTTAGGGACAGGAAGTCAATTAAAGTGCCACTTGGATTCTGGTAGAGAAGACTGAGTTCTTGAATAATGTGCCAATCGCATTCTAGTGTTTTCCCTTTTGTATCTGTATTTATGTTTTCATAATGTCTCCTCTTTTAGATCGTAAGTTCCTTGTAGACAGAGACTGAATTTTGCCTCTTTTGTATTTCTAGTGCTTAGAACAGTGCCTAGCATATGGTAGATACAATAAATATTTATTGAATTTAATTGGAAGACCCTAAATGAAAAAAAAAGTCACAAAATTATAGATTTAAATTGGGAAAGTATCCCACAGAGGTCCAGTCAAAACATCTTTGTTTTGCTTATGAAAATACTAACATCCAGAGAAGAAAAGTAATTTGCCAGTGGTCATTTGGGTTCACTGTAATTGGTGACTGAGTAAATGACAGCCAGGATTTGACCCCAAATTTGCTTATCTCCAATAAAATTATTATTATTTTTTTTTTGCTGTGCCACACTACCAGTCATTTTTACCTAAATCCAAAATGTTTACCTAAATGGAAGAATGTTCTAATGATGATCCTCTCCCCAAATAAAAAGTTATCTGGTGTTTAGGTATTCATATGACAATAATCCCATCTATTCTCAATGTGTTTCCAAATGATGAAACACACCAAAGCTTCTCTTCTACTCCCATTGACTTTGAGATCTCAAAATCAAAAGCACTACAAGAGAGTGCTCAAGTCTGTGTAAACAAGATTGACAAAGCCAATTGTTTTAAGTATGAGCATTTATACCTCATAATAATAAGTAATAATAATATCTAACATTTATATAGCACCTATCATATTCCCACCAGTGTGCCAAGCACTTTACAATTATCATTTCTTTTGAACCTCAAAACAACTCTGGGATATAGGTGCTATTATTATCTAATTTTAAAAACCAGGAAACTGCAGCGCAGGTTAAGTGACTTAGCTAGCATCATACCTGCTACATTTCTGAAGCCAGATTTTAACTCAGATCTTCCTGACTCCAGACTCAGCACTTTATTCACTGTGACATCTAGCTGTCAGTCGGGGCTTAATTTACTACACTGTTGATTGTCTAGACTTAAGAGAGTGATGGAAAAAATACTAGTAATGCATATTGAACTTAAAAATATTCTCTGTACACATTTGTCCTCCCTTGTGCCTCAGTTCATTGTTAATTTTTTTTACTAGTAGACCTCTGCTTTCAATTTATTACTTTTCTTGAAGTAAAAAGATGTCTTAAATAAAGATGTGAATTTGACATTTGAAATATAGTTCTATGTCTCAATCACCAGGAAGGTATAAATAATTATTTTCCAAATGTATTCATTAAGAATAATTGGGACAGGCAGAGCCAAGATGATGGAGAAGGCACATGAGACTTTCTAAGCTCCTCTCTTACCCTTACTATCAATATTATATTCAGCCTCAAAAATAAGCTTGACTGCTACAACTCATAAAGATTAGAAGTACAACAACTCACCAGCCGAAGATAATTTGGAATCTCGCCAGAAAAGGTTTGTCCTCAGGCAAGGAGAAGATCAAGGCAGGCAGGGAGAGAACTAGAGGCAGTAGAGCCCCAAACTGGAAGTGTGAGCACAGATCACAGCACAAGCTCTCAGCCCCAACCCCGCAGTACTGGGCTTTTCTTGGGGGCAGTTGTGAACCTGCATGGCAGGGGGGCACAGCCCGGGGCAACCTCTAATCTGCACTGTGGGGGGCTTGGCTTGGGGCATTAGAACGTCAGCAGGGTGATTTGCTTCTGGGCAGAGACTTCTTGGCAGAGATTTCTGGTCCCAACAGGCTATTCCCTAGTCAGCTGCTAATACCCACAGCCCCACAAGGGGCTCTGGCCTGGGGGAGTGACACTTTCACCACTTAGTCTCTACCCTTAGGGCAGTTGCTAAACCACACAACTCCACTGGGCACATCCATAGCTCGGCTGTGCTAAATCACCTCCAGTTGGGGGAAGGGGAAACTTTCACTCAAAGCACTCCCACATTTCAGAGCCTGAAGCCTGGTTACATCTCTCCCTGCTCTGCAGAGGAACCTGGTAATCCCCTTGTCCTGAAGGCATACCCTAAAAGCTTTAAAAAATGAGTAAAAAAATTAAAAGAACCATCTATAGCTTTTATATAAAAAAAGAGCAGATCTGCAACACCAAAGAGACTAATAGCAAACAGTCACCAGAAAATACCCCGAAGGGAAATGTTACCTGTCCTCTTTTACATAACGCTCTCATAGAAGAGACCATTAAATGTCTCAAAAGAGAGTTAGAAGAAAAATGGGGAAAGAGAAACTTCGAAATATGAATTGGAAAAGGTAAAAAATTCCCAGAAAGTGCAGGTAAACAAAATTTGTGAATTTGAAAAAGTAAAAAAAAAAAAAAATCCCTGGAAAATAAGATTTGTGAATTGGAAAAGACAAAGAACTTGCAAGAAAGTAGGGTCTATGAATTAGAAAAAGAAAATAAATCACTTAAATAAAAAATTAATGAAATGGAAAAAAATTCTGCAGAGCAAAACAATCCATTTAAAAACTCAATTGGACATATACAGAAAGAAGTTTAAAAAAGCTAATGAAGAAAATAATTCATTAAAAATCAGCACTGAACAAATAGAAACTAATGATTCATTGAGACAGCAAGAATCAGTCAAGCAAAACAAAAAAAATGATAAATTGGAAAAAATCATGAAATATCTATTTGGAAAAAGGACAGACCTGGAAAATAGATCGAGGAGAGATAATTTGAGGATTGTTGGACTTTCTGCAAATTATGATGAAAAAAAGAGCCTAGATATTATTTTACAAGAAATCATCAAAGAGAACTCTCCAGAGATATTAGAATCAGAAGGTAAAATAGGCATTGAAAAATTCATTGAACACCTTCTGAAAAAGACCCCAAAATAAAAACTCCAAGGAATATTGTGTCCAAATTTCAGAACTATCAGATTAAGGAAAAACTTTTACAAGCAGACAGAAAAAAAAATTTAAAAACCATTTGATATTGGCTAAGAAATAGATTAGTTGATCAGTGGAATAGGTTAGGTTCAAAGGACAAAACAGTCAATAACTATAGCAATCTAGTGTTTGACAAACCCAGAAACCCCAGCTATTGGGATAAGAATTTACTGTTCAACAAAAATTGCTAGGAAAATTGGAAACTAGTATGGTAGAAACTAGGCATCAACCCACACTTAACACCGTACACCAAGATAAGGTCACAATGAGTTCATGACCTAAACATAAAGAATGAGATTATAAATAAATTAGAGGAACACAGGATAGTTTACCTCTCAGACCCATGGAAGAGGAAGGAATTTATGACCAAAGAAGAACTAGAGATCATTACTGATCACAAAATAGGAAACTTTGTATCAAACTGAAAAGTTTTTGTACAAACAAAACTAATGCAGACAAGATTAGAAGGGAAGCAATAAACTGGGAAAATATTTTTACAGTCAAAGGTTCTGATAAAGGACTCATTTCCAAAATATGTAGAGAATTGACTCTAATTTATAAGAAATCAAGTCATTCTCCAATTGATAAATGGTCAAAGAATATGAACAGACAATTTCAGACAAAGAAATTGAAACTATTTCTAGCCTTATGAAAAGATGCTCCAAGTCATTATTAATCAGAGAAATGCAAATTAAGACAACTGTGAGATACCACTACACACCTGTCAGACTGGCTAGAATGACAGGGAAAGATAATGCAAAATGTTGGAGGGGATGTGGGAAAACAGGGACACTAACACATTGTTGGTATAATTGTGAATGCATCCAACCATTCTGGAGAGCAATTTGGAACTATGCTCAAAAAGTTATCAAACTGTGTATGCCCTTTGATCTAGCAGTGTTACTACTGGGCTTATATCCTAAAGAGATCATAAAGAAGGGAAAGGGATCTGTATGTGTACGAATGTTTGTGGCAGCCCTCTTTGTAGTGACCAGAAACTGGAAACTGAGTAGATGCCCATAAATTGGAGAATGGCTGAATAAATTGTGGTATATGAATATTATGGAATATTATTGTTTGGTAAGAAATGACCAACAGGATGATTTCAGAAAGTCCTGGAGAGACTTACACGAACTGATGCTGAGTGAAAAGAGCAGGGCCAGGAGATCATTATCTACTTCAACAACAATACTATATTCTGATCAATTCTGATGGACCTGGCCATCCTCAGCAATGAGATGAACCAAATCAATTCCAATGGAGCAGTAATGAACTGAACCAGCTATGCCCAGTGAAAGAACTCTGGGAGATGACTAAGAACCATTACATTGAATTCCCAATCCCTATATTTTTGCCTGCCTGCATTTTGGATTTCCTTCACAGGCTAATTGTATAATATTTCAGAGTCCAATTCTTTTTGTACAGCAAAATAATGATTTGGTCATGTATACTTATTGTGTATCTAATTTATACTTTAATATATTTAACATCTACTGGTCATCCTGCCATCTAGGGGAGGGGATGGGGAGAAGGAGGGGAAAAATTGGAACAAAAGGTTTGGCAATTGTCAATGCTGTAAAATTACCCATACATATAACTTGTAAATAAAAAGCTATTAAAAAAATAATAACTGGAAGCAGGAAGCATAACCAAAATGATAAAGGGAAAGTAAGGTCTCTCCTGAAGTTTCCCCCAGACTCCTCAATATACCTTTAAATAATGTCTCTAAACAAATTTTAGACATCAGAATGCACAGAAAGACAGAGTGGAACAATTTTCTATCTAGAGTTGGCTAGGAAAGTTGACAGGAAAGATGAGTTGCATTTGGGAAGATCTGAAATGCAGTCTTAGTGCAAGCCATATCAGCACAGGTCATACCAGAATAGGCCAGGTCCCCACAAAAATACAAAGTGGCAAAGATCTCCAGAGCTCACATCCCACAGTAGTGAAGGACAACTCAATAAGGAAGGTTTGATGTGTTAAAGTGGGAGAGGAACTTCAGTCCAGAATTGGACTTTAGGAGGCATTGAATCAATAGCAGCAGCAGCAGCAGTACCCCAATAGGAGCAGAATCTATGATAGTGTAGTGGCTTTCAAAGTTCTCAGCTCACAGAGGGGAGAGGACAGCTGGTCAAAGAGAGATTTCAGGGCCATCCTTACTGGCTAGCAGAACTCTATTGCTTTGCCCATACTCAAATTTAGGTAGCAGTGCTGTCTCACAGTTCAGGTCCCAAGTAACACCTTTGAAAACAGCCAAATAAAACCTCAAAATCTTAGAACAGTGCAACCTCCATCCTGGAAACAGAGCCCTACTTTAATAAACAGTTAAAAGCCAAATAATAGTCTGGAAAATTGAGTAGAAAAAAATGAGAAAAAAATTATCCACACTCAGAAGACAATAACAAAGTCAAAATCCCTTTATCTACAAGTCTACAAGAAAAATAAAAATTGGTCCCAGACTATGGAAGAATTCAAAAGGGATTTTGAAAATCAAGTAACAGAGATAGAAGAAAAATTAGGGGAAAAGTTGAGAATGGTACAAAAGAAAATAGAAAAAGCTAATGAGAGAAATGCCCTGAAAACAAAATTGGTCAAGTGGGAAAGGAGTTACAACGGTTCATTGAGGAAAATAATTCCTTAAAAATCAGAACTTAGCAAACAGAAGCTAATGACTATGAAAAATCAAGATACAATAGAAGAAATCTGAAAGGATGAAAAAATAGGGAAAATGTGAAATATTTTATTGGGGAAAAATTTTCCAGGTTCCAGAAAATATAATTTTAAATTGTTGGTCTACCTGAATGACATGATAAAAAAAAAAAGAGCCAGAACATCATCTTTCAAGAAATTATTAAGGAAAATGATTCTGATATTCTAGAATTAGAGGGTAAAAAGAAATTAAAAGAATCCATCATTCCCCTGCTAAAGATGAAAACTAACATAAATATTACAGCCAAATTCCAAAATTCCCAGGCAAGAAGAAAATATTGCAAGCATCCAGAAAGAAACAATTCATAGTGTTGTCACAGTCAAGATAACACAAGATTTAGCAGTTTCTATATTAAAGAGTCAAATTGCATGGAGTATGATATTCCAGAGAGATAGGATTACAACCAAGAATCACCTATCTAGAAAAACTGATAGACACTTTTACCTATAATGAGGGAAAAGAAGAAAATTTAGTGAAATAAAGAATTTTTGAGAATTTGTGTTGAAGAGGCCAGAGTTGAATAAAATTTGATTTTCAAATACAAGTCTCAGATTGGAGATTAGTCTATAATTTTCTTTCTCTGTTTTCAGCCTACCTGGTTTAGATATCAATGCCATGTCTGTGTCATAAAAGGAGTTTGGTAGGACTCCTTCAATCCCTATTTTTTCAAATAGTTTATTTAGCATTGGAGTTAATTGTTCTTTAAATGTTTGATAGAATTCACATGTAAATCCATCTGGTCCTGGGGATTTTTTCTTAGGGAGTTGATTGATAGTTTGTTCTATTTCTTTTTCTGAGATGGGACTGTTTAGGATATCTACTTCTTCCTCTGTTAGTTTGGGCAAGCTATATTTTTGGAGGTATTCTTCTCTTTCATTTAAGTTGTCGAATTTATTGGCGTAAAGTTGGGCAAAGTAACTCTTAATTACTGCTCTAATTTCCTCTTCATTAGTGGTGAGCTCTCCCTTTTCATTTTTAAGACTAACAATTTGATTTTCCTCTCTCCTTTTTTTTAATCAGATTTACTAAGGGTTTGTCTATTTTGTTGGTTTTTTCATAGAACCAACTCTTAGTTTTATTAATCAATTCAATCGTTTTTTTACTTTCAATTTTATTGATCTCACCTTTTATTTTTAGAATTTCAAGTTTAGTGTTTGACTGGGGGTTTTTAATTTGTTCCTTTTCTAGCATTTTTAGTTGCAAGCCCAATTCATTGACCTTCTCTTTCTCTATTCTATACAAATAGGCCTCTAGAGATATGAAATTTCCCCTTATTACTGCTTTGGCTGCATCCCATACATTTTGGTATGATGTCTCATTATTATCGTTTTCTTGGGTGAAGTTATTAATTATATCTATGATTTGCTGTTTCATCCAATCATTCTTTAGTATGAGATTATTTAGTTCCCAATTATTTTTTGGTCTACTTTCCCCTGGCTTGTTGTTGAATGTAATTTTCATTGCATCGTGGTCTGAAAAGGATGCATTTACTATTTCTGCCTTACTGCATTTGAGTTTGAGGTTTTTATGTCCTAATATATGGTCAATTTTTGTATGGGTTCCATGAACTGCTGAAAAGAAAGTGTACTCCTTTCTGTCCCCATTGTGTTTTCTCCAGAGATCTATCATATCTAATTTTTCTAGTATTCTATTTACCTCTTTGACTTCTTTCTTATTTATTTTGTAGTTTGATTTATCTAATTCTGAGAGTGCAAGGTTGAGATCTCCCACTATTATAGTTTTGCTGTCTATTTCTTCTTGCAGCTCTCTTAATTTCTCTTTTAAGAATTTAGATGCTATACCACTTGGTGCATATATGTTTAATAGTGATATTACTTCATTATCTAGGCCACCCTTTAGCAAGATAGTGCCCTTCCTTATCTCTTTTAATTAGAACAATTTTTGCTTTTGCTTGATCTGAGATCAGGATGGCTACCCCTGCTGTTTTGACTTCACCTGAAGCATAGTAGATTTTGCTCCAACCTTTTACCTTTACGCTGCATGTATCCCCCTGCTTCAGGTGTGTTTGCTGTAAACAACATATTGTAGGATTCTGGCTTTTAAACCATTCTGCTAACTGCTTCCTCTTCATGGGGGAGTTTACCCCATTCACATTTATGGTAAAATGACCAATTCTATATTACTTGCCAACTTGTTAACCCCTGTTTATGCTTTTCTCCCTTCTTTCCCCTTCCCCCCCTTCCCAGTATTAAGCTTGTGAGCACCACTTGCTTCTCACAGCCCTCTCTTTTTAGTTTCCCTCCCTCCACCTTAAAATTCCCCCCCCCATCTTACTCCTTTCCCTCACAGTTTCCATATTCCCTTCTGCTTAGCTTATTCCTTCCCTTTTCACTTTTCCCTTCTCACTTTTCAATGAGGTGGGAGAAGTTTCACCATAAATTGAATATGTCTAAAATTTTTCTGATGGCAGTAAGATACTCACTATATTCATCCCCCTCCATTCTTTCTCTCAGATATAATAGTTTCCTTTGCCTCTTCATGAGATGGAGTACCCCCACTTTACCCTTTTTCTGCTACAATATCCTTTCCACATCTAGTTTCTAGAACAAGGTATACATGTATTCTTTATACATCTTTATAGCAGAAATATAGATCCCAAGATTTCTTTTTACCTTTTTAGGTTTCTCTTGAGTTCTATATTTGTAGATCAAATTTTTTTGTTAAGTTCTGTTTTTCTCATCAAAAAATAGGTGAAATTTGCTTGTTTCATTAAATGACCATCTTCTTCCCTGGAAAAAGATGTTCGTTTTGACTGGGTAAGTTATTTTTGGTTGCATACTGACTTCCTAAGCCTCTGGAATACTATATTCCAGGTCCTTCGATCTTTTAATGTGGTTGCTACTAGATCCTGGATAATCCTTATTGTGGCTCCTCTTTATTTTAATTGAGTTTTTCTAGCTGCTTGCAGTATTTTTTCCTTCGTCTGAGGGTTCTGGCATTTGGCTACTATATTTCTTGATGTTTTGATTTTAGGATCCCTTTCAGTAAGTGATCTTTCCATGTGAATTCTTTCAATATCTATTTTACCCTCTGTTTCTACGACTTCTGGAAAATTCTCTTTGATAATTTCCTTGAAAATAGTGTCCAGGCTCTTTTTTTCATCATACTTTTCTGAGAGTCCAATAATTCTCAGAATGTCTCTCCTGGATCTATTTTCCAGGTCTGGTGTTTTCCCAAGAAGGTATTTCACATTCTTTTCCATTGTTTGATTTTTTTTTTTTGGTTTTGCTTGACTGATTCTTGTTGTCTCCTCAAGTCATTCAATTCCATTTGTTCGATTATGATTTTCAATGAAATATTTTCTTCACTCACTTTTTTATATCTTTTTCTAATTGTCCAATTCTGTTCTTTTATTCTATGGAATTTTTTTTTTCCATTTTGCCAATTTTATTTTTTAGAGAGCTATTTTCTGTTTCCAGTTCACTAATCCTATTTTTCAACGATTTGATTTCTTTATCCACTCTGTCTTTAAATGAGTGGGATGACTTCTTCAGACTCTCTTGCCAACCCTCTCTCTCTTTGTCCCATTTTTCTTCTAGCTCTCTTGTGAGAGCCTTTTTAATGTCTTCTACAAGATTCATCTGTGCTGAGGAACAGATGATCTCCTCCTTTGGGGATTCACCTGGAGACAGTCTGTTTTTAGTCTCCTCAGGGTTTAGAGTATGCTCTCTATCCATATAGAAGCTGTCAAGGGTTAAGGTCCTTTTCAATTTTTTGCTCATTTTGTCAGAGAAGAATCAAAGACAAACTAGCAAAGAAAAAAAGAAAACACCCCAAATGGAATCTACTTTTTTGGGTGGAGGGACTGAGTGATGTTACCAAGCTTCCTCTATAGACTGCGGGGGCAGCAGCGAAGCACTAGCAGGACTGTGCTGTGCCTGCGCCTGTGCTCTGAGACTCCAAGAGCATGGTGAGACACTGTGGGGGAGGGGTGGCCAGGTACCAAGAGACTCTAGCTATTCAGGGTTGTAATCTTCATCCCTGGTCTTTTAGCTTCTCTGCTGGGCTACTGACTTGCTTCCAGGGCAAAGCATCCAATCCTGTAGCAAAGCTCTTCCCACAGAGACAGCTGAGATCACACCCCACCCCATTCCGGTCTGCTCGGCTGTGAGCTGCCTACAGGGCTCTCGCTGTTGCTGCTTGTCCTCAGCCTGCGCCCAATCAAAAACCATCCCCACCCTCAAGCAAAAACCGACCTTTCCTGGTGAATCTCAAGGATGTCTTCTCTTGATAACTATTTGTGCTTTTTTTTTTTCAGTCAAGCATTAATTCAGAGGCTTGTAATGAAATAGATTCTAAGAGAAAACATGGAGCTTACACTGATGTGAGTCTCCTCTTTGCCATCTTCACCAGAAGTCCAATAGTAATTTTTTTAAAAAATTGAAGTAAGTTTCTCTGATGAAAGTCTCATTTCTCAAATTTATAGGGAAATGCAAGAATTTTTAAAATGTCATTCCTCAATTGATAAATTATCTAAAGATATGATATAATCCCAAAATATTATAAAATCACACATATCCTTTGACCTAATAATACCACTACTAGTCATGAATCCCAAAAGAGATTTTTTTTAAAGATACTTTTTGTATATAAATATTTATAGCCTCTTTTTTCTCAGGTAAAAGAACTGAAAATTGAAGGCATGCTGATCAATTGGGAAATAGTTGAGTAAATTGTGGTATGGGATTATGAAAGAATATTATTGTTCTATAAGAAATGATGAGCAGGATGCTATCAGAAAAACCTGGAAAGTCCTCCATGAACTCAAGAAAAGTGAAATGGATTATGTACATGGTAATAGTAAAGTTGTGGGATGATCGCTTGTGAATGAAATTTCTATTCTCAGCAATATGATGATCCAAGACTATTCTGAAGAGATTATAATGAAAAATGTTGTCCATATTTAGGAAAAGAACTGATTGTATCTGAACACAGACTGAAACATATTTTTAAACTTATTGTTTTAAAGGTTTTTTTTTGGGGGGGGGGTTGGGGTAAGAAGATTGTTGTTTTCTTTTGCAACATGACTCTTATGGAAATGTTTTCTACAACTTCACATGAATCTTCCCAATTGTGGGGAAAATAGAGAGAGAGAGAGGACCTGAAACTCAAATTTTTGTGTCAAATTTGTTTTATATGTAACTGGGAAAAATATTTTACATTTTTTAAAAAAGAATAATTGGAAGTAGTACTAAGCTAGCACAATAATAAAAAGTACAGCCTAGACTTCAACACAATTCCTTTATAGACAGTGAAAAAAAAAAGATGCTAGATGGAGTCCTGATTAGAAAAAAATTTTTTTTGAGGGGAAGTCACTAATTGGAATAAAGAGAAAGACAGAGAAATCTGTGTACACTGTAACTGAAATCTGACCCAAGACAAGCCAAGGTAGCACTTAGATTGGAAAATAATAGCTGTAATTCTTGTAATTGTATCTGTCACTGGGACAGAAAGGGGCATCACATGGACTGAGGGTGAGGTAGTGAATGGGCCCTGATGTGATGATATCAAAGAAAAAGACATTAAGGGGTGGGAAAAGATCTGTGCTGAAAAATGAGGAAAGGTGTGATGAGCACGTATTTAAAATCAGCCGGAGTCAGGAATTTAGGTTAAGGGAAAAATCTTCAATCTTTATTCTCAGTAGAGGTGAGGGGGGATTGTGATAGCAATATGGGCAAGAAGGATTGCAACAGCAATATGGGCAGGAAAAATTGTGATAGCAATGTGGGTAGCTGCGACAGGAAGCCAGCTAGCAGAGGGAGATCGGAGCTGAAGGGCCATTGCAATGGCAATATGAGCAGCTGTGTCAAGATGCCAGCCAGCAGTCTCTCCTTCCACTTCCCTTTCCACTCCCTTGTCTCCACCCACCAAAAACGTCATTTCCTATATAACACATCAGGACTTGCACAAAGAGTAGGTGAGGGCCATTCTTTCTCCAAGCATATATATTAATAGACTATTGTACAATTACTATTTAGCCTCACGTGCTTGGGACCTCAGTACATCAACTCAAGCCTCAGCCTGTTACAGAAAGGTATAATGGGACAATTAATTCACATAAAGGGATGCAAAAGACCTATTAAAATGGAAAGAAAGAAGGGAGTGCAATGAGCATTTTCTGAAACTTGATCTCATCAGTTCTGGCTCAAAAGAGAATAATATGTTCACTCAGTTGAGTATAGAAATTTATCTTATTCTATAAAGAGTAAGAAGAAAAGGGGGAATGAAAAGGTATGAGTTGGATAGAAGGGAAGACAGAAACAATATGAGAAAGATAAAAGAAAAGGGGTGATAGGAGAGCAGGTTGAGGGCAGGATGAATTAGAAAAAAATATTTAAAAAAACAATACTGGGGAGGGACAGGGTAAAAAGAGAGAACAAAACTATACACTAGGTGCACAAACAAAACAAACACAAACAAGATTAAAAGAGAAGTACAAAGCTGGGGGGAGGGATTTTTATAGCCAGTGCTTACACTAAAAATTTCATTTCTAAAATACACTAAGAGCTATGTCAAATTTATAAGAAAATAATGGTCAAATGATATGAACAAACAATTTTCGGATGATGAAATTAAAACCATCTCTAATCATTTCAAAAATTCTTTAAATCACTATTGATTAGAGGAATGCAAATTAAAACAACTCTGAGGTATTGCTTCACACCTCTCAGATTAGCTAAGATGACAGGAAAAGATGATAAATTTTGGAGGGCATGTGGCAAAACTGAGACACTAATGCATTGTTGATGGAATTGTGAAATGATCCAATCATTCCATAAAGCAATTTGGAACTCTGCCCAAAGGGTTATAAAATTGTACATATCCTTTGACGCAGGAGTGCCACTACTGGATCTTTATCCCAAGAAAATCATAAGAAAGGAAAAGGATACATATGTGCAAAAATTTTTGTAGTAAAATGTTTGTTGGTAGCAAAGAATTGGAAAATGAGTAAATGCCCATAAATTGGGGAATGGCTCAATAAGTTGTGGTATGGGAAGGTAATAAAAAAGTAGCATAAAAAATGAACAAGCTGATTTTAGAAAGGCCTGCAAAGATTTACATGAACTGACGCTAAGTTAAAACAAGCAGGACCAGGAACACATTGTACACAGTAAAAGTAAGATTGTGCAATGATCAACTATGACAGATTTTGTTCTATCCATTGGGTTCAGTGATCCAAGGCAATTCCAATAAAATAGAAAATGCCATCTGCATCCAGAAAAAGAAATATGGAAATTAAATGTAAATCAACACATGCTATGTCTGTTCTTTTTTCTATTTTTTCTCTTCTATGTTTTTTTTTTTGCCTTTTGTTCTGATTTTTCCCTCCCAACATGATATAAACAAATGTGAATTAAAAAGGTAATATACATGTATATCCAGGGGAAAAAATTACTAAAGTGGGGGGAAGTATATACAAGGGAGAAAATAGGATAGAAAGAAATAAAAAGTTGGTAATCATAATTGTAAATGTGAATGGAATGAACTTTCTCATAAAAGAGAAGCAGATAGCAGAATGGATTAAAAAAACAGAATCTCACAGTATGTTGTTTACAAGAAACACATTTGAAACAGAGAGATGCATACAGAATAAGGGTAAATGTTAGAATCCTTACAAAGTGATAAGGCTGTTGCCTAATTTAGCATGGTACTTAGCAAATTCTCTAACTCACTAAAGTATTTAAGTACTCATTGGAGTTCACAAGTATGGGAGATTCACAAAGTTAACTTTGTAACTTTGTGAATTCACACTTCCCATAATCCCACTCTCAGAGGAGGAGTCAATCTTTGAGAGAGCATAAAAACAGCTGAGCTCAGTCAGCAGGTTCAGTTGAAAAGATTGAGAGGGGAGCATGAGCCAGTTCAGAAGAAGCCACAAGTGGGACTTGAGCTAGAGCCAGAAGTCACTTCCGAAGATTGAAAGACACAAGTTGGAGTTGAGGCAGAGGCAGAAGCAAAGGACAAGCTGCAAGAACTCTTGGAATCAAGGAAGGAGAAAATAAATGTTTGGATTTTATCAGCTGACTGTATTTAAGGTGATTATTACTCTAAACTGACGCTAAAGGTGCTTCCAGAAAACCTCCCCAAAAAACCTGCTCCCAGAGAGAATGATTATATTTTAGAAAAAGAAGAGAACATCACAGGTAAACGTCTGAAGCAGGATTTATTATGCTTCAGCCAAAGCAAAACAAAACAAACAAACAAACAAAAAAAAAGCAGGTGTAGCAATTTTGATATCAGATAAAGCAAAAGTAAAAATAAATCTAATTAAAACCAATAAGAGAAGAAACATCTTGTTAAAGGTACCATAGACAATGAAGTAGTATGCATGTTAAATGGACATGCATCCAAGTTCTTAGAAAAGTTAACCCAGTTATAGGAAGAAATAGCAAAAGTATATTATTAGGGGACTTCAACCTTTCAGAATTAGATAAATTTAACTACAAGTGAAACAAGAAAGAAACTAAGGTGCTTAATAGAATTTTAGAAAACCAAGATATGATAAACCTCTGGAGAAAACTGAATAAAGATAGAAAGTCATATCCCTTTTTTAAAATAATTTTTTATTGACAGTACATATGCATGGGTGATTTTTTACATTATCCCTTGCACTCACTTTTGTTCCAACTTTTCCCTTCCTTCCCTCCCCCTAGATAGCAGGCAGTCTTATATATGTTAAATATGTTATAGTATATCCTAGATACAATAAATGTGTGCAGAATGTAACAGTTCTCTTTTTGCACAGGAAGAATTGGATTCAAAAGGTAAAAATAACATGAGAAGAAAAACAAAAATGCAAAGAGTTCACACTCATTTCCCAGTGTTTTGTCTCTGGGTATAGCTGATTCTGTCCATCATTGATCATTTGCAAGTGAATTAGATCTTCTCTTTGTCAAAGAAATCCACTTGCATCAGAATACATCCTCATACAGTATCGTTGTTGAACTATATAATGATCTCTTGGTTCGGCTCATTTCACTTAGCATCAGTTCATGTAAGTCTCTCCAAGCCTCTCTGTATTCATCCTGCTGGTCATTTCTTACAGAACAATAATATTCCATAACATTCATATACCACAATTTACCCAGCCATTCTCCAATTGATGGGCATCCATTCATTTTCCAGTTTCTGGCCACTACAAACAGGGCTGCTACAAACATTTTGGCACATACAGGTCCCTTTCCCTTCTTTAGTATCTCTTTGGGATATAAGGCCAGTAGTAACACTGCTGGATCAAAGGGTATGCACAGATTGATAACTTTGGGGGCATAATTCCAGATTGCCCTCCAGAACGGTTGGATTCATTCACAACTCCATCAACAATGCATCAGTGTCCCAGTTTTCCTGCATCCCCTCCAACATTCATAATTTTTTCCTGTCATTTTAGCCAATCTTACAGGTGTGTAGTGGAATCTCAGAGTTGTCTTAATTTGCATTTCTCTGATCAATAGTGATTTGGATCATCTTTCATATGAGTGGAGATAGTTTGAATTTCATCATCTGAAAATTGTCTGTTCATATCCTTTGACATATCCCTTTTTTAAAGAAATACTTGGTACCTACACAAAAACTGCCTCATTGTTAGGATATAAATACTTCACAATAAAATGCAGAAAGGCAGAAATAGTAAATGCTTCCTTTCAGATCACAATTCAATAAAACTTACATTCAATAAAGAGTCAGGGAAAGATAGTCTAAAAACAATTGCAAATTAAATAATCTAATTCTAAAAATTAATGAGTGAAATAACAAATCATAGAAACAATCAATAATTTTATTCAAAGAATGACAATAATGATACAATATACCAAGACCTATGGGATTCAATCAAAGTATTATTAGAGGAAATTTTTTTCTCTCTAAATACTAACATGAGTAAAATAGAGAAAGAAGAAATCAATGAATTGGGTATGCAACTGGTAAAGCTAGAAAGAGAACAAATTTAAACCCCCTGATTAAATGCCAAATTAGAAATTCCATAACTCAAAGGAGAGATTAATAAATTTGAAGCTAAGGAAACTAATTAATAATTACCAAAACTAATTAATTAATAAACTAATTAATAAAACTAAGAATTGCTTTTATGAAAAACCAACAAAGTAGATAGACTTCTAATTAATTTGATTTAAAAAGGAAATGAAGAAAAAACAGCATCAAAAAAATGAAAAGTTAACTTACCATCAATGAAGAAAAAAATTAAAGCAATAATTTAAAGCTATTTTCCCAGTAGTATGCCCAAAAATCCAGCAATCTAATTGAAATGTATGAATATTCACAGAAATATAAATTGCCCATATCAACAGATGAGAAAAGTAAATACTTAAACAGTGCCGTTTTAGGAAAAAGAAATTGAATAATCCCTCAATGAATTCTTTATGGAAAAAAATTCCAGGGCCAGATGGATTTACAAGTCAATTCTATGAAATATTAAAAAAAATTATTAACTCTGAAACTGTGTAAACTATTTGGCAAAATAGATAAAAAAGGAGAACTGGCAAATTATTTCTATGATAGAAATCCAGTACTGATATCTAAACTAGGAAGAGCCAAACAGAAAGAAAATTATATATCAATATCCCTAATAAATATGATGAGATCACAGAAACTCATTGGCAAGATAATACACTATGACCAAGTGGGATTTAAACTGGGAATGCTCAGTATCAAGAACATTATTGGCATATTTGACCTTATTAATAACAAAACTAACAGAAATCATATAAAAATCTAAATAGATTAAGGCAGAACCAAGATGGTGGAGAGTAGACAAGTCTTTGAGATCTTTCTGACTTCCCTTAGTTCAACACTAGATCAAGCCTCTGAACTAGTTTAGGAGTGATAGAGCACACAGATATTTAGAGTGTAACAAATTTCCATCCAAAGATATTTTGGAAGAAGTTTGGGAAAGATCTGTCTCAATCTGGCAAAGGGGAGGAGGTGGCCCACAGGGAGGAGAATGTGGCACAGCACACCACAGGGAAACCCAGGGTAGCCTTGGGCAGAGAAGTCTCAGCACTGGGGAATCTGTGGAAAGGCTCTTAATTTTAGCTAACAGCCAAAATACAGGAACATTGGATACTCTGTCCTGGTTTAGAAGCCATGACTAATCTGATCACAGATTAATCATGAGGCATCCAACTACAGAAGGCAAATAGTGAGCACTTGAATACCAGAATAACTAGGGACTTGACCATATCAACTCAATTTCTAAGGAAGCCAGCAGGATTGGTTCTAGGGCAGCATGAGGCCTTTGTCACATGGAAGCATGGAACCATCTCTTCTTTGTCCCAAGTGCAGACCTCAACTTTTAAGAATGAGTAAAATAAAAAGAGGTCTGACCATAAATATTCTTTTATTGTGATAGGGAAAAACAGATCTCAAACCCTGAGAACACTAAAGGTAATACGTTTCCAGATGAAGCCTCCATTTTACAAGGCTTTCTTGGAAGAATTCAAAAAAAAATCTTAAAAGAGAGTTAGAAGAAAAATGGGGGGGGGCGGGGAGGAATGAGAACTCTGGAAAAGGAAACAGAATTTGTCTGAAGAAAATCATTCCTTAAAAATTAGTTTTGGCAAAATGGAAATAAAAACAATTTTTTGAAAAACAAAGTTTGTGAAATGGTAAAAAAAAAAATGTATTAAAAAACAGCTCAATTAAAAGTTCAATTGGCTAAATGCAAAAGAAGATTAAAAAGCTAACTGAAAAAATAACTCACTAAAATTAGAATTAAACAAATATTAATGAACAACTCAATGAGACATCAAGAATTCCTCAAACAAAAGCAAAAAAATAAATAAATAGGAAAATATGTAAAATGTTTCATCAGAAAAATAATTGACTTGGAAAATAGATCCAGGAGAGACAAACTAAGAATTATTGGACTACCTGAAAATTGTGATAAAAAAGGAAAACTCTCCTCATGTCCTAGAATCAGAGGGTAAAATAGCCATTGAAAGAATCCACCAATCATCTACTGAAAGAAACCCAAAAATGAAAACTCCAAGGAATATCTAGAATTATTTGATCAAGAAAAAAACACTATAAGCTGCCAAAATAAAACAATCAAATATTAATAATCCATAATAAGGATTAAATGTGGTCCTTTAAATTAGAAGTTGTTGGTACTGGATAAAGGACCAAAGGGCCTGGAATGTGATATCTTGGAGGGCAAAGGAACTTGGTTGTAGCCAAGAATCAACTAGCCTGCAAAATTAAGCATTATCTTTCAGGGGAAAATATGAACATTCAGTGATATATGTGAATTTCATTTATTTTTGATAAAAAGAAAATTTTATTTTGAAATGTAGAACTCAAGAGAAACATCAAAAGGTAAAAAGAAAAAAAAAGAAAACTATATATTTTTAAGGTTAAAATGTTTGTTTCTATATGGGAAGATGATATGTTTAACTACTGAGAAATATATCATTGTTAGTGGTATACTTATAGGATATAGGTACAATTTGACTTTATTGTGATGACATAAAAAAGAAACTAGGGGTGACAAAGAAATTTTACTAGAAGAGGAAAGAGGAGGTAAAATAAGGTAAATTATATCACTTGAAGAGGCAAAAAAGATCTATTACAATTGAGGGAAAGAAAGGAGAGAATGAGCATTATGTGAACCTTTCTCATCAGATTTGGATTAAAGAGACTTCCGGCCAAGATGGCGGAGAGGAAATACACTTCTGTGTAACCTCCGTGTTTTTCTCTCACTATTCATTTCATTTCATGCCTCTGAATTAATGCTCGACTGAAAAAAAACCATACAATTACTTACCAAGAGAAACCATCCTTGAGACTCGTCAAGAAAGGTCTGTTTTTGCGCGAGGGCGGGGACGGTATTTGGAAGCAGTCTGCGGGCAGCAGCTGCAACCAGAGCACAGATAGCAGCTCAGAACCGGGTAGAGCGGAGAGGGGGTAGGGCGCGATCGCAGCCGTCTCTGCGGGGAGAGCTTTGCTACAGGAGCAAGTCAGCAGCCCAGCAGAGAAGCTAAAAACACCGGGGGTGAAGAATACAACCCCAAACAGCTGGAGTCTCTCGGGACCTGGCCACCCCTCCCCCACAGTGTCTTAGCCCGCTCGGATCTCAGAGTGCTCGGATCTCAGCGCGCAGGCGCCATAGCACAGTAGGGCCCGTGCCTCACGAATACCCTGCCCCTCCCCCAAAGAAAGCAGCCTCCATTCAAGGGGGTTTTTTTCCTTCTGTTTCTTTGATAGTTTGTCTTTGATAAATAGACAGAATGAGCAAGAAACTGAAAAAGAATTTAACCCTGGACAGCTTTTATACAGATAAAGAGCAGACTCCAAACCCTGAGGAGACTAAAAACAAACAGTCCCCAGGTGAATCCCCGAAGGAGGAGACCTTATGTCCCTCAGCACAGATGAATCTCATGGAGGAAATTAAAAAGGCTCTCACAAGGGAGCTAGAAGAAAAATGGGAAAAGGAGAGGGAGGCTCTGCAAAAGGGGAAGGAGGCTCTGCAAAAGGAGAGGGAGGCTTGGCAAAAGAGCCTGGAGAAGTCAGTTAAAGAGAGAGTGGATAAAGAAACCAAATCCTTGAAAAATAGGATTGGTGAACTGGAAAACAAAATTGGCGAAATGGAAAAAAATTCCACAGAACAAAAGAACTCAATTGGACAATTAGAAAAAGATCTTAAAAAAGTGAGTGAAGAAAATACCTCACTGAAAATCAGGGTCGAACAATTGGAATTGAATGACTCGAGGAGACAAGAAGAATCAGTCAAGCAAATCCAAAAAAATCAAACAATGGAAAAGGATGTGAAATACCTTCTGGGGAAGACAACAGACCTGGAAAACAGATCCAGGAGAGACAACCTGAGAATCATCGGACTTCCAGAAAAGTATGATGAAAAAAAAAGCCTGGACACTATCTTCCAGGAAATTATCAAAGAGAACTGCCCAGAAGTCATAGAAACAGAAGGTAAAATAGACATTGAAAGAATTCATCGATCCCCTACTGAAAGGGATCCTAAAATCAAAACACCAAGGAATATAGTGGCCAAATGCCAGAACCCTCAGGCAAAGGAAAAAATACTGCAAGCGGCTAGAAAAACCCAATTCAAGTATCAAGGAGCCACAATAAGGATCACCCAGGATCTGGCAGCATCCACATTAAAGGATCGAAGGGCCTGGAATATGATATTCCGAAAGGCTAAGGAACTTGGTATGCAACCAAAAATAACTTACCCAGCGAGAATGAGCATCTTTTTCCAGGGAAGAAGATGGACATTCAACGAAATAAGCGAATTTCATCTATTTCTGATGAAAAAGCCAGAACTTAACAAAAAATTCGATCTACAAGCACAGAACTCAAGAGAAATCTAAAAAGGTAAAGATTAATCTTGGGAACTATATTTCGGCTGTAAAGATGTATAAAGAATACATGTATACCTTGTTCTAGAAACTAGTTGTGGAAAGGACATTGTACTAGAAAAAAGGGAAAGTGGGGGTACTACATTTCATGAAGAGGCAAAGAAAACCTAGTATATCTGAGAGAAAGAATGGAGGGGGATGAATATAGTGGGTATCTTACTGCCTTCAGAATTGGCATTAAGAGAAGAATTTTAGACATATTCAATCTATGGTGAAACTTCTCCCACCTCATTGAAAAGTGAGAAGGGAAAAGTGAAAAAGGAAGGAATAAGCCAAGTGGAAGGGAATACGGTAACTGGGAGGGAAAGGGGCAAGTTGGGGGGGGAACTCTAAGGGGGAGGGAGGGATACTGAAAAAGGGAGGGCTGTGAGAAGCAAGGGGAGCTCACAAGCTTAATACTGGGAAGGGGGGTAAGGGAGGGGGTAAGGGAGTAAGAAGGGAGAAAAGCATAAACCGGGGTTAACAAGATGGCAAGTAATACAGAATTGGTCATTTTAACCATAAATGTGAACGGGGTAAACTCCTCTATAAAGAGGAAGCGGTTAGCAGAATGGATTAAAAGCCAGAATCCTACAATATGTTGTATACAGGAAACACACCTGAAGCGGGGTGATACATGCAGGTTAAAGGTAAAAGGTTGGAGCAAAATCTACTATGCTTCAGGTGAAGCCAAAAAAGCAGGGGTAGCCACCCTGATCTCAGATCAAGCTAAAGCAAAAATTGATCTATTCAAAAGAGATAAGGAAGGGCACTATATCTGGCTAAAGGGTAGAATGAATAATGAAGAAGTATCTATATTAAATATATATGCACCAAGTAGTGTAGCATCTAAATTCTTAAAAGAGAAATTAAGAGAGCTGCAAGAAGAAATAGACAGTAAAACTATAATAGTGGGAGATCTCAACCTTGCACTCTCAGAATTAGATAAATCAAACCACAAAATAAATAAGAAAGAAGTCAAAGGGATAAATAGAATACTAGAAAAATTAGATATGATAGACCTCTGGAGAAAATGTAATGGGGACAGAAAGGAGTACACCTTCTTTTCAGCAGTTCATGGAACTTATACAAAAATTGATCATATATTAGGACATAAAAACCTCAAACTCAAATGCAGTAAGGCAGAAATAGTGAATGCATCCTTTTCAGACCATGATGCATTGAAAATTACATTCAATAAAAAGCCACAGGAAAGTAGACCAAAAAATAATTGGAAACTAAATAATCTCATACTAAAGAATGATTGGGTGAAACAGCAAATTATAGACATAATTAATAACTTCACCCAAGAAAATGATAATAATGAGACATCATACCAAAATGTATGGGATGCAGCCAAAGCGGTAATAAGGGGAAATCTCATATCTCTAGAGGCCTATTTGTATAAAATAGAGAAAGAGAAGGTCAATGAATTGGGCTTGCAACTAAAAATGCTAGAAAAGGAACAAATTAAAAACCCCCAATCAAACACTAAACTTGAAATTCAAAAAATAAAAGGAGAGATCAATAAAATTGAAAGTAAAAAAACTATTGAATTGATTAATAAAACTAAGAGTTGGTTCTATGAAAAAACCAACAAAATAGACAAACCCTTAGTAAATCTGATTAAAAAAAGGAAAGAGGAAAATCAAATTGTTAGTCTTAAAAATGAAAAGGGAGAACTCACCACTAACGAAGAGGAAATTAGAGCAATAATTAGGAGTTACTTTGCCCAACTTTACGCCAATAAATTCGACAACTTAAATGAAATAGAAGAATACCTCCAAAAATATAGCTTACCTAAACTAACAGAGGAAGAAGTAAATATCCTAAACACTCCTATCTCAGAAAAAGAAATAGAACAAACTATCAATCAACTCCCTAAGAAAAAAACCCCAGGACCAGATGGATTTACATCTGAATTCTATCAAACATTTAAAGATCAATTAACTCCAATGCTAAATAAACTATTTGAAGAAGTAGGGATTGAAGGAGTCCTACCAAACTCCTTTTATGACACAGATATGGTACTGATACCTAAACCAGGTAGGCCGAAAACAGAGAAAGAAAATTATAGACCAATCTCCCTAATGAATATTGATGCTAAAATCTTAAATAAAATATTAGCAAAAAGATTACAGAAAATTGTCACCAGGATAATACACTATGACCAAGTAGGATTTATACCAGGAATTCAGGGCTGGTTCAATATTAGGAAAACTATTAACATAATTGACTATATCAACAACCAACCAAACAAAAACCATATGATCATTTCAATAGATGCAGAAAAAGCATTTGATAAAATCCAACAGCCATTCCTAATAAAAACACTTGAGAGCATAGGAATAAAAGGACTTTTCCTTAAAATAGTTAGGAGCATATATTTTAAACCTTCAGTAAGCATCATATGCAATGGGGAAAAACTGGAACCTTTCCCGGTAAGATCTGGAGTGAAGCAAGGTTGCCCACTATCACCATTATTATTCAATATTGTATTAGAAACACTGGCCTCTGCAATAAAAAGTCGAGAAAGAGATTAAAGGAATTAGAGTAGGCAATGAGGAAACCAAACTATCACTCTTTGCAGATGATATGATGGTATACCTAGAAAACCCCAGAGATTCTACTAAAAAGCTATTAGAAATAATTCATAATTTTAGCAAAGTAGCAGGATACAAAATAAATCCCCATAAATCCTCAGCATTCTTATACACCACCAACAAAATCCAAGAGCAAGAGATACAAAGAGAAATTCCATTCAAAATAACTGTTGATAGCATAAAATATTTGGGAATCTACCTACCAAAGGAAAGTCAGGAATTATATGAGCAAAATTACAAAAAAGTTTTCACACAAATAAAGTCAGACTTAAATAATTGGAAAAATATTAAGTGCTCTTGGGTAGGCTGAGCAAATATAATAAAGATGACAATACTCCCTAAACTAATCTATTTATTTAGTGCTATACCAATCAGACTTCCAAGAAAATATTTTAATGATTTAGAAAAAGTAACAACAAAATTCATATGGAACAATAAAAAGTCGAGAATCTCAAGGGAATTAATGAAAAAAAAATCAAATGAAGGTGGTCTAGCTGTACCTGATCTAAAATTATATTATAAAGCAGCAGTCACCAAAACCATCTGGTATTGGCTTAGAAATAGATTAGTGGATCAGTGGAAAAGGTTAGGTTCACAAGACAGAATAGTCAACTATAGCAATCTAGTGTTTGACAAACCCAAAGATTCTAAATTTTGGGATAAGATTTCATTATTTGATAAAAACTGCTGGGATAACTGGAAATTAGTATGGCAGAAATTAGGCAAGGACCCACACTTAACACCACATACCAAGATAAGATCAAAATGGGTCCATGACCTAGGCATAAAGAACGAGATTATAAATAAATTAGAGGAACATAGGATAGTTTATCTCTCAGACTTGTGGAGGAGAAAGAAATTTGTGACCAAAGATGAACTAGAGAGCATTACCAATCACAAAATAGAAAATTTTGATTATATCAAATTAAAAAGCCTTTGTACAAACAGAACAAATGCAAACAAGATTAGTAGGGAAGTAACAAACTGGGAAAACATCTTTACAATTAAAGGTTCTGATAAAGGCCTCATTTCCAAAATATATAGAGAACTGACTCAAATTTATAAAAAATCAAGCCATTCTCCAATTGATAAATGGTCAAAGGATATGAACAGACAATTTTCAGATGAAGAAATTGAAACTATTACCACTCACATGAAAGAGTGTTCCAAATCACTATTGATCAGAGAAATGCAAATTAAGACAACTCTGAGATATCACTACACACCTGTCAGATTGGCTAAGATGACAGGAAAAAATAATGATGAATGTTGGAGGGGATGCGGGAAAACGGGGACATTGATGCATTGTTGGTGGAGTTGTGAACGAATCCAGCCATTCTGGAGAGCGATCTGGAATTATGCCCAAAAAGTTATCAAACTGTGCATACCCTTTGATCCAGCAGTGTTTCTATTGGGCTTATACCCCAAAGAGATACTAAAAAAGGGAAGGGGACCTGTATGTGCCAAAATGTTTGTAGCAGCCCTGTTTGTAGTGGCTAGAAACTGGAAAATGAATGGATGCCCATCAATTGGAGAATGGCTGGGTAAATTGTGGTATATGAATGTTATGGAATATTATTGCTCTGTAAGGAATGACCAGCAGGATGAATACAGAGAGGCTTGGAGAGACCTACATGGACTGATGCTAAGTGAGATGAGCAGAACCAGGAGATCATTATACACTTCGATAACGATATTGTATGAGGATGTATTCTGATGGAAGTGGATTTCTCTGACAAAGAGACTTAACTGAGTTTCATTGGAGAAATGATGGACAGAAACAGCTACACCCAAAGAAGGAATACTGGGAAATGAATGTGAACTATTTGCATTTTTGATTTTCTTCCCGAGTTATTTTTACCTTCTGAATCCAATTCTCCCTGTGCAACAAGAGAACTGTTCGGTTCTGCAAATATGTATTGTATCTAGGATATACTGCAACATGTTTAGCATATATAGGACTGCTTGCCATCCTGGGGGGGGGGGGGAGGGAGGGAGGGGAAAAAACGAAACATAAGTGATTGCAAGGGATAATGTCGTGTAGAAATTATCCTGGCATGGATTCTGTCAATGCGAAGTTATTATTAAATAAAATAAAATTTATTAAAAAAAAAAAAAAAGATTTGGATTAAAGAGCGAAAACCAGATGCATTTAATTTCACATAGAAACTTTTCTCACCCTATAGGGAAGCCGCAGGGGAAAGGGAAAAGGAAAAGGGGAGGCTAATAGAAGCGAGAACAGATGTAGAAAGTGAAAGAAAGGGAAAACAAAGGGGAAGGACTGTTTGAGAGAGATGAGGGAGAAGCAAAACACCGGGTAGAAGGGAAAAGAGGAGAGGAAAGAAAAAAGTATAATGGGGAAAATAAGATGTTGGAAAATACAAAGTTAGTCATATTAATTGTGAACATTAATGGGTTCACAATCTCTCATAAAATAGAAGCAGATAACTGACTGGATTACAAAAGAGAATCCTATAACATGCTTTTTACAATAAACATATTTAAAGCAGAGTGTTACAGAGTAAAAGTAAAAAAGGCTGGTGCAGAATCTATTATGCTAAAGCTGAAGTAAAAAAAAAAAAAAAAGCAGGGGTAGCAATCCTGATCTCAGATTAAGCATAAGCAAAAATAAATGCAATTAAAAGACATAAGGAAGGAAACTACATTATGCTAAAAAATACTATAGATAACAAAATAATATCAATATTAAACATGAATGCATCAAGTGGTACAGCATCCATATTCTTAAAGTTGAAAGAAGAAATTGACAGCAAAATTTTTTTCGTGGGGTATGTCAAACTTGCTCTAACAGAACTACAAAAATAGAATCACAAAACAAATAAGGAAAAAAAAAGTGAGGTATAATAGATCTTTGCAGAAAATTGAATGGGGACAGAAAGGAATGTACTGTCTTCTTGGTGTTACATGGAATCTACATGCAAAAAAAAATACCATGTATTAAGGCAAAAAACCCTCAAAATCAAATGCAGAAAGCAAGAAATGATAAATGAAACTTTGCCACATCATGATGCAATAAAATTACATGTAGTAAAGGGAAAAATAAACCAATAATAATTTGAAAATTCAATAATCTAATCCTAAAAAATGAGTATATGAAATAATGAATAATAAACACAATTAATAATTAAATCCAAGAGAATGACAATAATGGGATAATGTAGCACAACTCATGGGATCCAACAAAATAATTTCTTAGGGAATATTTTATATGTCCAGATAGTTACTTACATAAAATAGAGAAAGAAAATATAAATTAATTTGACATACAACTAAAATATCTAGGCAAAAAAAAATTTAAAAATTCCTAATTAAATACCAAATTTGAAATTCTGAAAATAAAAGGGGGGATTAATAAAGTGAAAGTAAGAAAACTATTGAACAATTAAACAAAATAAAGAGTTGGTTTTGTGAGGAAAAATTAGATAAACTGTTAGTTAATTTGATTAGAAAAAGGAAAGGAGAAAAATTATTAATATCAAACACGAAAAGGTGAACTTTCCACAAATAAAGAACAAACTAGTGCAATAATTGGGAGTTATTTTGCCCAACTGTATAGCAATAAATCTGATACTAATGGATGAACACTTAAAAAGAATATAGATTACACAGATAAATAGAGGAGGAGATAAATCACTTAAATATCCTATTTCAGAAAGAGAAATTGAATAAGCTATTAATCAACTCCCTAAGAAAAAATATCTGACTTTTGGCCAAGATGGTGGAAAGGAGGCACACATCTACTTAAGCTCTACATTTTCTCTCAGAATTTAATTCATAACAAGCCTCAGAATTAGTGCTTAACTGAAAAAAAAAAAGAAAGAAAAAAAACCAAATAATTACCAAGATAAGACATCCTTCAAATTCGCCAGAAAAGGTCTATTTTTGCTCGAGGGAGGGGATGGTTTTAGATTGGGAGCAGGCTGAGGGCAGGTAGTGGCAGCAAGAGCACAGCAGGCAGCTCACAGCTTAGCAGACTGGAGAGGGGGTGGGATGTGATCTAAGCTGTCTCTGTGGGGAGAGCTTTACTATAGTATTGTATACTTTGCCCTGGCAGCAAGCCAGCAGACAAGTAGAGAAGCTAAAAACACAGGGGGTGAAGGCTATAACCCCAAAAAGCTAGGGTCTCTTGGGACCTGGACACCCAACTACAGTGTCTCAGCACGCTTTCAGAGTCTCAGAGAGCCGCCATTGCTGTCCAGCTAGTGCCTCGCTGCTCTGCCCCCTTCCCTTCTCCGTGCCCCACCCCCAGTCTGTAGAGGAAGCTTGGTAACACTATCCAGCCCCCCCCCCCCCACCAACCAATTGGAAAAATATTAAATGCTCTTGGATAGGGCGAGCAAATATAATAAAAATGACAATGCAACCTAATTATTTATTTAGCACTATACCAATCAGAATCCAAAAAAAAAAAAAAAAAAAAAAAAAAAAAAAAAAAAAAAAAAAACTATTTTAATGACCTAGAAAAAATAACAAAGTTCATACGGAAAAACAAAAGGTCAAGAATTTCAAGGGAATTAATGAAAAAAAAAATCAAATGAAGGTGGCCTAGCTGTACCAGATCTAAAATTATATTATAAAGCAGCAGTTACCAAAACCATTTAGTATTGGCTAAGAAATAGACTAGTTGATCAGTGGAATAGCTTAGGTTCAAAGGACAAAACAGCCAATAATAATAATCTAGTGTTTGACAAACCCAAAGAACTCAGCTTTTGGAATAAGAACTCACTGTTTGACAAAAATTGCTGGGAAGATTGAAAATTAATATGGCAGGAACTAGGCATTGACCCACACTTAACACCATACAACAAGGTAAGGTCAAAATGGATTCATGACCTAGGCATAAAGAATGAGATTATAAATAAATTAGAGGAACATAGGATAGTTTACTTCTCAGATGTGGAAGAGGAAGGAATTTATGACCAAAGAAGAACTAGAGCTCATTATTGATCACAAAATAGAAAATTTTGATTATATCAAATTGAAAAGTTTTAGTACAAACAAAACAAATGAAGATAAGATTAAAAAGGAAGCAATAAACTGGGAAAACATTTTTACAATCAAAGGTTCTGATATAAGCCTTATTTTCAAAATATATAAAGAATTGATTCTACTTTATAAGAAATCAAGCTCTTCTCCAATTGATAAATTGTCAAAGGATATAAACAGACAATTCTCAAAGAAATTGAAACTATTTCTAGCCATATGAAAAGATGCTCCAAGTCATTATTAATCAGAGAAATGCAAATTAAGACAACTCTGAGATGCCACTACATACCTGTCAGATTGGTTAGAATAACAGGGAAAGATAATGTGGAATGTTGGAGGGGATGTGGGAAAACAGGGACATTGATACATTGGTGGTGGAACTGTGAATACATCTAGCCATTGGAGAGCATTTTGGAACTATGCTCAAAAAGTTATCAAACTGTGTATACGCTTTGATCCAGCAGTGCTACTACTGGGCTTATATCCCAAAGAGATTTAAAGAAAGGAAAGGGATCTGTATGTGCAGGAATGTTTGTGGCAGCCCTCTTCGTAGTGGCCAGAAACTGGAAAGTGAGTGGATGCCCATCAAACGGAGAATGGCTCAACAAATTGTGGTATATGAATATTATGTAATACTATTGTTCTTTAAGAAATGAACAGCAGGATGATTTCAGAAAAGCCTGGAGAAACTTACATGAATGTATGATGAGTGAAATGAGCAGGGCCAGGAAATCATTATATACTTCAGCAACAATACCATATGATGATCAATTCTGACGGACATGGCCATCTACAACAATAAGATGTCAAATTTGATGGAGTTTTACCTTTTCCTTTCATCTCAGGAATGAATGACTATTATAATAGAATGAAACTTCTACTCTAACCATAGGAAGGAACCATAACCATTCAGAAGAGGCAAGTAGCTAAATTAGAATACCTAGAATTCTCCTCACCATGGTATCAGGAAACTCTAATGGTTTTCTTCCAAATGAAAATTGGAGATTAGGTATTGAGACACTTGGAGCATGATTGTAAAGTATTCCACTCTCTACTTGAAGCAGTTGGTGGTACAATAGATAGAGCACTGAGCCCACCATTATGTAGACCTAAGCCTAGTCTCAGACACTAATAAACTGTGTAACCCTCAACAATTCACTTAACCTCTTTTTGCCTCAATTTCCTAAACTATAAAATGGGGGTAGTAATAACTCCTACTTTTCTATGTTATTATGAAGACCAAATGAGATAATATCTATAGAAATGTTTACCACAATTCTTGGCACATAATGGATCTCTGTGTGTGTGTGTGTGTGTGTGTGTGTGTGTGTGTGTGTGTGTGTGTGTGAGTGTGTATTTGGGTTTATTTCCTTTTCCCTTCCTTCCTCTTCATTTTCTCCCTCTTAATTGGAAACTAGAGACCAACTGATTCAAGGACATTGAACAAAAGAAATGGTACAGGATGGCAAGTCACATTGCTCTTTCCTTTTGTCTTCTTTCTTTTTATCCTTCTCTCTCTAGAGACTGGAAACTAGTAACTGTTCTTTCATAATTCCAAAATGAAATTCATATTAAATAATTCAGCTTCAGTAGTCAACCAACTTTTATTGAACTCCTAACAGTGTCTTAGTCTGCCTATCTTTTCACAACAATCAAAATAAAAATCTTTCTGCTGTTTTTAGATTTGCATTGATCTTACTACTCAAAATTTGAAACACGGGTGGCCATTTATGCTTTAAAAGTAATCTTTTCAAAACAGTTTGTTCACATCCTTTGACCATTTATCTTTTGAGGAATGATTATAGTCATAATGTATTTGCATCAAATTTCCTGTACTTTTCAAGATACATATGTAGCTAATAGAAATACATTAAAAAGCCATTCTCTAAAAATGCGATTGAGTAGTCAAAGCAAATGAAATCACAGTTCTCAAAAGATGAACTTTAAACTCTATAAAAGATGTTTCAAAACACTAATAAGGAAAATTAAAATAAAAAGATTTAAATTTCATTTCATGCATGACAAATTTTTTAATAGTAATCAATAAATAAGTATTTATTAACCTGAAAGGACCCAACATCTTTTTTGACATAAACATCATTTTAACCTTTTGTTGTTCAGTCATTTTCAGTTATGGTCTAACTCACCATGACTTCATTTGGAGTTTTCTTTTTTTAAAAATAATTATAGCTTTTTATTGACAGAACCCATGCCAGGAAAAATTTTTACAACATTATGCCTTGCACTCACTTCTGTTTCGATTTTTCCCCTCCCTCCCTCCACCCCCTCCCTGAGATGGCAAATAGTCCTATACATGTTAAATATGTCACAGTATATCCTAGATACAATATATGTGTGCAGAACTGAACATGGCTCTTGTGCACATGAAGAATTGGATTCAGAAGGTAAAAATAACCCAGGAATAAAAACAAAAATGTTAACAGTTTACATTCATTTCCCAGTGTTCTTTCTTTGGGTGTAGCTGCTTCTAATCATCATTAATCAATTGAAACTGAGTTAGATCTTCTCTTTGTCAAAGAACTCCACTTCCATCAGAATACATCCTCATCCAGTATCGTTGTTGAAGTATATAATGATTTCTTAGTTCTGCTCATTTCACTTAGCATCAGTTCATGTAAGTCTCTCCAAGCCTCTCTGTATTCATCCTGCTGGTCATTTCTTACAGAACAATAATATTCCATAACATTCATATACCACAATTTACCCAATCATTCTCCAATTGATGGGCATCCATTCATTTTCTAGTTCCTAGCGACTACAAAAAGGGCTTCCACAAACATTTTGGCACATACAGGTCCCTTTCCCTTCTTTAGTATCTCTTTGGGATATAAACCCAGTAGTAGCACTGCTGGATCAAAGGGTATGCACAGATTGATAACTTTTGGGGCATAATTCCAGATTGCTCTCCAGAATGGTTGGATTCGTTCACAACCCCACCAACAATGCATCAGTGTCCCAGTTTTCCTGTATCCCCTCTAACATTCATCATTATTTTTTTTCCTGTCATCTTAGCCAATCTGTGTAGTGGTGTCTCAAAGTTGTCTTAATTTGCATTTCTCTGATCAATAATGATTTGGATCACTCTTTCATATGAGTGGAAATAGTTTCAATAGTTCAATTTCATCATCTGAAAATTGTCTGTTCGTATCCTTTGATCAATTTTGATCAAATTTTGATCAATTGGAGAATGGCTTGATTTCTTATAAATTAGAGTCAATTCTCTATATATTTTGGAAATGAGGAAATCAGAACCTTTAACTGTGAAGATGTTTTCCCAGTTTGTTACTTCCCTTCTAATCTTGTTTGCATTAGTTTTGTTTGTACAAAAGCTTTTTAATTTGATGTAATTAAAATTTTCTATTTTGTGATCAATAATGGTCTCTAGTTTCTCTTTGGTCACAAATTTCTTCTTCCTCTATAAGTCTGAGAGATAATCTATCATATGTTCCTCTAATTTATTTATAATTTTGTTCTTTATGCCTAAATCATGGACCTATTTTGATCTTATCTTGGTATACGGTGTTAAGAGAGGGTCCATCATGCATAACAAATTGACAAAGGTGGTAAAAAAAAATTAGTGGAAAAAAAAGAAAGTTATGGAAAGACAGACAGATTAAAGCACCATGAAGTTAGGAATTGATTCAGCCATATATATCATATACCAACTTATTTATAGCAGTATCTTTCTAGTAATTAGAAACTATAAAAAATTTACTTGTTCATCAATTGCAATTGGTTTATGGTTTGGAACATAACAGAGTGTTGCTATGCACTATGAGATGCTGAATGTGATAAATATCGAGAAGCATAACGTATGAGATGTTGTTAAGTGAAAGAGTGTTGTCATTGTTGTTCTTATTATTCAATTGTTTTTCAATTGTGTCTAACCTTTCAGGACCCCATAGTTTTCTTGATAAAGATACTATGATTTGCCTCTTCTTTCTCCAGATCTCTTTACAGATAAGGAAAGGGAAGCAGTTAAGTGATTTGCTCAGGTTCATATAGCTAGTAAGTATCTGAGGCTGCATTTGAAGTCATGAAGATGAGTCTAATTGACTCCTGAGAAAGAGAATTGAATTAAATTCATAAAAACAAAAACCGTATAAACACATAAAAATATTCTAAATCACTATTGATTTAAAAAAATACAAATAGAAACAATTGAGTTACTATCTCATATTCATCAGAAATGACAAATGTTGGAGGGAATAAGGTAAAATACACAAATTAATAAGCTGTTGATATAGTTTTAAACTGATTCAATCATTCTGGAAAACTATTTGGAACAATTGCTAAAGGACTATAAAACTGTGTAACCTTTGGATAAGCAGTATCATTACTAGGTCTATATTTGAAAGAAATAAAAGAAAAAGGAAAACAACTTAGACATGCAAAAATATTTATAGAAGCTCTTTTTTGTAGTGACAAAGAATTGGAAATTAAGGGAATCCTCTTTCAATAGTGAGTAGATGAATAAATTGCAGTATATGGTTGTGTTGTAGTACTATTGTACCATCATAAATAATAAAGGAGTAATTTTATAAGCAAATAAACAAACATGGTAAGCTTTTTTATTAAATGGCACAAAATTAAGCAGAGGTCATTAATGGAGATCATTGTGCATAGGAATAACATAATCAAACAAATAATGTTGTAATAATGATTGAAAGATTTGGCTACTCTGATCAATACAATGATCCAGGAAATTTCAATAGGCTGATGATGAAAATATTACAGTTGCCATCAGAAAGAGAACTGACCAATCAAGTACAAATTGAAGTATAATTTTCTTATTTTATTTTTCTGTTATGACTAATATCAAAACATGTTTTTCATGACTTTACATGTATAAGTTATATCATTTTGCTTGCCTTCACAATGAATGTGGGAGATGTGAGAGCATGGAAGAGATTTTGTAATTCAAAAGTTGAAAAATAAATAATAAATTTGAAAAAATAATACAGCATCCAGATCTGAAAAATAAATTAAACCATAATAAACTCAAATCCAAGTCTTCATTTTGTAGATTAAAAGGAAAGTAGCTTAGAGTTCATGTGTTTAAAGATTGGGTAGGTTAACTGCCTGGTTATGTATTCTCTTATCAAATTGATTGAGGGGTTCTATAAACAGACATGAACTGCCCTCATATACTTCTTAATATACCTGTACAGAGTTGTTTAGCTATTTTCCAATCAAATTTTTTTAAAAAATTTGTTCCCATTTTCATTAGCATAATCAAACACTAAATTTTAAATTATAGGTTTTAGATTAAAAATCTGACTTTATTATACTATCTATCTCATCATATATTTGAGAAAGACAGAAGAGAGAGAGAGAGAGAGAGAGAGAGAGAGAGAGAGAGAGAGAGAGAGAGAGAGAGAAAGATTACACATATGTATGGAAGAAAATGTACAAACTCTCAGTTAAATATCCCTGAGACTTGGTTATCACTATAATTCTTTTCCATCTAAATTCAATGACTATGTCTTTACAGTATGTCTTCAATTAGCTGATCTTTTTTTTTCAATTTTCCACTCTAAAATCCAAAATTACAAAATAAATTTTAATTAAAATTAATTTCTCCATTCTTTTTTAATAGGTTTTCTAGATCCCTTTATTGACCATCACCATCTTCTATTTTGTATCCTTATTATGCTTGCTCACATTAGATTATAAGTTCTTTTAGAGAAAGAATTGTGTTTGCATCCTCAGAGGCCAACATATATTAGTAACTTAATAATAAGGGCATTTAGATGGTACAGTGAATAGAACTGCAGCACTAAAATCAGGAGAACCTGAGGTCAAATGCAACCTCAGACACCTAATATCTCCCAACTTTGTGACCCTGGGCAAGTCACTTAACCCCAACTGCCTCACAAAAAAATGAAAAAAAAAAAACATATATGATATCTTTTATATTATATTATATATTATATATAATAAGGCCTAGCACAATAGTACTTAATAAAATGAATATTTAGTTAAATTAAATTAGTTAACACATTTAATACATTTGTTACAGTTGATCAGAGATCAAAGAGGATTTGATTTCAAGGCAGAAGGGCTCAGAAGTCATCTAAACCAATCTACCCATTTTACAGCTAAGGAAATTAAAGCAAAAGCAGGTTAAGTAACTTGTCAAATATTATATAGACAATACATAGCAGAGCTAGGATTTGAACTCAGATTTTCTGACTTTAAGTCCAAGGATTTTTTTTTTCTTATGATATCCCATTCAATATCTATTGCTTCTGCCAAAATACCCTTGAGGTGTCCTAGCATACTTGTATGGATCACTATAGATTTAAAAAGAGTCAATTAAGTACTATTATCTATGGAAGAAGAAATCCTTCCTATTGTCCATGAGGACAGTAGTACTACTAGAATCCTTAATATCACTTAGGATAATTCATAAATATATGCATGGATACTAAAGGTCAACTAAAAGATCAAGAGCTAAATGGAACCAATTTGTGTTTCTTAGCTTAGGTGAGCAACCTATGACTTCCTGCAGTGAACTGTCTTGGAGGTTGCTATTACTATTCCAGCAAAGTTGGCATAGAAAAATGCAGGACAAGGGAGTTATTCTGATCCTTAGAAGTTTAGTTGCCTGTGCCAACTTAGACAAGGATGACAAAAACTCCTCTTTTCTTTTTGTCATTCTTTGCGCCAAGGAAAGAAACTTGTCATTCCAACTTCACAAAACAGTGTTTGAGATGAAATGTTCAACTCCACTGGGACAGCCATTTTTTTGCTGTTATTACAGAAGAAAATTATAACCATAAAAATGTCCAATTTAGGAAAAAAGGTGCCACTTTAGTGTCATTTGCATAAAAGCTGTTACATACAAATTGTTATAAAGACAAATGTCTAGCACTCTTGTTGAAAATTGCTTATATGTTAGGTGCTTTCTCTGAAACGACATAAAGTCCTCTTCAAACTGAAATTCATTCTCAGGTAAATAAACCTGAAAAAGAATTTTAACCTATTTGTATGTACGTGAGTAGTTTTTTCATATTGCCTTAAACGGGTTTTCAGAAGCTAGGTTTTACTTTTTTCCCCCATAGGATTTTAGTATATAAAGATATAAGGGACCGTAGTGATTTTCCATATGGTCATACTTTTTCTTCTTTTTTTTTTTTTAGTTGAGGAATTGCCTTTTCTTTTTAGAATCATAAGATTTAAAACTTGGAAGGATATAAGAAAAATTCTAGTTCAAGTTATTCATTTTTCAACTGGGGAAACTAAGGCCCAGAGTAAAAGAAGTAGCTAGTCTAAGATCACCATAATAGGATCAGAATTTAAACTTCACATACCATGATCTCTTAGCTATTCTAATTTCCTCATCTTCATCATCACCACAACTCAACTTTACATAGCAAATATGGATATTATTTTATCTTATTTTCATGTCATCCCTGTCATATAGGCAGAACACATAATATTATTTTTATTTCACAGATGAAGAAACTAATGATAATAGGGGTGAAATTACTTAACTAGGGTAAAAGAACAATTAGTAAGAGAAAGATCTGGTCTTCAGACTCATCCTTTTTTTAGGTTGCATAATTATTTCACTGTATGTGACCATTCATAAATGCAAGTGAATATGGCCCTGAAACCACTGATTTCATGAAAAACTAAGATAAATTACTCAGATTTGCTTTACTAGAGAAATACAGATAAATTTAAGGGAAAGAACAGAATTAGAATACTGCAAACTTCAAATTTCTCTTCTAGGATATTTACACATTTTGTAGGCATGGGGCCTAATCTAGTAGAAAGAACAAGAAATGAAAACTCAAAAAGAGTTAGATTTGAATCTAACTTAGTGCCTAAATTGCTATGTAGGCTTAGGCAAGTCATTTATTGTTTCTATCATTACCCAATAACAAAACAAGAAGTTTGAACTTAGGTTCCTTATGAAAGAAAGTATGCAAGTGATTTGAATTTATATGAGGGAAAGCCATGCAAGGTCACCTGCCTCATTTTCCCCTCCAGAGACATTTGGGTCCAGTGGCCAGATATAAATCAGGATGAATGAATATGACCCTGGATGAAATGGGATATCTTCGCTTTTTTAAGCTAAGATCTTCGACAGGTTTCAGTTTGACTGAGGCAGCACTTATTCAGTGTTTAAAGTTAGGTAGCCATTGAGGCAAAGAAACTCCTCTTTCATCTATCCCTCCTCCCCAAAATTTATATGAATAAATAAATGAATTTGGGAGGGGAAGACCTTCAGGATTCCTAAGGCAGGTAGGTGGTGTAGTGAATAGAGCATCAGCCTGGAGTCAAAAGGACTTGAATTCACATCCAGCCTCAGGCACTTTTTAGTAGTATGATCTGGGCAAATCACTTAATTCCAAATATCTTCCCACCTACCCCCCCTCAAAAAAAAAAAAAAGAATTACAGTAATTATAATAAAGGAATTTTCAATAATTATAATAAAGGAACTTTCACAGTCTTTGAATAATTTAATCTTCGAAATCATTCCCTGAAGGAGATGGCAAAACTGAGATTATGAGCCAATTTTAGAGATAGGAAAACAAGGTTAGAGATCCTCAAAGGGAATTCAAATTGTTATTGATATCCATGACAAGTCTGAAACTATTACTGCTATACCATTGTCTTGATTCTGCCTTCTAAAAGATGTTTGAATTTTGTTGTTGCTGTTGCTGTTTTATATGAATAGTAAGATTATTGCAGCTAAAATCATCATATAATGCAACGTTTGGGGGAAGCCTTTGGGGGAGGATGGGGGAGATTTATTGATCTGATGATTAATCGTCACTGTTCTGTCTCCTTTTCATTGTCCATGAGGACAGTAGTACTACTGGAATCCTTAATATCACTTAGGATAATTCATAAAATTTCTCTTAGCCTAGGAATTAAGAATCAGGAAGCTTTGGTAATATATCTTAAAACAAAAGCAATAATAAAAAAATAAATTTTCATCAAGTGATAAATTGTATTTATTACAGTAGGATATTTTCCCTTTTAAAAGAGCAAATATCATGCATTTGACTGAGCTCTTTGGAAAATATTGACTCACATGAGAGCTATTCCCCAATTAGTAAATAAAAAAAGAGTATAAACAGACCATTTGCAAAGGAAGGAATGCAAACTATTTGTGGTGATGAAAGTCTGAAATTCCATCTCGTATTTTTCAGATTGACAAAACTGACATAAAAACTGCAAATTTTGAAGAGGCTATCAGAAAACAAGTACTGTAATACACTGTTATTACTGAAGCTCTGAACTGGATCTGCCATTTTGAAAAGCAATTTTGAATTATGCTTTCCAAAGTCACTAAAACGTGCATATCCTTTAACTTAATGATACCATTATTAGATATGTACCTCAAAGATATCAAATAAACATATTTTCTGTCTTTACATTTTATAACCATGTTTCAGTACCTTCTTTATCTATCTTAGTGGCTCCTTTTCCCCATTGTTAAATTCTTTCTGAAATTTTTATTTTGAGGAAGGAACACAAGTCAGACATATTGCATTTAGACTTTATTCACACACTTCTAGCAAGTAGTTTCTCTACTCTTATCAGTTTATTCTATTTGTGGCCTCCCCACCGCTAATCTAAGCTCCTTTAGGACAGAGATTGTCTGTTCTTTTGTATATATTTGTATTGCAAGTATTTAACACAGTGTTTGAAACAATAGTTTAATAAACGTTTGTTGAAGATTTAACTTGAAAGTTACAAAAGACTCATATGTATATAAATATTTAATATTTTCTTTTTGTGCTGGCAAATATCTAAAAAAGAAGGTGATTGTCAACAAACTGGGGGATGTCTGAATGACTTATAATATATGAATGTGATAGAATGCTACAGTTCAATAAGAAATGATGAAGAGAGTTTCAGAGAAACCTGGAAAAACTTGTATGAAACAATATGAAGTAAAATGAAGAGAACCAGGATAATAATTCCTATGATAACAACAATATTATTAAATATTTACAACTGTATTAAAAGACTATAATCAACACAAAGATAAATCACAATAACAGAAGACTCATAATGGAACATGCGACACACCTCATGAAAAGACATCTGGGAGTGCAGCCAAAGTGGCAGAGTCCAAGCAGCAACACAGATGAAGTCTCCCAATATTTCCCACAAAAAAGAAACCTTAAAATAACACAACAAAATAAATTTTGGAGAGATGGAGTCAACAAAGTCAAAGGAAGACATCTTTTCCAGCCTAAATCAATACAAAAGGTTAAGGTCTGTTATATCTTGATCCTAAAAAAACTACTAGGATAGCAGACCAAGACAGAAACCCAGAAGAAGACAACAATATATAAATAGCCACAAGCAAAACCTCAAAAAATGCTAATTGGATGCAAGCCATACAAGTACTCATAGAAGAGATAAAGAAAGACTTAAGTGGGAGAGGGAAAAGACATAAAGATATTAAGAATGATAAAAAGAAATTATTTTAAAAATGTTAACCACTTAATAAAAGTGGCATAAAAATATTAAAGAAAATAAGACCTTCAAAAACTGAATTTCCCTAATGGTATAAAAGTGTGGGGGAGGGCGGGAGGATTCATTGAGAAAAAAAAGACTATTTGAAAAGCAGAATTATTCCAATAGAAATAAAGGTATAAAAACTCACTGAGGAAAATAATTTCTCAAAAATCAGAATTGGGCAACTTGATGCTAATGACTCCATGAGATCAAGAAAAAATAAAATCAAAAGAATGAAAAAATTGAAGAAAATGTGAAATGTTACACTGGAAAAAAACTGATCTGAAAAACAGATCAAAGAGAGATGATTTAAAAATTATTGGCCTGCCTGAAAGCCATGATTAAAGAAAGAGCCTAACCATCATATTTTAAGATACCATCATGGAAAACTGCCTTGCTATCAGGGATCCAGAAGGTAAAATTGAAATGGAAAGAATCTATCCATCACCTGTTGAAAGATATTCCAAAATGGTAGCTCCCAGGAATGTTATCATAGGGAAAATGTTGTAAAAAGCCAAAAAGAAACAATTCAAACATTGTAGAATTACAGTCAGAGTAAAACAAGATTTTACCAGTTTTTATATTAAAAGATCCATGGGCTTAGAATATAATGTTCCAGAAGGCAAAGAAAGTGGTATTACAATCAAGAATAACTTACCAAGTAAAAATGAGTATAACCCTTTAAGCAAAATAATAATAAAAATTAATAAATAAAGAAAAAGAGGAATTTTGATAATTTTTCATGAAAAGACCATACCTGAACAAAAATTTTGATATTCAAACACAAGACTCAAGAGAAGCATAAACAGATAAACATGAAAGAAAAATCAAAAGGGACTTAATATGATTCATTTTATTATATTCCTATATAGAAAGATGATACATGTAACTCCTAAGAATTTTATCATTTTTAGGGCAGTTAGAGTAATTATACATAGATAGATGTACATAAATTGATTATAATAGGATTATGTTAAAGTAAATAAATTTAAGAAAAAGGAAGGCACTGAGGGAAATGGGAAGGGAAAAGAGGAAGAAAAAGGAAGAATGGGAAAAATTATTTCTCAGAGATCATTATATACTTCAACAATGATACTGTATGAGGATGTATTCTGATGGAAGTGAATTTCTTTGACAAAGAGACCTAACTCAGTTTCATTTGATCAATGATGGACAGAAGCAGCTACACCCAAAGAAAGAACACTGGGAAATGGTTTTCTTCCTGGGCTATTTCTACCTTCTGAATCCAATTCTTCCTGTGCAACAAGATAACTGTTTGGTTCTGCACACATATATTGTATCTAGGACATACTGTGACATATTTAACATATATAGGACTGCTTGCCATCTAGGGGAGGGGGTGGAGGGAGAAAGAGGGAAAAATCGGAACAGAATTGAGTGCAAGGGATAATGTTGTAAAAAAAATTACCCAGGCATGGGTTCTGTCAATAAAAAGTTATTATAATTAAAAAATAAAACAAAACAAAAAAATTATTTCTCAGAAAGAGACATGGAAAAAGATGATTTACAATTCTGGGGGCAAAGCTTGAGACCCACTTTCATCAGAATTGGTATAAAAAGGGAAGATAATATGCGAAATGGGATATAGAAACCCATATGATTTAAGAATATAGGAGAAGGGATAAGATCAGGGGAAGGAATGATCAAAGAGAAAGCAGATTAAGTGAGGCAATGGTCAGAAGCAAAACGATGGAAATACATAGTTAAAAAACTTAACTGAATGTTGTGACCTCTGTCATAAAATGGAAGCAGATAAGAGAATGGATAAAAAATCAAAATCAAACAATATGTTGCATATAAGAAAAACACTTGAAACAGAGACACAACACAACACAGAGTTAAAATAAAGAGCTAGAAATGAATTTTTCATGATGATTTATTTAAAGAAAAAAACAGAGAAATCAATCATCATCTCAGAGAAAGTAAAATTAAAAGAGATAATCAGGGAAATTACATTTTTGTTAAATAATCCACAATGAAGAAACATCAAAAATTTTATTAAAATTTTACCCTGATGAAGGTCTCATTTCTCATAGATATAAAAATATGGAACCGAATCAAATTTATTAGTGTGTATGTATGTGATTTCTAGAAAATAATTTGGAACTAGAGTCAAAAGACTATAAAAATGAGCATGCCCTTTGACCCAGAAATATCACTATCAAGTCCATATACCAATAGGTCAAAGGAAAACAATTTATCTGAACAAAAATACAAACAGCACTTCTCTTTGTGGTGATAAAGAATTGACAATTTAGAAGATGTTTACCAAATAGGGAATAGCTGAACAAGTTGTGGCATATGATTGTGATGGAATGTTATTATGCTATTTAAAAGTGATGGAGTGGTTTTTAGAAAAAATGGTAACACCTGAACTGATGCAAACTAAAATGAAGAGAAACAGGAGATCATTTTGAACAATAACAGCAATATTGTAGTGATGACAAATAATGAAAGCCTTGACTATTCCAATCAATACAGTGATACAAAACAATTCCAAAAGACTCATGAAGAAAAAAAATGCTATCCATCTTCAGAAACAGAACTCATAAATTCTGAAAATCAAGATATAACTTACTTTATTTTTGTTGCTTTTTAAAAAAGTGTTATACTTAATATGTAAATATGGTCTGCATTATTTTACATGTATAATTGGTATCACTTAGCCTGACTGCTCAGTGATGGGATGACTAGAAAGAATTTGTAATTTAAAAGTTTAAAAGAAATGAATGTTAAAAATAAATAAACTTCTTTTTTTATTTCTTTAAAGGCCTCATTCTCTGAGTTTAGATTCAGAGTAAAGACTTAGGAATACTTTTTGGATATGGCAAATGAAGAAATTTGTTTTTCTCAACTATCCATAGATTACTTTTGCAATCCTTTTTTCCAATTGGAAATGAGATAGACAAGAATTTTCATTAATTGGAAAAAATAAAATAAAAAATTTAAAGCATCCATTCACATAACTAGTATCCGTGGATTTTCTCCAAACTACTGTGTTAATCATTTCTTCAGAAGCAAAAAATTTACAAAATGACAAAAGTACTTTTCCCCACCAATTTAACAAATCACTTGATAGTCTTCTCAAACAATAAAATAATTTAAGGCAGTTCAGACTCACCCAGAATTCACAGGCTCCCAGTGAAATAGAAGAGCATTCACTTGGATATCCAGTTCTACCCAGTAAATGTCCTTGTGCTATACCCTGTTTTAGCACCCCTCTTTAAAGGGTACTACTTCAGCTAACCATTAAATTTATTTGATCATGTAAGGGATTTCCTCAAGTAAGAGGGGCTATTTACTCAATAAAGGCACCATCCTGGGAGTATTTTATTTATCAGTTAGTCTAAAAGACCAGTAATTAAATAAAACTGAAAGGGAAAAAAATAGACTTCTTAAGAAAAGTGGATTACTAGTTAGCCTCCCAAACTTCATAATTGACTTTTGTAGCTTATTCAGAGCAGCTTAAAGTATATCACCAATCTTCAACATTTTGCAGTGTTTAAATGGGCTGATATAATCTATTCTGTTCATGTAAGAAAAGGTTTGGAAATCATTAGTTGTATGGTGGATGCAACATTTATGGTGTTATATGAAGCTATTCATGGTATTGTGTTCAAACTGTTTTTGTATATTCAATCTACAAGAGGATAAAGGTAGTACAATTAAACTCCACATTGCCATAGCAAAATTATTTTTCCTCCATAGATAAGGTTCCTTTCTATACCTATTTACTTATCTAAATAATGATGACATTGGGCTACATGTCTAAGGCCTTCTCTAGATTTAAGGTTCACCTTGAATCACCTCCTAAAAAGAAAAAGAAGCAATACAAGGACATGAAACCTGATTTTAAAAGAGGAAGTTTCTCCCTAAAACTTTTTTTTTCAAGTCAGGTAAGAGACAGCTAATAGTTTCTATTCCCTTAAATAAGTTTCCTTTTTTGTTTTAGGGAGAAAACAAAACAATTCTTAAAATTGAGATATAATAGATTTTAAAATCTATTTAACTTTAATTAGTGAGAATTCCTAAATTCTGATTAATGTCCTAGACAAACTGAATCACAATTTGGTTATTTTCCAATCTATGCAAATTCTTTCTCTTTTTGTGAACCAGGAAAAGGTTTAAGGTACCAATTTTTACTGACAGGGTCTCAAAAATCTGACTCTAGATCACTTAAAAGCAATCTGTTTGTAGTCATATTTTTAACGTAGTCACAGACTGTTTTTCTGTTTTCTTAAAATTCCTAAATTCTTCTGTTAACACTTTCAGTGCAAATAGATCACTTTAGAGGGCTTTAATTAGAAATCCTTTAAAATTGCTTTTAATATTATATCTCAAATAAATTTGCAAATTACTTTACACACATAGAAATCATTTATCAATTGGTCACATCTAAAAAAAGCCCATTAAATTATTAAATATGAAGCAATTATATCCAATAAAGCAATTAACATTCATATAGCACGTTTCATGCTAAGCCCTTTTGCAACCATGTGGTCTTCACAACAACAACTATTTCCCTTTACAAATTCAGAAAACTGGGCAGAGGTAAAATAATTTGTCATAAATACATAACTAATACTTATCCATAATTAGGACTGAGAATGATGGTATTACCAAATGCAGAGACTGACTGGTTTGCAGACAGTAGTAACTGCCTGGTTGAGTGATGCCAAGAGTACCCAAATTCTTCCCAGGCAGTTCCTGGACAGAATCTGCTGAAAGCTGGAGTGACTGGGGCCAGAATATCCCTTTTATAGTAGTTTCATGTGCCAGGGCTCCGAGAATGCTGACTATTGGGTCTTACCACTCCACTCCTTCAAAACTGGATTGGAAAGGTATTCAGGCAAGGTTGTATGGGGTCCCCAAGGCTTTACTTCCCTTATTTCTACAGGTGAGGCAGAAAGAATCCACCGATCACTTCTTGAGTCCACAAGGAAAAAACAAAACAAAACAAAACAAAGAATATTGTAGCTAAGTTCCATAATTATCAAATCAAGGAGAAAATGCTGCAAGTAGCTGAAAGAAACAATTCAAATATCAAGGAACCACAAATCAGAATTATTCAGGACCCAGTAGCTTTAACATTGAAGTAAAAGAGGGACTGGAATCTAATATTCTGGAAGACAAAGAAGATTGGACTACAATCAAGAATCAACTAGCCCTAAAAAATTGATCATTGTCTTTTAGGGGGAAAGATGAAAATTCATTTAAATAGGGGATTTTCAATCATTTTGACTAAAAGACCAGCCCTGAACAGAAAATTTAATCTTCAAATTTAAGACTCAAATGAATCATAAAAAGAAAAAAAAATTAGTTTCTTCTCCCCAATTTAATTTAAATCATAATTTAGTGCTTCCATTTCATTTTTCTTATAATCTTTGTAACCAAAACTTTTTTTTTTTCCCCTGAGAGTTTATCAATGAATTTATTGTGGAGTTATCTCTTTTGTGTTTAATTTCTTAACTCATGGTATTCCTTCATTCAAAATTTTCTTCTCTTTATTTTTATTTCCAGAATCAATTCAAGGATTGGGAATTTGTATTGGCACCAGGCTCCACTCCCTTCCTTTCCTTTGGATAAGAAAGGTAGATTCAATAAGCAATTAGATGGTAAAATGGATACTGCTCTAGGCATGGTGTCAAGAATGTCTGAGTTCAATTCCATTTTCAAGTGTGTACTAGTTATTTAATCCTAGGGAAATTACTTTAGCTCTATCTTAATTTCCTCAATTATAAAATGGGGATAACCATAATAATTTTTTCTCAGGGTTTTTGAGAGGATCTAAAGAGATTTTTTGTAAGGTTAAAGTATTTAGCAGTGTTTGGTACATAGTAGGCAATTAATAAATGCTTGTTCCCTTCCCTTAATACCCAATATTAGTCTGTTCCTCATTAAATATGGAAGCTCCTAATATTGTTTGCATTGGGATGACTGATTTCCACCTTTGACCATGACCAAGAAGTCTACCCCTCTTCTATTATACTTGACTTCTACCTTTATTTATCAAGGAGCAAGTATAGATGCTAGTTTATCAATTGTCACTAGTAAAATAAGGAACCAGACATTGAGTTTGTTTCCTCTCAAGGAAACTATTCCTGACAGGCTCTGATCATACATGGGAAATTATCACATCTTTAGGCCTCTTAGAGGGCTGCTAGTTGTCTCTTTATAATTTTCCCTTAATCTTCTGGTGTGCCTAACAAATTTTGGACATGATCTTCAATTTAAATATATAGAAGGCATCCCATCATGAACTTCCTGGATTATAAGATTCTCTGCCTAGTGTTGTATCTCTATGTTTCCTTAGGTAGTTTCTTACCATGAGTTAAGCTAGCTTCAGGTTTCTTGACAGGGTCGGTCCTATACATCCTATTTTCTGAAGATTGGACTGCCTTCAAATTTTCCAATCATTACCTCAATCACAACATCTACAGGCTTCTGAATATCATCTTGTGCCTCACTAGACTTTTTGAAGGAGAATCATGTTCTTTCATTTTATTACCAATTGCTTCATAGCTTAAAAATCTTCACTGGATAACTTCCTAGAGGAACTAGGCTTGGCTGTAACTTTTCATAATGCCATGTTTAATACTATTATTTTAAGCTTTTCAAACTGTGTGATAGGCAACTTACTTGCTCAAAGTCACAGGGATAAAAAGTGGCAGAGCACAGATAGGATAAACTATCTATTATTTCATTTACATATTCCATGCCCAGTTTTGGCATTGTCTGAGATCCTTTTCAGCTCTATTATCTATGACATCTGATTCAGCAAAGTTTAGTAGAATAAACAAAGGTTTGAAAAGGGTACAAATTTCCCTTCTTGATTCATTTTCTCTTATGATCTGAACCTAACAATTTACTTGCAATTTTCTCTTGCAGTAATTATGCAATGATCAATGTATCTTTTGAGCAAAACTACTGAATGCATGTTCTAGTTTTTTTTTTTTTTTTTGTTATACACTAGTGGATGTGAAGTGTTGGTTAAAATTTAGTAACATATAATTTACTTTTCATATAACTTCCTATAAATGTGTGGTTACCTTCAGACAAGGTAAAGAATGACAAAAAATAAATTATTCTCATTTATCTTATAATAAAACACAAAGCACCAAACAATTGTTGTCATTATGTAATAACAGAGAACTAATCGGGCAACCAAACAGTGCTGATTAGAGAAGCAAATTTAATAATATTTGACTTTGTTATTACTTCAAAATTTATCATTGGTGAACAAATTCCTATGTACCCCTCTCTTGATTATTTCCATTTATTATAAGTATTCACATTCACAACCCTGCATAATAGGGGACTGGGCAATGAGGTTTTAGGCCTTAGAGCATACTCTGGATTTTTTTCCTTGTTGATAATGCAAAGCATGCACGAAAGAAACTTCCTTCTTGGTTCCAATCCAAACTGTGGAAACTTATTGAGCCTCAACTGACCATAAATGACCAGGATGCAGTAACTTCTATCCAGTCACCATGTATTCTTGAATGATTGATATGTCTATGTTATTAGGGAATTTTGTTTGCTTGGGTTTTATGTGTAAGGTTTATTCTTTTCAGACTCTAGAAAAATAAGTATTCTAAGAGAATAGAACCCAGATGATTAGGATGAGGAGATCCATGAAAGCCATCAGAAGTCTAACTGTTTACCAGAGCCAGTCATAATAGCCAAATCATATGAGAAATCAATATAGAAGCAGTAACCTGTGTCATTTAGGGCAGCAGTGGATTGATACTGAGACATTATGTATCACAATAAACCATTCCAGATAAGGAAGGGGGGCGACTCTTCTATAGGTAAGAGCTAACCTTTTAGCAAACTTCGCAAATTTCCTTAATGCCAAAGACTGAAAGGTAAACTTTAGTTTCATTTGTTTTCTATATGCATTTCTACAAATATGTGTATATTTGTATATTGTTTCACAACACTTTTTCATGAATCTCAAGGCAAGGGTGGGTGTTGTATGTCCCCCATTTTTGTTGTTCAGTATTGGAAGTATGTCCAATGCTTTAGAACCCACAGTGTAATATTCTTCTCTACAATATAATGTTCTCTGAGAGCAGATTTCTAGGGGGCTTCTGGAGGCAGCCATTAAATACCCTAAATGCAGCCAGGAGTTAAAATCCAAATCCTTTGTCATCTCTTTTGTAGTCTTGTGTCTTTTCCTGGGGCCTAGTTAGCTTTAATACAGACCCATCTCTCTCCTTGGTTCCTAGAACTTAAGCTGCTTTCTCTGGCTTATGAATTTCCTTGACTGAATCCTGGCTGAGGCTCTGAGAGCTTCTGCCACTAGTCCTTTACCTCTGCCAGCTTCAGCCTCCAGCTTCCTCCTAATGAGCTTCTAGTGGGCTTGTCCTCTAGTGGCTTGTCCTTCTTGGCCTTGACAGTTCCTCCTTATATATGCTCTCTTAAATGTGTGAATCTTGTGGAATTACAGTAAGTACTAAGTATGTGTAAATTAGAGAATCATTATCTCATCAATTCCACTGATTTAGATTTTGTAAGAATCCTAACACCACAGGATGAAGTTTTCTTGGCAAAGATACTGGAGAGATTTGCCATTTCCTTCTTCAGTGGATTATGGAAACAGGTTAACTGACTTCCTTGTGGGGTCACACAGATTATAAGTGTCTGAGGCTAGATTTAAATTTAGATCTTCCTGAGTCCAAGTCCAGACTCTATCCATTGAACCACCAGTTGTCCCCAGTATATCCCCTAGTTTAGTAGAATTGTTCTGTTACTATTATTTATATATTGTCTCAGTCAATTTAAAAAAAAAAGCTTTTCATCTCAATAGTCAATCATATTAGAGAATAAATAGGAAGGGGATTGGTAAGTGATAATAAAAGAAAGCATTTAGGGTTACATCTACATTCTAAACAGAATTACTAGTTATTGCTTCTTGGAGAATCTAACTTTCTATTCCACTATGAGTTAGGAGAGTAAGTCCAGAGGAGATGCACTATCTAGAAGAGATCCATTCACTATAATGTCTATACTTTTATACTTTTTCCCCCATCATATTTTTTGGAAACCTCTTTTTTCCATCTGTAACAATCTTCACATTCTTTCCTCTTACAATCCTTCCTTTTCCTGGTGATTATGGAAATCCAGCTTTTTGCTACAGTAGTCTCACCTTTTGATGCTCTTTCCAATAATATTTACTTTTATGTCACCAACAGTTTTATTCCATTGAAGTTCTTCTAGTCCTTGCTCCTGCTTACTACTTCTAGATCCTCCTTCTAATAATATATAACATTTACTTCCATCTTCTATAGTGGCCAATTCAGAACTTTTTATGCTATCACTCACTGACATCTAGCAGAAAAACTGTCTAGATAATTGAAGATATTTTACCAATATCAGTTGCAAAAAAATTAGAAGTTGGAAAAATTTCCAGGCTCAATTAACTGCTTTACAGTGTCATTTTTTTTAATATTAAAAGAATTCAATGGAACTGTGAAGTTTAGAAGTTTAGAAAACAGATATAGTGAAAAAATATGCCTCAAGAGAAAGAAACAAGAAAAACTCAAACACAAAGACTAGATAGAGGTTTCTACTCATATACTATTGCACAAGTTCTGGGGCAATTATGCCACCTTTTGTGTAATATTTTTGTCCATTTGTCCATTTGAGCAGACAAATTCTGTTTAGGGTCCCTGGATAATTCTTTGTATAACCTGAGGCCTGGTAATATTGTTATAATGTTATTATTTCATCACTATTTTTCTAAACATCTTTCCACATTTATCATGCTGCACAAGAAAAATCAGATCAAAAAAGGAAAAAAGGAAAAAGAAAAAGAAAAAGAAAAAAAAAACAAGCAAGCAAACAACAACAAAGTTGAAAATATTATGATCCATATTCAGTCTCCACAGTCCTCTTTCTGGACACAGCTCTCTCCATAACAAGTCTATTGGAATTGACCTGAATCACCTCATTGTTGAAAAGAACCAAGTCCAGCACAGTTGAACATCATATAATTTTGTTGTTGTTTACAATGTTCTCTTGGTTCTACTCACTCAGCATCAATTCATGTAAGTCTCTTTAGGCCTTTCTGAAATCATCCTGCTGATCATTTCTTATAGAACAATAATATTCCATAATACCATAAATTATTCATCCATTCCTCAACTGATGAGCATCCACTCAGTTTCTAATATCTTACCACTACAAAAAGGACTGTTACAAACATTTTTGCAGACATAGGTTCTTTTCTCTATGTTATGATCTCTTTGGGATAGAGACACAGTAAAGACACTGTTGGATCAAAGGGTATGCACAATTTGATAGCCCTTTGGGCATGGTTCCAAATTGTTCTCTTTAATAGTTGGATCAGTTCAAAATTCCACTAACAATGTGTTAGTGTTCCAGTTTTCCTACATCTCCTCAAACATTTATCACTATCTTTTCCTTTTTTGCCAATGTGAGCGGTGTGAAGTAGTGCCACAGAGTTGTCTCAATTTGTAAAATGCTATGATGTTGTTGTTGTTCAATTGTTTCCATTGTTTCTGACTCTTCATGACTTTATTTGGGGTTTTCTTGGGAAAGATACTGAAGTGGTTTGCATTTTCTTCACTGGTTCATTTTAGAAATAAGGAAACTGAAAAAAATTAGGGTTAAGTGACTTGTCTAAGGTCATACAAATAAGAAATGTGTAAAGATAGACCTTTAAATTCAGGAAGTTATTCAAATGCAACACTCTTTTGTGCCATCTAGTGCATAATAATATTATTAATATGCATATGTGATTTTAATTGATTAAATAATTCATTGATATGATACTATATAGCCAGCCAGACAACTAGCTTTTAGAAATGAAGTAATGTGAACTACTAAAGTAATAAGAACAATTGGCCTAAATGAATTATCTCCCTAAAAGCATGGAACCAATGCACCTAGAAGCACATTCTGGGTCCAAGAAAAAGTTACTACAGATTTAGTAAGCACATATAGCAATTCACAGCTCCTATTTGCTGGAAATCCTTTTCTTTCTTTTAGGGGTCCCCTATAATACATGTTGCTATAAGATAGCTTCTGCTTGGCTTTTTCTAGATTTTTGAATTTACCTTAAGGTGTCTTGTTTGTCCTTTATTGCTGAAGATCTGAAATCTGAAATTTATCCTCAGCAAATGAGGAGGCAAAGAAAATGGAAAACAGGATATTTCTCCTTCATCCTTAAGTTATTGCCTGTTAGGATCAGGACTTGAACTGCTTCCACCACTAGACTGATCTGCCCCTGGGATGTCTAATTCTGAATTACCTTGTTTTTATACAGGCTACATAGGGTATACCTTTTTACATTTCAACCAATTCTAACATAGTGCCTGTGATCTGTTATCTCATTTCATAAAGAGACTTTAGATCCTTGTAAATTAAATACTTTTTCCTATACCTAAACTTTGATTGACTACTTGATTGAATAGAAATGGTATTATTTGATTTTTTTAAAAAGGGTGTAGACCATCTTGTTAATTATTTAAATAAAGTGGGAATGATTGATTTAATTAAATGCTACTCTTACATTGTGATGAATTCTTGTTCTAAGAAGAAAGTTAGAAAACAATGTTTTAGGCAAGTGGAGAATAATGTCACACACAAAAAAAGACATTTACTATGTTTCAACAGATGGGCAATTTTTTTTAAAGTGTTGGGGCTATTTTCAAATCAGTAATATATATACATTTGAAATGAGAAGACAGAATAAAATGAAAAAAAATAAGATTTTTACTAAGAAAATACTAATGTCACTCTAAGTCAGTAAACCTGACATCATTTCAGGGGAAATTCTAGAATATGATTAGATAGTTTTAAAATACCTGCTTGTTATTTTGCCCAATTATATACCAGTAAAACCGAAAATCTAAGGGAAATGAATGAATATCTACAAAACATATGCCACCCAGATTAAAAGATGAGGCAATATTTCTATATTAACTATATGTGTATGTGTGCATTTGTGTTTGTACATATACATGTATATATGAAGCTTATATAACACTATATTAAAGAAATTGAAGAAAATATCTTTGAGTTCCTGAATTCTATGAAATATATAAAGAACAATTATTCCCAAAATAATATAAACAATCTGAAAAAATAAGTAAAGGGTCCTATCAAAATCATTTTGTGATACAAATATGATTTTGTTATCTACCTAAACTAGGGACAGCAAAAATAGAAAAAGAAATCTATAAATCAATTTCTTTAGTGAATATCGAAACAAAAATTTAAATAATATACCAGCAAAGATATTAAAACAATATATTGCAATAAATTACAAATATCATTACAGTATGATAAAGTGAGATTTCTATTAGGGATACAGGATAGGTTCGGTATAAAGAAAACAAGTGACATAATGTACCATATCAATATCAATAATAATAATAAATCATATGGTTATATCAAAAGCTGCAAAAAGACTTCGACAAAATATAATAATTATTCCTATTTAAAATACTAGAAAACATAGGAAGAAATGCAGCTTTTCTAAAAATAATAATGTCTCAAAAACATAAGCAAGTATATTTAATTTGGATGAATTTGAACTCTTCCCAATAAGATCAAGAGTGAATCAAAGAAAAATGGGGAAAGGAAAAAGAAGTTTTGCAAGAAAGTAACAACTTGCTAAAATGTGAATTGGAAAAGGGAAAAAATTCCAAGGAAGTGCAGGGAAACAGAATTTGTGAATTGGAAAAAATTTTTAAAAGTTCAGGAAAGTAAGAATTGTGAATTGGAAAAGATAAAGAATTCACTAGAAAGTAGGATTATGAATTGGAAAAGACAAAGAATTCACAAGACAGTAGGATATGTGAATTGGAAAAATAAATAATTCACTAAAAAAAAATTAGTGAAATGGAAAAAAGTTCCATAGAGCAAAACAACTCATTTAAAAACTCAATTGGACATATACAAAAAGAAGTAAAAAAAGCTAATGAAGAAAATAATTAATTAAAAATCAGAACTGAACAAATAGAAACTAATGATTCATTGAGACAGTCAATCAGTCAAGCAAAACCAAAAAAAAAATGATAAATTGGAAAAAGCCATGAAATATCTACTTGGAAAAATGACAGACCTGAAAAATAGATATAGGATAGATAATCTTAGGATTATTGGACTTTCTGAAAATTATGATGAAAAAAGAGCTTACATACTATTCTATAAGAAATCATCAAAGAGAACTGTCCAGATGTAATAGAACCAGAAGATAAAATAGGCATTGAAAGAATCCATTGAACACCTTCTGAAAAAGATCCTAAAATAAAAACACCAAGGAATGTTGTGGCCAAATTTCAGAGCTATCAGAGTAAGGAAAAAATATTACAAGCAGCCAGAAAAAAACAATTCACAACGAAGTAAGCGAATTTCATCTATTTCTGATGAAAAAACCAGAACTTAACAAAAAGTTTGATCTACAAATATAGAACTCAAGAGAAATCTAAAAAGGTAAAGATTAATCTTGGGAACTATATTTTGACTATATAGATGTATAAAGAATACATGTATACCTTGTTCTAGAAATTGATGTGGAAAGGACATTGTACCAGAAAAAGGGTAAAGTGGGGGTAGTACATTTCATGAAGAGGCATAGGAAACCTATTATATCTGAGAGAAAGAATGGAGGGGGATGAATATAGTGGGTATCTTACTGCCTTCAGAATTGGCTTTAAGTGAAAAATCTTAAGACATATTCAATCTATGGTGAAACTTCTCCCATCTCATTGAAAAGTGAGAAGGGAAAAGTGAAAAGGGAAGGAATAAGCTAAGCGGAAGGGAATACGGGAACTGGGAGGGAAAAGGGTAAGATAGGGGGAGGAACTCTAAGGCGGGGGGAGGGATACTAAAAAGGGAGGGCTGTGAGAAGCAAGTGATGCTCACAAGCTTAATACTGGGAAGGGGGGAAAGGGGAAAGAAGGGAGAAAAGCATAAACCGGGGTTAACAAGATGGCAAGTAATACAGAATTGGTCATTCTAACCATAAACGTGAACGGGGTAAACTCCCCCATAAAGAGGAAGTGGTTAGCAGAATGGATTAAAAGCCAGAATCCTACAATATGTTGTTTACAGGAAACACACCTGAAGCGGGGAGATACATGCAGGTTAAAGGTAAAAGGTTGGAGCAAAATCTACTATGCTTCAGGTGAAGTCAAAAAAGCAGAGGTAGCCATCCTGATCTCAGATCAAGCTAAAGCAAAAATTGATCTAATTAAAAGAGATAAGGAAGGACACTATATCTTGCTAAAGGGTAGCATGGATAATGAAGCACTATCTATATTAAACATATATGCACCAAGTGGGGTAGCATCTAAATTCTTAAAAGAGAAACTAAGAGAGCTGCAAGAAGAAATAGACAGTAAAACTATAATAGTGGGAGATCTTAACCTTGCACTCTCAGAATTAGATAAATCAAACCACAAAATAAATAAGAAAGAAGTCAAAGAGGTAAATAGAATACTAGAAAAGTTAGATATGATAGATCTCTGGAGAAAATGTAATGGAGACAGAAAGGAATACACTTTCTTTTCAGCAGTTCATGGAACCTATACAAAAATTGACCATATATTGGGACATAAAAACCTCAAACTCAAATGTAGTAAGGCAGAAATAGTAAATGCATCCTTTTCAGACCACGATGCAATGAAAATTACATTCAACAAAAAACCAGGGGGAAGTAGACCAAAAAAAATTGGAAACTAAATAATCTCATACTAAAGAATGATTGGGTGAAACAGCAAATCATAGACATAATTAATAACTTCACCCAAGAAAACGATAATAATGAGACATCATACCAAAATGTATGGGATGCAGCCAAAGCGGTAATAAGGGGAAATTTCATATCTCTAGAGGCCTATTTGTATAAAATAGAGAAAGAGAAGGTCAATGAATTGGGTTTGCAATTAAAAATGCTAGAAAAGGAACAAATTAAAAACCCCCAGTCAAACACTAAACTTGAAATTCTAAAAATAAAAGGTGAGATCAATAAAATTGAAAGTAAAAAAACTATTGAATTGATTAATAAAACTAAGAGTTGGTTCTATGAAAAAACCAACAAAATAGACAAACCTTTAGTAAATCTGATTAAAAAAAGGAAAGAGGAAAATCAAATTGTTAGTCTTAAAAATGAAAAGGGAGAACTCACCACTAACGAAGAGGAAATTAGAACAATAATTAGGAGTTACTTTGCCCAACTTTATGCCAATAAATTCGACAACTTAAATGAAATAGAAAAATACCTCCAAAAATACAGCTTGCCCAAACTAACAGAGGAAGAAGTAAATATCCTAAACAGTCCCATCTCAGAAAAAGAAATAGAACAAACTATCAATCAACTCCCTAAGAAAAAATCCCCAGGACCAGATGGATTTATATGTGAATTCTACCAAACATTTAAAGAACAATTAACTCCAATGTTATATAAACTATTTGAAAAAATAGGGATTGAAGGAGTCCTACCAAACTCCTTTTATGACACAGACATGGTACTGATACCTAAACCAGGTAGGCTGAAAACAGAGAAAGAAAATTATAGACCAATCTCCCTAATGAATATTGATGCTAAAATCTTAAATAAAATATTAGCAAAAAGATTACAGAAAATCGTCACCAGGATAATACACTATGACCAAGTAGGATTTATAACAGGAATGCAGGGCTGGTTCAATATTAGGAAAACTATTAGCATAATTGACTATATCAATAACCAAACAAACAAAAACCACATGATCATCTCAATAGATGCAGAAAAAGCATTTGATAAAATCCAACATCCATTCCTAATAAAAACACTTGAGAGCATAGGAATAAATGGACTTTTCCTTAAAATAGTCAGGAGCATATATTTAAAACCATCAGTAAGCATCATATGCAATGGGGGAAAACTGGAACCTTTCCCAGTAAGATCTGGAGTGAAGCAAGGTTGCCCACTATCACCATTATTATTTAATATCGTATTAGAAACACTAGCCTTGGCAATAAGAGTCGAGAAAGATATTAAAGGAATTAGAGTAGGCAATGAGGAAACCAAACTATCACTCTTTGCAGATGATATGATGGTATACCTAGAGAACCCCAGAGATTCTACCAAAAAGCTATTGGAAATAATTCATAATTTTAGCAAAGTAGCTGGCTACAAAATAAATCCCCATAAATCCTCAGCATTTTTATACATCACCAACAAAACCCAACAGCAAGAGATACAAAGAGAAATTCCATTCAGAATAACTGTTGATACCATAAAATATTTGGGAATCTATCTACCAAAGGAAAGTCAGGAACTATATGAGCAAAATTATAAAAAAGTCTCCACACAAATAAAGTCAGACTTAAATAATTGGAAAAATATTAAGTGCTCTTGGATCGGCCGAGCGAACATAATAAAGATGACAATACTCCCTAAACTAATCTATTTATTTAGTGCTATACCAATCAGACTTCCAAGAAAATATTTTATTGATCTAGAAAAAATAACAACAAAATTCATATGGAACAATAAAAAGTCGAGAATCTCAAGGGAATTAATGAAAAAAAAATCAAATGAAGGTGGCCTAGCTGTACCTGATCTAAAATTATATTATAAAGCAGCAGTCACCAAAACCATTTGGTATTGGCTAAGAAATAGATTAGTGGATCAGTGGAAAAGGCTAGGCTCACAAGACAGAATAGTCAATTATAGCAATCTAGTGTTTGACAAACCCAAAGCCCCTAACTTCTGGGAAAAGAATTCATTATTTGATAAAAACTGCTGGGATAATTGGAAATTAGTATGGCAGAAATTAGGCATGGACCCACACTTAACACCATATACCAAGATAAGATCAAAATGGGTCTATGACCTAGGCATAAAGAACGAGATTATAAATAAATTAGAGGAACATAGAATAGTTTATCTCTCAGACTTGTGGAGGAAAAAGAAATTCGTGACCAAAAATGAACTAGAGACCATTACTGATCACAAAATAGAAAATTTCTATTACATCAAATTAAAAAGCCTTTGTACAAATAAAACTAATGCAAACAAGATTAGAAGGGAAGCAACAAACTGGGAAAACATTTTCACAGTTAAAGGTTCTGATAAAGGCCTCATTTCCAAAATATATAGAGAACTGACTCAAATTTATAAGAAATCAAGCCATTCTCCAATTGATAAATGGTCAAAGGATATGAACAGACAATTTTCAGAGGATGAAATTGAAACTATTACCACTCATATGAAAGAGTGTTCCAAATCATTATTGATCAGAGAAATGCAAATTAAGACAACTCTGAGATACCACTACACACCTGTCAGATTGGCTAAGATGACAGGAAAAAATAATGATGAATGTTGGAGGGGATGCGGGAAAACTGGGACACTGATGCATTGTTGGTGGAGTTGTGAACGAATCCAACCATTCTGGAGAGCAATCTGGAATTATGCCCAAAAAATTATCAAATTGTGCATACCCTTTGATCCAGCAGTGTTTCTATTGGGCTTATATCCCAAAGAAATACTAAAGAAGGGAAAGGGACCTGTATGTGCCAAAATGTTTGTAGCAGCCCTGTTTGTAGTGGCCAGAAACTGGAAAATGAATGGATGCCCATCAATTGGAGAATGGCTGGGTAAATTGTGGTATATGAATGTTATGGAATATTATTGTTCTGTAAGAAATGACCAGCAGGATGAATACAGAGAGGACTGGCGAGACTTACATGAACTGATGCTAAGTGAAATGAGCAGAACCAGGAGATCATTATACACTTCGACAACGATATTGTATGAGGACATATTTTGATGGAAGTGGATTTCTTTGACAAAGAGACCTGAGTTTCAATTGATAAATGACGGACAAAAGCAGCTACACCCAAAGAAAGAACTCTGGGAAACGAATGTGAACTATCTGCATTTTTGTTTTTCTTCCCGGGTTATTTATGCCTTCTGAATCCAACTCTCCCTATGCAACCAGAGAACTGTTCGGTTCTGCAAACATATATTGTATCTAGGATATACTGCAACATATCCAACATATAAAGGACTGCTTGCCATCTAGGGGAGGGGGTGGAGGGAGGGAGGGAAAAAAATCGGAACAGAAACGAGTGTCAATATAAAGTAATTATTAAATAAAAAATTAAAAAAAAAAAAAACAATTCAAATACTGAAGTGCCACAATAAGGATCACTCAAGATCTGGCTGCCTCCACATTAAAGGATTGAAGGGTCTGGAATCTGATATTCCGAAAGGTAAAAGAACTTGGAATGCAGCCAAGAATAAACTACCCAGGCAAGCTGAGCATTTTCTTCCAGGGAAGAAGATGCACATTTAAAGAAACAGATGAACTCCATTTGTTTCTAAGGAAAAAACCAGAACTAAACAAAAAATTTGATCTCTAACCATAGGAATTCAAGAGAAGCAGAAAAGGTAAAAGGAACTCTTGAGAATTATATTTCTGTTTTGGATATACAAAAAGACTAGATATATGTTCTGATTTTACTGATATAACATAAAAAGGGGGAAGTACAAATGGAAAAGGGATAATGTCAAAAAAGGAGGAAAGGGGGGGCTAAAAAGAGGGAAACTACATCTCACAAAGAGGCAAAGGAAACTTATCATATCCGAGGGAATTTAGAGAGGGGGAGGAACATTGTGTGAATCTTACTCTCATCAGAGTTGTCTCGAAGAGAAAATACTTGACATGTTTTTCAGAAAATCTTCTCTCACCTCATTAAAAAGGGGAGAGGGAAAGGGAAAAGGAAAAGAGTAATAAGGGAAGGGTACAATAAAGGGGAAGAGATTCAAAGTGGGGAGGGAAGGATCCTAAAGAGGGTGAGCGGCATAATACAATTGGGGCACATAAGATTAAAACTGGGAAATAGGGTTGGGGGGGCAAGTAAAAGAAAAGCATAATCTGCAGATAATAAGATGGCAGGAAACACAGAATTAGTCATTGTAACCATAAAAGTGAATGGAATGAACTCTCCCATAAAGCAAAGGTGGATAACAGACTGGATCAAAAGTCAGAACCCTGTTGTTTACAGGAAACATATTTAAAGCAGGGAGATACATACAGAGTAAAGGTAAAAGGCTGGAGCAGTATCTATTTTGCTTCAGGTGAAGTAAAAAAAAAAATCAGGGGTAGCCATCCTTATCTCAGATCAAGCAAATGCAGAAATTGATCTAATCAAAAGAGATAAAGAACGAAACTATATCTTGCTAAAGGGCAGCATAGACAATGAAGCAATATTGCTAAACATATATGCACCAAGTGGTATAGGATCTAACTTCCTAAAGGAGAAATTAAGAGAGTTGCAAGAAGAAATAGACAGAAAAAACTGTAATAGTGGGAGATCTCAACCTTGCACTTTCAGAATTAGACAAATCAAACCACAAAACAAATAAGAAAGAAATTAAAGAGGTAAATATAATATTAGAAAAATTAGGTATGATAGATCTTTGGAAAAAACTGAATGAAGACAGAAAGGAATATACTTTCTTCTCAGCAATTCATGGAACCTATACAAAAACTGACCATATATTGGGATATAAAGACCTCAAAATTAAATGCAGAAAGGCAGAAAAAGGAGTTATATCATTTTTTTTCAATTCACGATGCAATAAAAACTACATTCAACAAACAGTTAGGGGAAAGTAGACCAAAAAGTAATTGGAAACTAAATAATCTCATACTAAAGAAGGATTGGGTGAAACAGCAAATTATAGACACAATTAATAATTTTATTCAAGATAATGATAATGATGAGACATCATATCAAAATTTGTGGGATGCAGCCAAAGAAGTAATAAGGGGAAATTTTATATCTTTCAAGGCTTACTTGAATAAAACAGAGGAAGAGAAGATCAATGAATTGGGCTTACAACTAAAAAAGCTAGAAAAAGACCAACTTAAAAACCCCCAATCAAATACTAAATTTGAAATTCTAAAATTAAAAGGAGAAATTAATAATATTGAAAGTAAAAAAAAAAAAAAACCATTGAACTAATAAATAAAACTAAAAGTTGGTTCTATAAAAAAACAATAAAATAGATAAGCCTTTGTTAAATCTGATTAGAAAAAGGAGGGAGGAAAATCAAATTAGTAGTCTTAAAAATGAAAAGGGAGAACTCAAAAATGAAAAGGGAGAAGAGGAAATTAGAGAAATAATAAGGAGTTACTTTGCCCAACTTTATGCCAATAAATTTGATAACCTAAGTGAAATGGATGACTACCTCCAAAAATATAGGCTTCCCAGATTAACAGAGGAGAAAGTAAATTGCTTGAATAATCCCATTTCAGAAAAAGAAATAGAACAAGCTTTTAATCAACTCCCTAAGAGAAAATCCCCAGGATCAGATGGATTTACATGTGAATTCTATCAAACATTTAAAGAACAATTGGCCCCAATGCTATATAAATTATTTGATAAAATAGGGAATGAAGGAATCCTATAAAATTCATTTTATGATACAGACATGGTACTGATACCTGAACCAGGTAGGTTGAAAACAGAGAGAGAAAATTATAGACCAATCTCCCTAAAGAATATTAATGCTAAAATCTTAAATAAAATATTAGCAAAAAGACTACAGAAAATCATCCCCAGGAAAATACACTATGATCAAGTAGCATTTATACCAGGAATGGAGGGCTGGTTCAATATTAGGAAAACTATCAGTAAAATTGGCCATATTAATAACCATATTAATATATATAATATATATAAAATAATATATAATATATAATAACCATATTAATAACAAAAACCAATAGATGCAGAAAAAGCATTTGATAAAATTCAACATCCATTCCTATTAAAAACACTTGAGAGCATAGGAATAAATGGACTTTTCCTTAAAATAATCAGTAGCATCTATTTAAAACCATCAGCAAATAGCATATATAATGGAGAAAAACTGCAACCATTCCCAATAAGTTCAGGAGTGAAACAAGGTTGCCCACTATCACCATTACTATTCAATATTGTATTAGAAATGCTAGCTTTTGCAATAAGAGTTGAGAAAAAGATTAAAGGAATTAGAGTAGGCAATGAGGAAATCAAATTATCGCTCTTTGCTGATGATATGATGCTATACTTAGACAACCCCAGAGATTCTACTAAAAAGTTGTTAGAAATAATCTACAACTTTAGCAAAGTTGCGGGATACAAAATAAACCCACATAAATCATCAGCATTCTTATATATCACTAAAAAATTCAACAGTCAGAATTACAAAGAGAAATTCCATTTAAAGTAACTGCTGATAGTATAAAATACTTAGGAATCTATCTGCCAAGGGAAAATCAGAAACTTTATGAGCAAAACTACAAAACACTTTTCACACAGATTAAGTCTGATCTAACCAATTGGAAAAATATTAAATGCTTTTGGATAGGGCGAGCAAATATAATAAAGATGACAATGCTCCCTAAATTAATTTATTTGTTTAGCGCTATACCAATCAGATTCCCATAAAACTATTTTAATGACCTAGAAAAAATAACAACAAAGTTCACATGGAAAAACAAAAGGTCAAGAATTTCAAGGGAATTAGTGAAAAAAAAAATCAAATGAAGGTGGCTTAGCTGTACCAGATCTAAAATTATATTACAAAGCAGCAGTTACCAAAACCATTTGGTATTGGCTAAGAGATAGATTAGTTGATCAGTGGAATAGGTCAAAGGACAAAAGACAAAGGACAAAGGACAAAACAGTCAATAATTATAGGAATCTAGTGTTTGACAAACCCAGAGACCCCAACTTTTGGGATAAGAACTTACTGTTTGACAAAAATTGCTGGGAAAACTGGAAACTAGTATGGCAGAAACTAGACATGGACCCACACTTAACACCGTACACCAACATAAGATCAAAATCGGTCCATGATTTAGGCATAAAGAACGAGATTATAAATAAATTAAAGGAACATAGGATAGTTTACCTCTCAGACCTGTGGAAGAAGAAGGAATTTATGAACAAAGAAGAATTAGAGATCATTACTGATCACAAAATAGAAAATTTTGATTATATCAAATTGAAAAGATTTTGTACAAACCAAACGAATGCAGACAAGATTAGAAGGGAAGCAATAAACTGGGAAAATATTTTTACAGTCAAAGGTTTTGATAAAGGACTCATTTCCAAAATATATAAAGAATTGAATCTAATTTATAAGTAAGCAAGCTACTCTCCAATTGATAAATGGTCAAAGGATGTGAACAGACAATTCTCACATGAAGAAATTGAAACTATTTCTAGCCATATGAAAATATGCTCCAAGTCATTATGAATCAGAGAAATGCAACTTAAGACAACCCTGAGCTACCACTACACACCTGTTGTCAGACTGGCTAGAATGACAGGGAAAGATAATGCAGAATGTTGGAGGGGATGTGGGAAAACAGGGACACTGATACATTGTTGGTGGAATTGTGAATACATCCAACCATTCCGGAGAGCATTTTGGAACTATGCTCAAAAAGTTATCAAACTGTGCATACCCTTTGATCCAGCAGTGTTACTACTGGGCTTATATTCCAAAGTGATCATAAAGAAGGGAAAGGGACTCCTATGTGCACGAATGTTTGTGGCAGCCCTGTTTGTAGTGGCCAGAAACTGGAAACTGAGTAGACGCCCATCAATTGGAGAATGGCTGAATAAATTGTGGTATATGAATATTATGGAATATTATTGTTTGGTAAGAAATGACCAGCAGGATGATTTCAGAAAGGCCTGGAGAGACTTACGTGAACTAATGCTGAGTGAAATGAGCAGGGACAGGAGATCATTATATACTTCAACAACAATACTATATGATGATCAATTCTGATGGACCTGGCCATCTTCAGCAATGAGGTGAACCAAAAAAGTTCCAATGGAGCAGTAATGAGCTGAATCAGCTACACCCAGCAAAAGAACTCTGGGAGAATACTGGGAGGATCATTCAATGAATTCCCAATCCCTATATTTTTGCCAGCCTGTATTTTGGATTTTCTTCACAGGCTAATTGTACAATATTTCAGAGTCTGATTCTTTTTGGATAGCAAAATAATGGTTTGCTCATGTATACTTATTTTATATTTAATTTATACTTTAATATATTTAACATCTATTGGTCATCCTGTTATCTAGGGGAGGGAGTTGGAGGAAGGAGGGGAAAAATTGGAACAAAAGGTTTGGTAATTGTCAATGCTGTAAAATTATCCATGCATATAACTTGTAAATAAAAAGCTATTTAAAAAAAAAAAAGAGTGAATCAAGAATTTTCATCATCACCAGCATTATTCAGTTTTGTACTAGAAATGCTAACTATAGCAATAAAATAAGAAAAAAATCAAAGAAATAAAAATAGACAAGGAGTAAACAATACTATGACTTTTTTTTTTTAACGGATGATATGTTAGCATTGTTAGAAAACCCTAGAGAATCAACTGAAAAACTAGTTAAAAGAATTAAGGACTTTGATAAAGTTGCAGGATATAAAATAAACCCACATAAATTTTAACATTTCTACATACTAGCAACAAAAGCAAACAAGAAGGAATAGGTAAATTCCATTTAAAAAAAAAAAAAACAAAAAACTTACAAACAATATAAAATACTTAAATAATACTTAAATAAATTATAAAAGAGTATTTGCCAAAGCAATCCCCATAAACATATGGATAATTAACATTTTCATATTAGTCTCAGTTGTAAACAATGAAACAGATGAAGAGGACAAAAACTTAAAAAATAATGAAGTGAAAAAAAGTTATTTTGATCTTCATTCAGAGTCCTTCAATTCTTTCTCCAAACATGTGTATGGCATTTTCCTTCTTGAATTTTTTATAGTTACCTTGAATGACTTTGTTGTTGAGGAATCATGCTTTTATAGTTATTCATCACACAATGTTGGTGATACAGTATATATTTTCTTCGTTCTGCACCTTTTATTTTGCATCACTTCCTACAAATCTTTCCAGATTTTTTTTTCTGAAATATATCTGTCCATCCTTTATTCTTGAACAATAGTATTCTATTACATTCTTATACAACTGCTTGTTCAACTATTGTCTAATTGATAAGCATCACCTCAATTTTTAATATTTTGCCACTTTATTAGAAAAATATATCAGTTGGGGTATTACTATAAATATTTTTGGCATGTAAATCATTTTCACTTTTTTTAAAATAATTTTTCATTGATAGAATGCATGCCAGGGTAATTTTTTACAGCATTATCCCTTGCATTCATTTCTGTTCCGATTTTTCCCCTCCCTCCCTCCACCCCTTCCCCCAGATGGAAAGAGTCCTTTACATGTTGAATGGGTTGCAGTATATCCTAGATACAATATATGTGTGCAGAACCAAACAGTTTTCTTGTTGCACAGGGAGAATTGAATTAAGAAGGTATAAATAATCCAGGAGGAAAAACATAAATGCAAGCAGTTTATATTCATTTCCAGTGTTCTTTCTCTGAGTGTAGCTGCTTCTGCCCATCTTTGATCAATTAAGGCTCTCTTTATCAAAGAGGTCCACTTCCATCAGAATACATCCTCAAACAGTATCATTGTTGAGGTATATAATGATCTCCTGGTTCTGCTCATTTCACTCAACATCAGTTCATGTAAGTCTCGCCAGTCCTCTCTGTATTCATCCTGCTGGTCGTTCCTTACAGAACAATAACATTCCATAACATTCATATACCACAATTTACTCAACCATTCTCCAATTGATGGACATCCTTTCATTTTCCAGCTTCTAGCCACTACAAACAGGACTGCCACAAACATTTTGGCACATACAGGTCTCTTTCCTTTCTTTAGTATCTCTTTGGGGTATAAGCCCAGTAGAAACACTGCTGGATCAAAGGGTATGCACAGCTTGATAACTTTTTGAGCATAGTTCCAAATTGCTCTCCAGAATGGCTGGATGTGTTCACAATTCCACCGACAATGTATCAGTGTCCCTGTTTTCCCACATCCCCTCCAACATTCCACATTATCTTTTCCTATCATTCTAGCCAATCTGACAGGTGTATAGTGGTATCTCAGAGTTGTCTTAATTTGCATTTCTCTGATTAATAATGATTTGGAGCATATTTTCATATGTCTATAAATAGTTTCAATTTCTTCGTCTGAGAATTGTCTGTTCATATCCTTTGACCATTTATCAATTGGAGAATGGTTTGATTTCTTATAGATTAGGGTCAGTTTTCTATATATTTTGGAAATGAGGCCTTTATCAGAACCTTTGATTATAAAAATGTTTTCCCAGTTTATTGTTTCCCTTCTAATCTTGTTTGCATTTGTTTTGTTTGTACAAAAACTTTTCAGTTTGATATAATCAAAATTTTCTATGTTGTGGTCAATAGTGATCTCTAGTTCTTCTTTGGTCATAAATTCCTCCCTCTTCCACAGGTCTGACAGGTAAACTATCCTATGCTCTTCCAATTTATTTATCATCTCATTCTTTATGCCTAGATCATGAACCCATTTTGACTTTATCTTGGTGTATGGTGTTAAGTGTGGGTCAATGCCTAGTTTCTGCCATACTGATTTCCAATTTTCCCAGCAATTTTTGTCAAATAATGCATTCTTATCCAAGAAACTGGTGTCTTTGGGTTTGTCAAACAGTATATTATTAAAGTTATTGGCTGTTTTGTCCTTTGAACCTAACTTATTCCATTGATCAACTAGTCTATTTCTTAGCCAATACAAGATGGTTTTAGTAACTGCTGCTTTATAATATAATTTTAGATCTGGTACAGCTAGGCCACCTTCATTTGATTTTTTTTTCATTAATTCTCTTGAAATTCTTGACCTTTTGTTTTTCCATATGAATTTTGTTGTTATTTTTTCTAATTCATCAAAGTAGATTTTTGGGAGTCTGATTGGTATAGCGCTAAATAAGTAGATTAATTTAGATAGTATTGTCATCTTTATTATATTTGCTCGCCCAATCCAAGAGCATTTAATATTTTTCCAGTTGGTTAGATCAGACTTAATTTGTGTAGAAAGTGTTTTGTAGTTTTGCTCATAAAGTTTCTGATTTTCCCTTGGCAGATAGATTCCTAAATATTTTATACAATCAGTAGTTACTTTAAATGGAATTTCTTTTTGTATCTCTAACTGTTGGGTTTTGTTAGTGATATATAAGAAGGCTGATGACTTATGTGGGTTTATTTTATATCCTGCAACTTTGCTGAAGGTGTAGATTGTTTCTAATAACTTTTTGGTAGAATCTCTGGGGTTTTCAAAGTATACCATCATATCATCAGCAAAGAGTGATAATTTGGTTTCCTCATTGCCTGTTCTTATTCCTTTAATCTCTTTCTCAACTCTTATTGCCAAAGCTAGCATTTCTAATACAATATTAAATAGTAACGGTGATAGTGGGCAACCTTGTTTTACTCCTGATCTTATTGGGAATGGTTGAAGTTTGTCCCCGTTACACATAATGCTTACTGCCAGTTTTAAATAGATGCTACTGATTATTTTAAGGAAAAGTCCATTTATTCCTATACTCTCAAGAGTTTTTAATAGGAATGGATGTTGGATTTTATCAAATGCTTTTTCTGCATCTATTGAGATGATCATATGGTTTTTGTTAATTTGATTATTAATATGGCCAATTATATTGATAGTTTTCCTAATATTGAACCAGCCCTGCATTCCTGGTATAAATCCTACTTGATCATGATGTATTATCCTGGGGATGATTTTCTGTAGTCTTTTTGCCAATATCTTATTTAAGATTTTAGCATCAATATTCATTAGGGAGATTGGTCTATAATTTTCTTTCTCTGATAGATTTGATGTCTTCAACTTGAAAACTACCTGTTCATATCCTTTGACCATTTATCAGTTGGGGAATGCTTTGTATTCTCATAAAATTGACTCAATCCTCTATAATTAAGAACTGAGGCTATTATCAGAGACACTTGCTATAAAGATGATTTCTCTACATTCTGTTTGCCTTTTAAATGTTTATTTTTTGTTTGTTTATACAAAAGTCTTTTAATTTAATATAATCAAAACTATCTATGTTATACTTCATAATGCTCTTGTTTGGTCATGAATTTTTCCCCACTCCATACATCTGAAAGGTAAACTATTTCTTGCTCTTCTAATTTGCTTATGATGTTTATGTATAAATCATGCACCCATTTTGACCTTGGTATACAGTATGAAATGCTGGTCTATACCTAGTTTGTGTCCTTTTCTTTTCTAGTTTTACTATGTTTTTATCATTCTTATCCCAAAAGCTGGGATCTTTGGATATATCAAACACTGAGTTACTATGGTTATTGGCTACTGTATCTTACATACCTAATCTATTCCATTGATCTCCTACACTATTACTTAACCAGTATCTAATGGTTTTAGGTAGACACTATTTAACAGTTTAAGGAATGCTTCTTTTATGCCTATGCTCACTTGTGTTTTTAACAAAAATGGGTACTGTATTTCATCAATAGCTGTTTTAGTCTCTATTGAAATAATCATAATTTTCTTTTGGTTTTATTTTTGACATGCTCAATTAAGCTGATAGTTTTATTAATATTGAATTAAACATGTATTCCTGTTATAAATCCCATTTGATGATTTTATATAATCCTTAAGATATATTGTTGTAATTACATTGTTGGTGTTCTGTTCAAAATTTTGTATTGATATTTATTAGGGAAATTTGTCTAAATTGTTTTTCCTTTGTTTTAACTCTTCCTGGTTTAGGTATCAGCACTATATTTATGTCATAAAATAAATTTGATAGAACTCCTTTTTCATATATTGTTTTTCCAAATGGTATATACAAGTACTGAAATTAATTATTCTTTAAATATTTTGTACAATTCACTCATGAACCCATTCATTCCTGAGATTTTTTCTTTTCTTTTTTTGATGTAATAAAATTATCTCTTTTTGTAAGTGATATGATAATACATTCAGAAAGTGTTACACAATTTAAAAGTTAGTTGAAACAATGATTTTAACAAAGTAGCAGGATATAAAGTAAACTCATATAAATGTGTATCACCAAAAAAAAAAAAATAACCTATAAGATAATGAGAGATATACCATTGACAATAATTCCAGACAGTATAAAATACCCTGAATATGCTTGACAAATAAACCAGAGAATAAGAATTTTTTTTTAATTTTTCCCTTTTTTTTTTAATTAAAGGTTTCTATCATCAAAACATATGCATGGATAATTTTTTGTTAAATCTTTTTATTTTCAAAAGATATGCATGGATAATTTTCAACATTCATTCTTGCAAAACCTTTTTTCCAATTTTTTTCCCTACCTTCCCTCTAGACGGCAAGTAATCTAATACATGTTAAACATGCAATTCTTCTATACAAATTTCCACAATTATCATGATGCACAAGAAAAATCAGATCAAAAAGGAAAAAAAATTTAAAAAAATAAAATGCAAGCAAACAATAACAACAAAAGTTGAAAACACTATTTTACAATTTACATTCAGTGCTCAAAGTCCTCTTTCTGGATGCAGATGGCTCTCTTCTTCACCAGTTCATTGGGATTGGCCTGAATCACCTCATTTTTGAAGAGACATGTCCATCAGATCATGGTATAATAATGTTCTCTTGGTTTTACTCACTTCACTTAGCATCAGTTCATGTAAGTCTCTCTAGACCTTCCTGAAATCATTCTGTTGAACATTTCTTATAGAATAATACTATTTCATAAAATAAATATATCACAGCTTATTCAACTATTCTCCAACTGATGGGCATCCACTCAGTTTCTAGTTCCTTGCCACTATGAAAAGGGCTGCTACAAATATTTGTGGATGTGTTCATCATTTTACCTCTTTTATGATCTCTTTTGGATACAAGCAAAATAGAAACACTGCTGAATCAAAGGATAGATACAATTTGATAGCCCTTTGTGCACAGTCAAAATTGCTCTCCAGAATGGTTGGATTACAATTCCACTAACAATTTATTAGTGTACCACATCCCCACCAACATTCATCATTATCTTTTCCTATCATCTTGGCCAATCTGAGAGGTGTGTAGTGGTACCTCATAATTGTTTTAATTTGCATTTTTCTGATCAATAATGATTTAGAGCACCTTTTCATATAAATAGAAATGGTTCTAATTTCTTCATCTGAAAATCATCTGCACACATACTTTGACCATTTAGATATTGGATAATGACCTTGATTTCTCATAAATTTGAGTTAATTCTCTATATATTTTGAAAATGAGACCTTTATCAGAATCCTTGAATGTAAACTTTTCTCCCAGTTTATTGCTTCCCTTTTAGTCCTGTCTGTATTGATTTTATTTGTACAAAATTTTTAAGCTTAATATAATAAAAATTTTCCATTTTATGTTCAATAATGTATTCCAGTTATTCTTTGGCCAAAGATGCTTTCCTTCTCCACAGATATGAGGGGTAAACTACCCTTTGTTCTTCTAATTTGTTTATAATATCACTCTTTATGTCTAAATCATGAACTCATTTTGACCTTATCTTGGTACAAGATGTTAGGTATGGGTGAGTGCCTAATTTCTGTCATACTAATTTCCAATTTTCCCAGGAGTTTTTGTCAGTGAGTTCTTAATCTTAAAAGCTGGTGTATTGGGGTTTTTCATACACTGGATTATATAGTCATTGACTATTTTGTCCTGTAAACCTAACTTATTACACTGATCAATTACTCTATTTCTTAGCCAGTACCAAATGGTTTTGATGACTGCTACTTTATAATATACTTTTAGGTCTGGTGTAGCTAGAGATCACTTTCATTTGCACTGAAATAATACAATATGCATGCCTTTCTACATTAGATTTTTTTTTTTTAATGTGACATGTGCTGTCAAGAAAAAATAGTACATTTCCTTCTGTTCCAATTCAATTTCCAAAGGCCTAACTTATCTAAAATTCTATTTACCTCCTTACTTTATTTACTTATTGAGTGGTTGAATTTATAGAGCTCTAAAAGAGGAAAATGGAGGTCTTTCTATTTTGCTCTCTATTTTTTCCTGTAATTCATTGAACCTCTTCTTTAAGAATTTGGATGTTAAATTTATGGTACCACCACATACCTCTAAGATTGACTCAGATGACAGAAAAAGATAGTTATAGATGTTGGAGTTGAAAAATTGGGACATTAATATATTGTTGATAAAGTTGTGAACTGATCCATACCATTTTGGAGAGCAATCTGGAACTACGCACAAAGGGCTATCAAACTGTGCATACCCTTTGATCCAGCAGTGTCTCTACTCAATCTGTACCCTAAAGACATCATAAAAGAGGAGAAAGGACTAACATGTACACAAATATTTTTAGCAGCTCTTTTTGTAGTAACACAGAACTAGAAACTAGGTAGATGCTCATCAGTTGGGGGAATGACTGAATAAACTGTGGTATATTTATATTTTGGAATATTATTGTTCTATAAGAAATGATCAGCAGAATGATTTCAGAAAAGCCTATAGAGACTTACATGAACTAATGGTAAGTGAAATGAGTGGAACCAAGATTATATTGTACACAGAAACAAGATTATATGATGATCAACTTTCATGGACATGACTCTTTTCAACAATGATGTTATTCAGGTCAATTCCTATGAACTGATTATGGAGAGAACCATCTGCATCCAGAAAGAGGATGAGGAGGACTGAATGTAAATTATAATATGATGTTTTCAACTTTTTGTTGTTTGCTTGATTTTTTTCTTTCTCATTTTTTCTTTTTTGATCTGATTTTTCTTGTGCAGCATGATATATGTGAAAATATGTGTAGAAAAACTGCACATGTTTAACATATATTGGATTGTTTTCTATCTTGGGGACAGGGTAGGAGGAAAGGAAGAAGAAAAATTTGGAGCACAGAATTTTGCAAGGATGAATGTTGAAAACTATCTTTGCATGTATTTTGAAAATAAAAAGCTATTTCCCCCCCAAAAAAAAATTATTGAACTTGGTACTTATATGTTTAGTATGGTTACTTCTTCATTGGTTATAGTATCTTTTAAAAAGATATACTTTCCTTATCTATCTTTTTTTAAAATTTTACTTACCTGAGAGACCATTACTGATCAAAAAATAGAAAATTTTGATTACATCAAATTAAAAAGGCTTTGTACAAACAAAACTAATGCAAACAAGATTAGAAGGGAAGCAACAAACTGGGAAAACATCTTCACAGTTAAAGGTTCAGATAAAGGCCTCATTTCCAAACTATATAGAGAACTGACTCAAATTTATAAGAAATCAAGCCATTCTCCAATTGATAAATGGTCAAAGAATATGAACAGACAATTTTCAGATGATGAAATTGAAACTATTACCACTCATATGAAAGAGTGTTCCAAATCATTATTGATCAGAGAAATGCAAATTAAGAAAACTCTGAGATACCACTACACACCTGTCAGATTGGCTAAGATGACAGGAAAAAATAATGATGAATGTTGGAGAGGATACAGAAAAACTGGGACACTAATGCATTGTTGGTGGAGTTGTGAACGAATCTAACCATTGTGGAGAGCAATCTGGAATTATGCCCAAAAAGTTATCAAATTGTGCATACCCTTTGATCCAGCAGTGTTTCTATTGGGCTTATATCCCAAAGAAATATTAAAGAAGGGAAAGAGACCTGTATGTGCCAAAATGTTTGTGGCAGCCCTGTTTGTAGTGGCTAGAAACTGGAAAATGAATGGATGCCCATCAATTGGAAAATGGCTGGGTAAATCGTGGTATATGAACGTTATGGAATATTATTGTTCTGTAAGAAATGACCAGCAGGATGAATACAGAGAGGCTTGGAGAGACTTACATGAACTGATGCTAAGTGAAATGAGCGGAACCAGGATATCATTATACATTTCGACAAAGATATTGTAGGAGGACATATTCTGATGGAAGTGGATTTCTTTGACAGAGACCTAACTGAGTTTCAATAGATAAATGATGGACAGAAGCAGCTACACCCAAAGAAAGAACACTGGGACACGAATGTAAACTATCAGCATTTTTGTTTTTCTTCCCGGGTTATTTTTACCTTCTGAATCCAATTCTCCCTGCACAACAAGAGAACTGTTCAGTTCTGCAAACATATATTGTATCTAGGATATACTTCAACATATCTAACATATATTAGACTGCTTGCCATCTAGGGGAGGGGGTGGAGGGAGGGAGGGGAAAAATCGGAACAGAAACGAGTGCAAGGGATAATGTTGTAAAAAAAATTTTACCCTGGCATGGATTCTGTCACTATAAAGTAATTATTAAATAAAATAAAATAAAATATTTAATTTTTTTTTTCTTACCTGGCATCAGTATTGCCAACTTTGCTTTCTTTTTTAAAACTTCAGGTAAAGAATATAAGATTCTGCTCCAACTTCTTCCCTTTAATTTGTGTGTATCTCTGCACTTCAAGTGTGTTTCTTGTAAACAACAACCTGAAAGATTCTGAGTTTTGATCTATTTTGCTGTTCAGTTCTGTTTTGTGGGAGAATTAATCATATTCACATTCATAGTTATGATTACTACTTATGTATTTCCTTCCATCTTATTTTTTCTCCTCTTTCCTTTCACCCTTTCTCTTCTCTCATCAGTCTTTTGCTTCTGTGTTGCACCTCTATGATATGTCTCCTTCTTTCAGTCTCTACTTCTCCCCACCCTGTTTTTACTTAATCTCCTCATCTCTTACTTCCTTATTGCTTTAGGTTTAAATATTCAGATAACTGTGTTTATTATTCTTTCTTAGAGCCAATACTGATGAGAGAAGGATTCATATGGTGCTCAAAACCTACCTCTCTTTGTAATGCATTTCATGATTTTTCATGTGAATTAATCTACCCTATTCTACCACTTCCCTCCTTTTACACTCAGTGAACTCCTCTTTTTTATTTCTTAAATTTTTTTTTGGACATTCCCTCTAATTGACCTTATAGCTGTACCTTCTATATATGTTCCTTTTATTTTGGTCTTCTTTAAGGATTAAGGACAACAACAACCAACCATCCAACCATCCATCAGTGGTATACTTTTTAAGTATTATAAGTGTCAGCTTCCCATGTAGGGATGTAAACTGTTCACCTCTGTTGAATCCCTTATGTTTTCTTTTCCATTTTTACCTCTTATGCTTCTTGATATTGTACATCAATTTTTTAGTTTAATTCTGGTCTTCTCCTTATAAAAGTTCTAAATAGTTTTATTTCAGTGAATGATCATTTTTATCCTTAATTTATTATATTTAATTTTGCTGAGTAATAGACTTTTGCTTTTCCAGAATACCATGTATCATGACCTACAATCTTTTAATATTGCAGTTGTCTAGTCCTATAGAATCTGGAGTATGACTCCCTTATATTTTAATTGTTCCATTCTGATCACTTGCAGTCTTTTTTTTAATTGACTTTCAGGTAACTCACTGCTACTGATACTGTCTCTCCTGGACCTAATGGATAACTTTGATGGATAACAAACATAAGATAGAATACAAAAAGCTCTTGATATGCTAGAAAAGTTGTCATATTCTTAGAAATTTAACAGGAAGAAATAAAAATTACACTTGAATTCAAAAAAAAATAACTTCTTAAGTAAAAGAATGGAAATTAGTTCATGTGAAAATTATCTTGGGATTTTAGTGAAAAGCAAGTTCAATATGAATCAATTCTATGATATGGATTTATAAAGTTAATGCACACAATAACAGCAAGAATATGTGATGAACAACTATGAAAGAATTGGTTCTTAGTTATTCAGTGTTCCAAAGAAATCCCCATAGACTTTGGACAGAAAAGTCCAGCTACAACCAGAAAAAGAACTATGGAGATTAATGTAAATCAACATCTGCTATGTTCACTTCTTTTTTTCTGGTTTTCCCCCTGTTTTTCCCTTTTGATCTTATTTTTCTCTCCCAACATGATTCATAAAGGGATGTTAAAAATAAAAAAAAAATAAAGTTAATGCCCACTTAGGCTACATTAAGGAACAAGGAAGCAGAGCCAAGATGGCTGAGTAAAAGTGGGAACATGTCTGAGCTCTCCTCCAAATTTTCTTACTTATAAATAATGACTATAACTGAATTCTAGAGTGGCAGAACCCAGAACAAGATGAAATAAAACAATTTTCCAGCTCAAGACAACTTAGAAGTTTGGCAGGAAAGGTGTGTTGTTTCATGGTGAGAAAGGAGCACAGTACAATGCAGGCAGATACCAGGCCCTGGCAAATCAGGAACAGTCCTCTGAGAGACTGGATCAGCGGCAGGTGGGGTGGTTTCCAGTTCTCTCAGCCCATGGACCATAAGGAAATTAGACTCTAACAGATCAGAAGGAGATTTACAAGGATCCCTTTTCTGGCACCAGTGTCACAACTCTGTTGTATTGCCTTTACTTGGAGGTCTTGATCTTTTCCCAGTGCAAGAAGGAATACTAGCACAACACAACTTATGGCCACAGGGGAACAGTGACTTCATGTCAGTTCCAGGATTGAAGAGACTGTTTGTGTTCTCTCACAAATGAAAACACAGTACAGGAAAATAGTAAATACACTTCTCTCCAGATCATAATACCTTGAAAGAACTGAAAACTTATACTTCTACAGAATTACTTCTGAAAATAGCCAGACACAGACACAGAAAAACACACACACACACACACACACACACACACACACACACACACAATCAAGTGTGAAATCTGAAGCTTGGGACAGTGCTTCACTTTAGGCTAAAGTTAAATATCAAAAATTAAATTGGAAAATGGAAAAACAAAAGAAAAAATTCTGACCACAGAGAGTTATTATGGTGACAAGGAAGATCAAAACTCACACTCAGAATAAGACAACAAAATCAAAATTCTTGCATTCAAAGCCTAAAATATTAATCTTAGTCACTTGACTAAAGAGCTCTAAAGGGATTTTAAAAATCAAGTGAAAGAGATAAAGGAAAAAAATCAGAATGATTCAAGAAAATCATGGAATGTAAGATAAAGACTTGGTAAAGAAGACACAAAAAATACAAAAAAAAAAAGCCTTAAAAAACAGAGTAGGACGAATGGTCAAGAAGGTACAAAAATCCAATTAAGAGAAAAAGACAGAAACAAAGACAAATCTACATCACATAATGCAGATAAGAGAAAGACAAATTAAAAAAAAAAAAACCTCAGAATTACTACCTCACACACGTCAGATTGGCTAATATAACCAAAAAAGAAAATAATAAATGTAAATTGGAATGTGGGAAAATTAAAATACTAATGTATTCTTGGTGAAGTTGTACACTCAGCCATTCTGGAGAGAAATTTGGAACTATGCCCAAATGGCTATAAAACCATCCATACCCTTTGAATTAGTGATCTCAAAGAGATTTTAAAAAAAAAGAAAAAAGAAAATGACCTGTATATACCAAAACATTTATAGCAGCTCCATTGCTAGTATCAAGGAGCTGGAAATTAAGAGGACTTCCATAATTTGGGGACATCTAAACAAGTTGTTGTATACGATTGCAATTTAATACTATTGTGCTTTAAGAAGTGAGGAGCTGAGGGGCAGAGCCAAAATGACAGCAAGGACACACACATCTTTATGACCTCCCCTACTACCTCTCAAACTACTTACGAAATTCAGCCTCTGAATTAGTGCTGGACTGTCAGAACCCATGAATATTAGGAGTACAACACATTAACAAAAGAAGATAATCTCAAAGAATCTCCAGAAAAGGTCTGTTTTGATAATGCATGCATGCACAGGAGGAGGCCAGGCCAGATACAGCAGAGGCAGGCAGGTAGGCAGAGCACAGAGGATGGCGCACACACTGAGCAGACTGGGGATGGTGTGTGGTCTCTGTGGGTGGAAAATCTGTGAGGAGAACTTGTTGAGTACAGGCGAGCTCTCTGGAGGGCCTCAGGGTCAGCCAGAGTCAGGATGAATTAAAGTCCATGGGCTTTAGGGGGAGAAGTGAAGATGTAAGCAAGCTGCCATGCAGCTTGCCAAAGACCTCTCCTGAATTCTGGAGTCCAGAATCTCCAGCTTCTCTCCTCCTTGTCCTGCCACCAAGTGACTCTGGCCTCTGTCCCTAAATCCTCCATTCCTTGCTTATGATTAGCTTAACACATAACATTCAGGAAGCACACAACAGTGAGAAGAGACATTTATCCAAATATATGCTAATAGAGTCATTGTCTCACATCTAATAGGCAATCAGCCTTAAGTGCTCAGTTGTCTTGATTCAAGATACTTTTTTGGAGTTTCAGCCCTCTACATCTCCCTCTTTCTTTTCTTTTAGAACATGGTAGTCATGCCCTCCCTGACTTCTCAGGGAGGCAAGAACCCCAAAAAGAAGTTGATCACACCCCCAACTTCTCATGAAAATACCAAAAAGGAGATGATCATGCCCTCCCACACTTCTTAAGAAAAGAAATAAAAAACACCAAAGGGAAGTGGGGAGACAAGCCAGATATTGTTAGAGGATTTCTGGGCTGAAGGATCTTACTAGAAACAGGTATACACAAACGCATCAGCATGGGAGTTCTTATACAAGCACATAGCAATAAAGCATAGGCTAGCAGTAATGACTCTCCCCACAGCCAGTGCAGTACATCACCAATGTGGTGTAACAAACATGAATTGTATATGCAAGTAGTGATATAACAAACAATATGAATCAACATGATATTGTAAAAGATTTCCAGAAGTCCTTGAAGAACCATTTATATCTCCTGGATAATAAGTAAGAGCTAGCATGATTGCATACAATTCATTCTGATGAGTGGACTGAAAAGGAATTCTGACTACTCTCTTTATAGTTGTCACAAGAGTATACAACACAAATGTTATGTTTGGATGCAGTTGCAAGATGCTTGGTCCTTTAAGAGGAACCTTAGAAATCTTTTCTTCAAGAATCCATCACCAATTATGTAATAGTCTGGTTATCTTTAATGGAGACCTGTGTGTAAAATTTGGAGCTGTGGCCAATAAAATTTGCCACTCTGGGATGGTTTCACAGCATAAATTAATTTGTGCATTGGTATAAAATGTGAATAACTTGTCAGGTCTTATCCCAAATAATTGTACTGCTTCTTAATGGCCTTTAATAAAATTCCAGCCACAGGCACTACGTAAGGAGTAAAGCTTTGTTCTGGTTGTTCTGGGAGTGTCACCCACTCTATCACATTGTCTCCTTAATGAAGGACTGCTGTGGATGTCTCGTGTAGCAAAAATTGATATTTCCAAGGGTTTTTGAGTGACTTTTTCAAACACATTGGATAAAGCTACTTCAACTTATCTCAAAGCCTCTTGAGCTTCTTTTGTAAGCTGGCATGGTGAATTTAAAGCATCGTCTCCCCTTAAAATGTCATATAATGCTTGCAATTGATAGATAGTCAAGCCTAACACTGCATGCATCCATGATATCTCCTCTCAATTTCTGAAAGTTATTTAAGGTGTTTAGCTTCTCTGTTCTTAATGAAAGTTTTTGTATTGTAAGCACCATAGGGTATCCTTTATATCCTAAATATTGAAAAGGAGCATGCCTTTGAATTTTTTCTGGAGCTATATGCAATTTGTAGTTCCTTAGTATTTCTATGGTCTTTTGTAGATATGCTTCTAACATTTGTTCCTCAAGTACACATCCTAATATGTCATCCATGTAATGTAATAACATTACTTTTGGAAATGCTTTTCTTACTGGAGTAAGAGCAGCAGTAACATACATTTGATAGATAGTAGGGCTATTTTTTATTCCCTGTGGCAAGACTGTCCATTCATATCTTTTATAAGGCTCAGCTAAGGTAAATCTGGGCACTGAAAGACAAATCTTTTCATATCCTCCTTATCTAGAGGGATAGAATAGAAACAATCCTTAATGTCTATAATCCAAAGAAGCTTTTCTCTAGGCAATTGAGTAGGAGATGGAAGTCCAGGTTGAAGAGTTCCCATAGTTTCCATCTGTTAATTTATTTTTCTTAAATCAGTCAGGAAATTTTCCAGATTTCTTTCTTACAACAAATACAGAGGATTTCCAAGGATATAGAGAAGGCTGTAAGTGTCTTTGGTTAAGTTGCTCCTGTACTATATCTAATAAGGCCTGAATTTTATCACTAGCTAAGGGCCACTGTTCTATCCACACCGGTGTATAAGTTTTCCATTGAATAGGAACAGATGAGAGTGTTGGCAGGCCTTCAACAGCAACCTTCCCTAAAAAACCATAGTACTCATTTGTAATCTTAACTGTTGGGAAATGTCTCTTCCCCATAGATTGATAGGGATTTTTTCAACTACAAAAGTTTTGCCTTCAAATGTCCATCTCAAAGGGATAGCACTAACTTCAGCTGCTATTGATCCTCCTGTGCCAGACATATAAGTGTCTCTCTTAATCTTGGCACTTCTAATGACTGTACAATCTGCACCTGTATCTACCAATCTGTCTAATAGTATGCCATTTATATAGATAGTGAGCATAGGACAGTCAGCTGTAACTTCTTTAGTCCAGCATATTCCTAGATTTTGTTGCTTGGAGTCAGAATCTGTGTGACTTATCATCAGATTGCTTATTTGAAGTCTGTGTCAGTAAATCTGATGCTACTACTTCTTTTGAGTGATGTCACAATTGTCTACCTGTATTAGTGACTGGGATATTATTTACACATTCCCACATTAGTGGGACCACTGTTTGGTAAGAGTCGGTGAAATAGTCAAGGCACACAAACCTTGTGCCTGGAGGCAAGGAATCCATAGGCTGAAGAGGAACCGGATTTCACCTCTCCAGGGGGTATCTCAGTATTCCCAGTTGCATGCAACTCTATTCTCGCCAGTTGTAATCCATTTCTTCCATCAGGTTACTTCCTGGCTGATTGATTATATACTCCTTTTGTCCCATAAGATTGCTTCTTAGCTGATTGGTGATGTCTGAGTACTAAACTTCTAAGGACTCTATGGGTATAGCATCGGCTGCCATTATGTCCCAAATATTTTTTGCTTTGAGTCTTAGGGCTGGGCCCCCCATCCCGTTTCCCTGAATCAGTCTACATTCTGATGCCCAAATGGAAGCCTCTGTTGCATTTTGGACATGGGGTATTGGGTCTTGTTCTCCCACCCTCTTTTCTCACTCTGTCTCTATGCCAACATTGAGCCTTCAAATGCCCTACTCTACCACATTGATGAGTATCTCTGGAAGTCTCTTGTCAAAAGGGATCCTGTCCTCCCATGTTTGGATCCTGGGAAGTCTGCAGCAGAGCCTGGGTATGAAAGGTATTTGTGCCCACTGTGGCACAGCATCTTATTATCTCCTCTAAAGGAGCATTCTTGTATAGTCCTAGTATAATTCTTTTACAAACCTAATTAGCATTTTCTTCAGCAAATTGCCTTATAATTTCTGTTGCTGAAGTTTTACCAATAGTTCATATGACAGCTGTCTACAGATGACCCATAAAATCAACAAAGGGTTTATTTGGCTATTGTGCTATTTTCATGAAGGCCTCTCCTCTGTCCTGTTCACCTGGGATAAAGCACCATACTTTGATAAGAGCAGAAGCAGTTTTCTTATGTGCTGCTACGGAGTAATTAATCTTGCTGAAGTGTCTGCATAGGAACCTACACCTGTTAGTTAGCCACAGGTGATTGATGTATTAACTCCAGTTTGCCTATTTCATTAGGCTTGTATCCTAGGAGTTCACTATATTCAGAAAGCCACAACAAGTTTTGCCCAGGTTCTAAGCATGTCCTTGCTATAAATTTCTAGTCACTAGGAATTAAAATTTCATAAGCCAAATTCTGTAATAACATCTTAACATAAGATGATATATCCCCATAAAGAGTGCAAACCTTTTTCAGATCTTTGAAAATTTCTAGATTAAAAGGAGTGTATCTTCTCCTTTCTTGACCTGAAGAGTTAAGCTGTTCAATCACAGGATACATTTCTATCCTCAAATCAGCTATATTCTGCCCTTCCTCTTTGGCTTTAAGTAGTGCCTTTTCCAATAGAGTCATAGGAGTGGGTGATTGCTGGGGGGGGGGGGGTGAGGAAGTGCTGATGATATCACTGCCCTTCCCACTCCTCCTCCTCAGTCCACCCAGGAAGGTGAAGTTTATAAGGGGAGGTCAAGAACCTCCTTGGGTGTAGGCAGAGTTGAAGCTGGGCTGTAAGAGTGAAAATCATCATGTCCTTAAAGTTCATGTAATTTCTCATGCCCTCTGGTGAGATTTCTAATATCCTCTCCAGTCTCTTCCTCTTTCTCCTCACATGTTCTTATGTTACTGTTCTTAAAACTTTTTTTTTCTAAAATGTGTGGGATTCTTTAAGGCCAATGGTATTAAGCTGTATATATAGAATGTTTACTTAGAAATTTGATCAGGAACTTTATCATTGTAATATTCACAAAATTGATCTCCTATTAGTTTTCAATTATCTGCCTCTATTTCTTTTTCCTTAAAGAACCAAGGGGATGTGCATTCTAATGTATCCAAGAGTGCACCAATCTGCTCCTAAGTTACAAGCAAACCGTGCCTCTTTATCAACATAAATATGCTTTCTATAGAGCTCCTATGGGGGTGGGAGTGGGGGTGGGGGTGGAGGAGAATCTTTTCCTAATCTCCCCCATTTCAGCTAGAAAACAAATTTAGCTCTTAACAAAGTAAGTTTCCTGTTTGTCTATTAAAATACTCACCCTGTTTCCTGGTCACAGGGACTTCTTCAGTGAAATTAGGGTCCTTGGTCCATATTGACAAATGTAAAGTACAAACTAGCTCCTTGGAGGGCTTCAGGGTCAGCCAGAGTCAAGATGAATTTAGGAGGAGAAGTGAAGATGTAAGCAAGCTGCCATGAGGCTTGCCAAAGATCTCTCCTGGATTCTGGAGTCCAGAATCTCCAGCCTCTCTCCTCCTCATCCTACTACCAAGTGACTCTGCCTATCTCCCTCCCCCTCCAATCCTTACCTCTATATTAACACCACACATTCAGAAAGCACCAACAGGAGAAGAGCCATTTATCCAAACAGACGCTAATAGCATCATTGTCTCTCATCAGATAGGTAATTAGCCTTAAGTACTCCATTGTCTGATTCATGCACATCTTTTTGGAGTTTCAGCCCTCTACAATATAGCTTTGGAGTTAATTGTTCTTTAAATATTTAGTAGATTTCACATGTAAATTGATCTGGTCCTGGGGATTTTTTTTTTAGAGAGTTGATTAATAGCTTGTTCCATATCTTTTTCTAAAATGGGACTGTTTGGGGCAAAAAGACCTACCCAAATTGTAGTCAATACAGAGATCACTCATAGAAAGCAGAATTATTTATTAGAATCTTGAGAAGTGGCATACTGGTCTGTGAGCCAAATTTCACAGCAGGATAGGGCCAGAGCCTTGAAAATGCTTACAGCTTTTATACATTTCAGAGAAAGAACTTCCAAAGTCCTACCCCTCTATATATGTGTGTGTGTATACACACACACACACACACACACACACACACACACACACACACATAAGTCTGTATTCCCCCATTTGGTCAGTGGAATGTAGTAGACAAGGTGATATACAGCTTCTTTGGCCACGTGTATATTTTTAATCCCTTCTTTGGAAATGGAATGTAGTCCAGGTCTTATCTAAAATGACATGACTCCAGAGAAGTAGAAACTGAGGTCTATAGGCTTGATCTCCTTTAGCTAACAGTCTCTGATCAATATGTTCTTAATCTATAAGTTCTTCACCTTTCCACAGAGGACTATTTAACCCATTTTCTTCTTCCTCTTAATCTGAGCAACCTATATTTTTGAAGGTATTCATCCATTTCATTTTAATTATCAAATTTATTGGGCAAAGTAACTCCTAATTATTGCTCTAATCCAAAGATATCTTAAAGAAGGGAAAGGGACCTGCATGTGCTAAAATGTTTGTGGCTGCCCTTTTTGTAATGATTAGAAACTGGAAATTGAATGAATGCCCATCAATTGGAGAATGGCTGAATAAGTTGTGATATAGGAATGTTATGGAATATGATTATTATGTAAGAAATGACCAGCAGGATGATTTCAGAGAGGCCTGGAGAGACTTACATGAACTGATGCTAAGATAAATGAGCAGAACCAGGAGATACTTCAACAAAAATATTATATAATGATCAATTCTGATATATGTGGCTGCCTTCCAGTTGTTCAATAATGAAGAGAATCAGCTACTCCCAGAGAGAGAACTATGGGAAATGCATGTGGACTACAACATAACATTTCCACTCGTTCCGTTATTTTTTGCTAGTATTTTTGTTTTCCTTCTCAGTTTTTTTTTTTAACTTTCTTTCTAGATCTGATTTTTCTTGAGTAGCAAGATAACTGTATAAATATGCATACATATATTGTATTTAACATATGTTTTAACATATTTGCCATGTATTGGACTCCTGCCATCTAGAGGAGGTAGTGAGGGAAAGAAGGGAAAAAAAAGAAGGGGAACAGAAGGTTTTGCAAAGGGTCAATGTTGAAAAACTACCCATATAAATGTTTTGTAAATAAAAAGTTATAATAATAAAAAAGAAAAGAAGTGAGGAGCAGGATGCTCTCAGAAAACAAAAACATGGAAAGACTTATATGAACTGAAGCAAAGTGAAATAAGCAGAATCAGGAGAACATTCTACATAATAATGACAATATTGTATAATGATGTACTATAAATAATTTAACATTTCTCAATAATACAATGATATAAGACAATTCAATAAGACTTGTGATAAAAAGTGCTGCCAATCTCCAGAAAAAAACTTGTAGAACCTGAATGCAGATGCTTTTTTTCTTTACCTTTTTTTATTTTTCTTTATGTTTTTGTTCCATGATTTCTCTTACAGAATGACTTACATGAAATTGTGTTTTGAATGATTACACAAGTATGATCTTTGTCAAATTGGTACCTTCTCAATGGGAAAGGGAGAGAGTGGAGTTTGGGAGAGAAATTGAAATTCAAAGTTTAAAAAAAGAATGTTTTATATATCACATATTACATATAATTGGGAAAAATAAAATATTAAATAAGTTTTTTAAAGACATTTGTGGTTACCACATTTTAGAAAGACAGTGATGAACAAAAGTGAAACCAGAGGAGAGCAGCCCCTAAAGCTTTGAATTGATACTTTATGAGAATAGGCTGAAGGAAATGGGAATATTGAGTTAAAGAGAAAAGAAGACTGTATTTTTGCTATTTTTGTTTATGTCCTCATGTAAATTCTTCAGTGCTGGAAGTCACATAACTATTCAAGGTCTCCTAAGTCTTCTTACCAATATAACTCTCAAATAATCTGTTTTCTCTCAAATAACACGTCTCTCCAAACTTTTTAATGAACATATATCTCCAGGATATTTCTATCCATCTCACATAAGCTATCATTAATAATATATTCTTCATATAGTAGTATTTATATCCATGATGTCTCTCTATTTTGGGGGGGACACGTGGAGTATCTAGTTATCCATCATTTGATATATTTTGTACCATTTTCCCCACTTCTAATTTCCATTGAGAGTCCTATGACATTGAGTAAGTCAATGCTCTTCTTTCTCCTGTCCCCCAGTTCTCATTCTCAGAATCTATTAAATAGAATGTGATCGATTAAGTTCTGAGAGTTTGTCATAGCTTAATAGAACATGTCTATCTCATATAAACTTTTTTAGAATTAGAATTTGTTGGTAAATATTTAACAAATGTCTTTCCAGAAAAAAAAGCAAATATTCACATCATAATTTTAAGGTTAATCATGTTCTTAAGCCTAGACAATCAATAAAACAATAAAACAAGACTTTATTTGTAGTGTCTGCTAATTTAAAATATGTAAATGTTCACATTCAATATTTAATAATCATGTCTTTGAAACAGGTAGAAAACGTCTGTAGCACACTACTGCTTAGAGGCAATATTCATTACACAGTTCTTCATTTTAGTATAAACTTAAATAAATTTCATCAGTCTATAGGACTGAAAATTCAAACCTACTTAGAATTTCAGGACTAGACATAATCTTATCACCCAGATCCTTCTTGCATATAGGACCCATTGTATAGATAAAGAAACTAAGACAGAATAATTTATCCAATGATACATAGCTATGCATACATATATAACAATGATATACAGCACATTAGGACAAAAATATATCCCTCTAAATCCTAATTTTGTGTTTTTCTGACTTAACAAAATTATCTTTCAATTTGTTATACATTTGCTTGTTGTTGTTTTTTTATTCTACCAAACTATTCACTCAATTTGGCAGAGCAGTTGAGCATTTCATTCAATTTACATTAAAGGTCTGGCTTTAATTGTGTAATATTCCTATTAATAATGTCTATTTAAGTTTTCTGTTCAAATTCCCCAATGTTAAAATGTCTTTGAAACTTGAAACAAATGCAAACAACAAAAGGAGTGTGGGCAGGAAAGGGGGAAAAGTTAGCTTTTTTGTGTGGCTTGGGATGAAAAAAAAAAAAACGCCTTGGTATGCTAATGCTTAGGCTATTAAAATGAATAAAGATAAAAAAGTTCGAACTGACAATGTTGGGTTATACTCTTGGGCCATACAATTCTTCTCAGAGGCAATATGTTCCCACCACCTCAAATGGCACAGATGAATCAAATACCCAAGAGGTTATGTTGTATTTAACTGTATAGTGAAGAAAGAAAAAAGAAAGATGAAAATTTGTTCAGTTGTTTAAGTCATGTCCAAATCTTCAATGACCCCCATTTGTGGTTTTCTTGGCAAAGATACTGGTTCCCCATTTACTTCTCCAGCTCCTTTTACACATGACCAAACTGAGGCAAACAGAAATAATAGACTTGCTCAGGGTCACACAGCTAGTAAATGTTTGAGACTGGATTTAAATTAAGGTATTCTTGACTCTAGTCCTGGTACTCTATCCATTTTGGCACTTAGCCATACCTAATCGATCAATAGGATTCATTAATCATCTATTGTTGGGCAGGTTTTGTGCCAGGTTCTAGAGAAAATGGGACAAAAATGAAATATGCCCTATTCTCAATAGGCTTACATGTATAATACATATAGGCAGATATAAAGGAAATATAAAATGAAGATCAGCTAATTTCAGGAAAGAGATATAATATCTCCAAACTTGACTGCTGCAAGGGATCTGGGGATTTTGTTGGTATTGGTTTGGTTAATCACTCTACTGATTTCATATTTTAATCCTTCCATGTTTTATTAAATAGGCACAATATATCTATTTATCTCTATTTATCTATCTAATTATCTATCTGCCTATTTACCTATCTATTACATACATACAAATATATAAAAATAGACATATATTGGCTTGTAGAGGGGAAGGTCCAGGAAAAAGAAGGTGTTACTTTTAACTCACATCAAGAATAGTTAAAAGCCCTCTTTTTCTCTCAATGAAACACAACTCTTTGGCAAATTTCTGCTACTGAAAATCAATCAGTAGTCATGATTCTGATGCAAAGCACTTGTGTGCTTACCTTGAAGGAATTGAAGTACCTTAATTTGTGAAGCTATGCTCTGACTAGTCCAAACCAAACCAGTCTAATTCTAACCCATGCAAGCCTATGGATCTAGATATCTTCCAGAGAGCTGTTCCTAGGAGTTATGGCTTGGAATGAGAATTTAAAAAAAGACAGAGGGAGAGCAGTGTTAAGTCTGTATTCCCAAAACATGAGCAAACTAAGATTGAATAGAGATAATTTCTTTTCCTGCTAATCAAGGGGCCTGGGTAGCATGCCTAACCATATGAAGTGGCTAGCTATTCAAATGATTAAGGTACCTGCTTATCAATGAATGCTTCCTACTAAAAACCCAGATCTTCCCAGAATTCTAAGCATTCTCATCCCCTTTGTGAGTTACCCAAGAATTGTAATATATGAGAATGACAGATAGACAAATGGACAGAGATAGGTGATAAATATATTACATAAATATGAGGAGAAAGAGAGAGAATGAGAAAAGAAAGTGTGTGTGTGTGTGAGAGAGAGAGAGAGAGAGAGAGAGAAAGAGAGAGAGAGAGAGAGAAAGAGAAAGAGAGAGGGAGAGGGAGAGAATTTGTAAATTTCTTACTGTATGTCAGACATTGTACAAACCACTAGATATATAAATACGATCAAGTAAGAATATCCTGACTTTTGAGGAAATTACATTCTACTGGGGGAAAGATTATATGATGGAAAACTGGAAATGACATGTGAATGGGAAGGTTTTCTAATAATAATACAAGGGGAAAGAGAATTCTGGAGAGTCCATATATAAATGAAGGGAAACATGCCTGAGATTCCTTCCTATTATTGGTAGTCCCAGAAAAGTAATCACCAATGAAGAGGAAAGGTCCCTAATATGGGAATTTCTTAGAGTATCGATGTGGCAAGTGAGGAAGAGGATAAATTCTCTTTAACCAATTTTCATAACTGGCAGAAGCAGAACAGGGAGCATTACATGTGACCACATAGCATATGAATAAATTGAGCATCCATGTCACTATGCATATTAACTATTTGCAAAAATTATTTTTAAATTAAAACATGAATATAAAAGAAGTGTTAATATTATATGAAATCCAGGGATCTTGCCCAGTTCCTGTAATGCATATATTTCACTTTAAAGACCACTGAAATAGGAGATAGACTCTATATATTGAAACAATATCTGTCTAATTCTATAAAAATTCAAGTAACCATCTCTGTAATTCCCCAAGCATTTGTGCAGCCACAAACCCTGGTCTGACCTGCCAAAAATGCTAAAATAAAAAAATAAAAAAACACTTGGTATCAAGGTTACTCCCTGTCTCTTGGACCTGCATAGTCTAACTGAGTATAGCAGAAAGGTAAGGGTTGGGATTACTCTTATCAGAACACTATCATTTTCTGCTTTACACTTCTCAGATGTCTCCTTTGTAAAAAAAAAAAAAAAAGTTTGCATTCCAGTGCTACTTGATGCCAAGCTTGACTCTATAGAGTTTCCAGAAAGAGGACTAGACTTGTATAAAATCAGATTTAGTTTTCTTCTAAGCTAAAGTGAGAACTTACCTTACTCCCAACTCAAAAACTGTTTGATTGTACTTTGTACTTTGTACTTTGTACTTTTTGTGCTTTGTACTTTGAGGGGCTTTTTTAAATTATATAATTTTCCTTGACTTCTATTTACTGTTTTCCTTAGATGAATGGACTTACTTTTTATTTCAGTTTTGGAAGAAATGGGTTTTTCCCATTAAGAGTGATCAGGGAAGTGATTTTTGTTCTATATCTATGAAACTTTAGCCTACAAGTATTTGAAGAAATCAGATATAATTCTAGTCTAAGATATAATTTTTATTATCTTAGTGTTTTTAATGTTAAGCTTCAAACCAAGTTCTATTTATGTTTTATTTTTATTTTTTTATTTTAAATTTAGGAATAAAGGAACCATTTCCATAGAATAATAATAATAAAAATAATGAATGATGGTACATGAAATTGCAAATCTATTATGTGCAACTTGCTCTCTGTTTTAAAAATATAATAAAATTATCTTATAAATTTCTTCTTCCCTTTTTTCCTCTTTTCTTCCCTGCAATATTACCAATAGATACAAATTTCTTAGAAATGTTACCAATAGATACAAATATGCTTATATAAATTTTTCTATATATATTTCTATTTATCAGTTCTTTCTCTGGATGAAGATAGCATCTTCCTTTATAAGTTCTATGTAGTTAATTTGGATATTTATATTATGTACAATAATTTACCCATTCAAAGTTTTTCTTAAAGTAATATTACTATTTCTATACACAGAATTCTCTAGGTTCTGCTCATTCCTTTTTTTATCATTTCATGCAAGTCTGACCATGTTTTTCTAATATCATCAAACTCATCAGCAAGAGAGATAGTGGTGATAGTTGTGGTTGTAGTAGGCAGTTTGGGGACCTAGTGGATAGAGTACCAGGTTCTAAGTCCTTAGTTCAAATCTCACTTCAGATACTGGCTGTATGAACCAAAAAAAATCACTTAACTATGTTAGTTTCAATTTCCTCATCTATAAAATATACTCTATTATCTTTGCAACTTCTGTTCTTATGCAAGGAATATTTTCTCTCTTCACTTCCTCTCCTTAGAATCCTTATCTTCTTTCAAATCTTCATTCAGGAACTATATCACTTGAATCATCTTCTTGATATCCCTAAAAGTTAATATTCTTTTTCAGTTCAACTTATATTAAATTATTTATCTGCATTATTTATGTATTCATGATTTACTTTTCCTTATATTTCAACTGATATTGGAGACATTTATCTATATTGCCTTTGTAGTCAAAGCTGTTTCCCCTTCAGTAGAATGAATGCTCCTTGAGAGCAAGGATTATTTTTCATGTTGTTTAGGTATATACAATACTTCACATAGTGTCTTACACAGGATGCCTTTATACATGTTTTATTAAATTGAACCTGATTCATTTAACTGATCTAATACTTCTCTTGTGTTCCTTTTTTCCTCTCATATGCCATATGGATAAAGAAATAGATATGTATGCCATTTTTCATTAAAATGTTGGTGTTTATCTTATCAAAGAGAGCTTAGTTTGACATTAAAGGAATAGGAAAACAACATATCTTACCTAGCACAATATCATAATAAGATGGATGGCACTGCTTTAATGAAAATCTCCCACATTTTTATTATCAGAAAGCACTGAGGTAATGATTACAAATACATTTTAAAATTTTAACTGCTCAAATGTTAAGATTCCATATAATGTTATAAATGACAAAACTATACCAATCAACAATAACCAAATTAAAACAAAGACAAAAATCTGATGCTTTAAAACCAGTATTAAAAGAACAAAGAACTGCTAAAACCAGTGGTTGGCAGAAAGTGAAGGGTGTATATATATATATATATATATATATATATATATATATATATATATATGGTGAAGCTTCCTTCTTCCCAGTATAATAAATATGCACAGTCTCACTGAGGAAAGAAAAGTAAAAGAAATCTATTCTAGTTCCTCAATTAATATAGGACTCCTCTGTGACATGCCCTGCAGTCTCTTCAGAAAAACTTCTGGTGAGAGGGAGTTTTATCCCTCTCATAATTACAACATTAGGGTTACTTCGACTATTCCCTATTCTTCATTTTTATATTCAGTAAGTCTTTGACAAACATTGTTTAAGCCTTTATAGTATGTAAGACACTGTGCTAGATTCCTAGATAGGTAGATAAAAATGAAAAAAGAAAAAAAAATGAAGGAGCTTAGAATCAGTTGCAAGAATATAATTTGACAAAGCTGGAACTAGCTTGGTGAAGAGTATTTTGGCCTAGGACAACAATATCTGAGTGAAGGGATATGTATTCTTTATGAGAAGGTCTTCTTCCCCAAAAAAGCCTATTTATACTCCATGGTGACCATTACCTTAGTTGTGACTGCTACTCTTACACTAGCACTCAGGCTTCCGCTACCTTATGATCCCATACAGATTAGCTATTACTTTCAATGTTCTTTACATAGTATCATTCCTCTGTTCATGTAATTGGAACCTCTCTATGCCAAAGATTTTTTCATACTTTCTCTAGGCCAGCTTGGAGGCTAGACTAAACTATCCCCTTCCCTTATAAGAAAGAATAGTGAAAATCCCTTATTTTTTCTAATTAGCTTTCTAGCTTTCTTTCTAGCTGATGCTCTATGTGTAGATAAGTATGACATAAGTAATTTTAGGAGAACAACCAGGGGAATCAGGAGATGCTTCACAAAAAAGGTGGATCTGATATGAGGCTTGAAAAACAAGAACAATGAAAGATATGATTAATTAGTGAGTTTCTTATTATTCTTCATTCTTGAAGAGGACTGAAATAATATCACTATGTTAGAGTCAAGTTACAGCGTGTCTGACTGGCTTATCAGACCAATATGAGCTTGATGAGGTTAGTGGCAGTACAGAGAGTTGTAGGAATCCCCTTCTAGTTGGTGCAGGTCTTTCGTGAAAGTATTCTCAAACCCAAAAGATTTAAGGGGCAAAAAGGGAAGTTTATTGTAGAAGGAAAAGTCAGTTTTGCTAGGAGACTGACTTCCTCAGTGGCAGAGAAATAACAAAAGGTTTTTTGCTAAGAAGAGAATGTGTTCACAGCAGATAGGAGTACTGGCAGGCAGTTATGACTTCTGCAAGGATCAGGAGATTAGAAATGTCCTTTATAGAAATCTGAGGCTCAGATTTCTGGTTGAAAAGAAAATCAATATTCTCAGGCCTGATGTTTATTAATATCAGGCCCAGATCTCCAATTGAATGGAAATAAGGCTTCTTGAACGATAATCTGGCTACCAGTGGGGGGGAGGGGAGGGGGAGGAGGGGAAGGGAAGGAGGTGATTTGCCTTAGAAAAGCCTAGCCAAGAGGATATGCTCTTCTCATAGACTCTATGGATCCTAGGAAACCAGGAATCTCCCTTCTTTTATAGATCAAAAGGGGACACAATTTTAGAGTGATATTTCTAGAGATTAAAGGGAACACAGTTTCCCTCCCCCATCAAGCTCAGGAAGGTCCATTACAGGTTGGGTAAGAATAGTCAACATGAATTTTTGGAGTGGAAAGATCTCTAGATTTGTGCATCTCACATTTCTTTTGTACTGCTATACATATGCTTCTCTCATAGAGTATACAGTGCCTTCTTTGAGACATACATGCCATCCTTTGCTTGTCTTCCATAAGATGAAATCAGTTCCAAAGTTTTTCAGAGAGACAGTAAGCATGACCTTTTATCACTTCTTCTGACCTACGAATAAACATTTGTCTTGTGTGAGTTTTTCATAAAGATGATTATCTACCTGAGAGTCAGGTGTAGCTTCAAAAAGGACTGAGGAGTGGTTGATAAGTCTGCTTTATGACAACTCTAGGAGAATTTCCAGGAACAGAACAAGGATCTGGAAATAATGTTCATCAATCTGACTAATGTCTTTAATATTGTCAGTCATGAGGATTTGTGAAAAATTGTGGCAAATTTTGGATCCTCAGAGAAGTTTATCAGTAATGAAATGTCTAGATGAGAGCAGAATGAACTTCAGGCATAGAAATATGTGGTCATTAAACATTTTTGAGCAGGGGAATGTCATTACATTCAACTTTTGTTGATTAAACCCCTGCAATGTCTGTCTCATTTATGCCAAATTCATACTAACAGATCCCACTTAGAACAGGTTTTCATTATCATTTATCTTAACAATAATTTCTTTTTAACCCACATGCACTCCCTTTTTTTGGTAACTGATTGTTGTTATTGTTTGTCCTTTGTTCTGAAAGAAGACCATGACAACATGGAAGTGATGCCAAGATGGACAAGTGAATTAAATTTAATTGAGAGAGGGCTATGCAAAGACACCAATATCTCTTTCGCCATGTGAGTCCAGTGGCAAAATATAGAACAAAAAGCCTGGAGATGACCCTGGATACAATGGGAGGCTTGGCCTTTTTAAGCAAAAGTCTTTAACAGGTCTGAGTTTGATTGAGGCAACACCAACTTACTTTTGCCATATAGACTTTTCAAGTTTGCAAATTCCTTTGCATTGAAGCTGTGTCGACCAGAGGGGATTCCCACCCCAGTTCTCAACCACTACACTCATCATTTGCACTTCATCAAAAGCACTGATTCAACTGAGTTCGCCTTCACAATGTTGTTCTTGGGATTGTTCCAGGGTCTGAAGATTCAAAGAAGAACTTCAGAATTGTGTACACTTGACCAGAAAAACCAAGGAACTTAGTTACTTGAACTACTCAAGTTTCAAGGATATTTTCAATTCATCTGAAAAAAAAAATTGAACAGGAATATTTGGAGGGAAGGTTAGAATATTATTGCTACTAATCCCTCCAATCTGTCCCAAATATCTCTATGAGAATTCTTTCACATCGATCTGATCATTTCACTTTTTTTATTTATTTTTCTTTTTTTAATAACTTTTTATTGATAGAACACATGCCAGGGTAATTTTTTACAGCATTATCCCTTGCATTCACTTCTGTTCCAATTTTTCCCCTCCCTCCCTCCACCACTTCCCCCAGATGGCAAGCAGTCCTTTACATGTTGAATGGGTTGCAGTATATCCTAGATACAATATATGTGTGCAGAACCAAACAGTTTTCTTATTGCACAGGGAGAATTGAATTCAGAAGGTATAAATAACCCGGGAAGAAAAACAAAAATGCAAGAAGTTTATATTCATTTCCCAGTGTTCTTTCCCTGGGTGTAGCTGTTTCTGTCCATGTTTGATCAATTAAGGCTTTCTTTATTGAAGAGATCCACTTCCATCAGAATACATCCTCATATAGTATCGTTGTTGAGGTATATAATGATCTCCTGGTTCTGCTCATTTCACTCAGCATCAGTTCATGGAAGTCTCGCCAGTCCTCTCTGTATTCATCCTGTTGGTCATTCCTTACAGAACAATAATATTCCATAACATTCATATACCACAATTTACTCAACCATTCTCTAATTGATGGACATCCTTTCATTTTCCAGCTTCTAGCTACTACAAACAGGGCTGCCACAAACATTTTGACACATACAGGTCCCTTTCCTTTCTTTAGTATCTCTTTGGGGTATAAGCCTAGTAGAAACACTGCTGGATCAGTTTGATAACTTTTTCAGCATAGTTCCAAATTGCTCTCCAGAATGGCTGGATGTGTTCACAATTCCACTGATCATTTCACTTTTAGGTTCAAATATTCAATAATTCTTCATTACTCTTCAAGTAAAATTCAAAACCCTTTGACATTCCAAACCATCCAAAATCTAGTACTAGCAACATTTTCGGATTTATTTCTTATTGATTTTTTTCTTTTTTCTTTTTTTTTCTTATTTATTTATTTATTAATAATTTTTTATTGATAGAATGCATGCCAGGGTAATTTTTTACAGCATTATCCCTTGCATTCATTTCTGTTCTGATTTTTCCCCTCCCTCCCTCCACCCCTTTCCCCAGATGGCAAGAGTCCTTTACATGTTGAATGGGTTGCAGTATATCCTAGATACAATATATGTGTGCAGAACCAAACAGTTTTCTTGTTGCACAGGGAGAATTGAATTCAGAAGGTATAAATAACCCGGGAGGAAAAACATAAATGCAAGCAGTTTATATTCATTTCCAGTGTTCTTTCTCTGGATGTAGCTGCTTCTGTCCATCTTTGATCAATTAAGGCTCTCTTTATCAAAGAGGTCCACTTCCATCAGAATACATCCTCAAACAGTATCATTGTTGAGGTATATAATGATCTCCTGGTTCTGCTCATTTCACTCAGCATCAGTTCATGTAAGTCTCGCCAGTCCTCTCTGTATTCATCCTGCTGGTCGTTCCTTACAGAACAATAATATTCCATAACGTTCATATACCACAATTTATTCAACCATTCTCCAATTGATGGACATCTTTTCATTTTCCAGCTTCTGGCCACTACAAACAGGGCTGCCACAAACATTTTGGCATATACAGGTCCCTTTCCTTTCTTTAGTATCTCTTTGGGGTATAAGCCCAGTAGAAACACTGCTGGATCAAAGGGTATGCACAGCTTGATAACTTTTTGAGCATAGTTCCAAATTGCTCTCCAGAATGGCTGGATGTGTTCACAATTCCACCAACAATGTATCAGTGTCCCTGTTTTCCCACATCCCCTCCAACATTCCACATTATCTTTCCCTGTCATTCTAGCCAATCTGACAGGTGTGTAGTGGTATCTCAGAGTTGTCTTAATTTGCATTTCTCTGATTAATAATGATGTGAAGCATATTTTCATATGTCTATAAATAGTTTCAATTCCTTTGTCTGAGAATTGTCTGTTCATATCCTTTGACCATTTATCAATTGGAGAATGGTTTGATTTCTTATAGATTAGGGTCAGTTCTCTATATATTTTGGAAATGAGGCCTTTATCAGAACCTTTGATTGTAAAAATGTTTTCCCAGTTTATTGTTTCCCTTCTAATCTTGTTTGCATTTGTTTTGTTTGTACAAAAACTTTTCAGTTTGATATAATCACAATTTTCTATGTTGTGGTCAATAGTGATCTCTAGTTCTTCTTTGGTCATAAATTCCTCCCTCTTCCACAGGTCTGACAGGTAAACTATCCTATGCTCTTCCAATTTATTTATCATCTCATTCTTTATGCCTAGATCATGAACCCATTTTGACTTTATCTTGGTGTATGGTGTTAAGTGTGGGTCAATGCCTAGTTTCTGCCATACTGATTTCCAATTTTCCCAGCAATTTTTGTCAAATAATGCATTCTTATCCAAGAAACTGGTGTCTTTGGGTTTGTCAAACAGTATATTATTAAAGTTATTGGCTGTTTTGTCCTTTGAACCTAACTTATTCCATTGATCAACTAGTCTATTTCTTAGCCAATACAAGATGGTTTTAGTAACTGCTGCTTTATAATATAATTTTAGATCTGGTACAGCTAGGCCACCTTCATTTGATATTTTTTTTCATTAATTCTCTTGAAATTCTTGACCTTTTGTTTTTCCATATGAATTTTGTTGTTATTTTTTCTAATTCATCAAAGTAGATTTTTGGGAGTCTGATTGGTATAGCGCTAAATAAGTAGATTAATTTAGATAGTATTGTCATCTTTATTATATTTGCTCGCCCAATCCAAGAGCATTTAATATTTTTCCAGTTGGTTAGATCAGACTTAATTTGTGTGGAAAGTGTTTTGTAGTTTTGCTCATAAAGTTTCTGATTTTCCCTTGGCAGATAGATTCCTAAATATTTTATACAATCAGTAGTTACTTTAAATGGAATTTCTTTTTGTATCTCTAACTGTTGGGTTTTGTTAGTGATATATAAGAAGGCTGATGACTTATGTGGGTTTATTTTTATCCTGCAACTTTGCTGAAGGTGTAGATTGTTTCTAATAACTTTTTGGTAGAATCTCTGGGGTTTTCTAAGTATACCATCATATCATCACCAAAGAGTGATAATTTGGTTTCCTCATTGCCTATTCTTATTCCTTTAATCTCTTTCTCAATTCTTATGGCCAAAGCTAGCATTTCTAATACAATATTAAATAGTAACGGTGATAGTGGGCAACCTTGTTTTACTCCTGATCTTATTGGGAATGGTTGCAGTTTGTCCCTGTTACATATAATGCTTACTGCTGGTTTTAAGTAGATGCTACTGATTACTTTAAGGAAAAGTCCATTTATTCCTATACTCTCAAGAGTTTTTAATAGGAATGGATGTTGGATTTTATCAAATGCTTTTTCTGCATCTATTGAGATGATCATATGGTTTTTGTTAATTTGATTATTCATATAGCCAATTATATTGACAGTTTTCCTAATATTGAACCAGCCCTGCATTCCTGGTATAAATCCTACTTGATCATGATATATTATCCTGGGGATGATTTTCTGTAGTCTTTTTGCCAATATCTTATTTAAGATTTTAGCATCAATATTCATTAGGGAGATTGGTCTATAATTTTCTTTCTCTGTTTTCAACCTACCTGGTTTACGTATCAGTACCATGTCTGTGTCATAAAAGGAGTTTGGTAGGACTCCTTCATTCCCTATTTTTTTCAAATAGTTTATAAAGCATTGGGGCTAATTGTTCTTTGAATGTTTGGTAGAATTCACATGTAAATCCATCTGGTCCCGGGGATTTTTTTTTAGGGAGTTGATTAATAGCTTGTTCTATTTCTTTTTCTGAAATGGGACTATTTAAGCAATTTACTTCCTCCTCTGATAATCTGGGAAGCCTATATTTTTGGAGGTAGTCATCCATTTCGCTTAGGTTATCAAATTTATCGGCATAAAGTTGGGCAAAGTAACCCCTTATTATTTCTTTAATTTCCTCTTCATCAGTGGTAAGTTCTCCTTTTTCATTTTTAAGACTGCCGATTTGATTTCCCTCTCTCCTTTTTCTAATCAGATTTACCAAAGGTTTATCAATTTTATTGGTTTTTTCATAAAACCAACTCTTAGTTTTATTTATTAGTTCAATAGTTTTTTTACTTTCTATATTATTAATTTCTCCTTTTAATTTTAGAATTTCAAGTTTAGTAATTGATTGGGGGTTTTTAATTTGGTCTTTTTCTAACTTTTTAAGTTCCAGGCCCAATTCATTGATCTTCTCTTTTTCTATTTCATTCAAGTAAGCCTCTAAGGATATAAAATTTCCCCTTATTACTGCTTTGGCTGCATCCCATAAATTTTGATATGATGTCTCATTGTTGTCATTATCTTGAGTGAAATTATTAATTGTGTCTATAATTTGCTGTTTCACCCAATCATTCTTTAAGATGAGATTATTTAGTTTCCAATTACCTTTTGGTCTATTTACACCTAACTTTTTGTTAAATGTAGTTTTTATTGCGTTGTGATCTGAAAAAAAAGCATTTATTATTTCTGCCTTCCTGCATTTAATTTTGAGGTCTTTATGTCCTAATATATGGTCAATTTTTGTGTAGGTTCCATGAACTGCTGAGAAGAAAGTATACTCCTTTCTGTCACCATTCAGATTTCTCCAGAGATCTATCATACCTAATTTTTCTAATATTCTATTTACCTCTTTAATTTCTTTCTTATTTGTTTTGTGATTTGATTTATCTAAATCTGAGAGTGCAAGATTGAGATCTCCCACTATTTTAGTTTTGCTGTCTATTTCTTCTCGCAACTCTCTTAGCTTCTCTTTAAGGAAGTTAGATGCAATATCACTTGGTGCATATATGTTTAATACTGATATTGCTTCATTTTCTATAGTACCCTTAAGCAAGATATAGTTTCCTTCCTTATCTCTTTTAATTAGATCAATCTTTGCTTTTGCTTGATCTGAGATAAGGATGGCTACCCCTGCTTTTTTGACTTCACCTGAAGCACAATAGATTCTGCTCCAGCCTTTTACCTTTAGTCTATATGTATCTCCCTGTTTTAAATGTGTTTCCTGTAAACAACAGATTGTAGGGTTCTGACTTTTGATCCAGTCTGCTATCTGCCTCCTCTTTATGGGAGAGTTCATCCCATTCACATTTGCGGTTAAAATAACCAATTCTGCATTTCCTGCCATCCTAATATCCCCAGATTATACTTTTCTTTTTCTTGCCCTCCTTCCCTTCTTCCCTATTGGTCTCACTAACGTCTCACAGCTCTCTCTCTTTAGTATCCCTCCCTTCTCCCTTGGAATCCCTTCCTTTTTCTTGTACCCTTCCCTTATTACTCTTTTTCCTTGTCCCTTTTCCTCTCCCACTTTTTAATGAATTGAGAGAAGAATCTGTGTAAAACAAATATGTCAATTGTTTTCTCTTTGAGCCAACTCTGATGAGAGTAGGATTCACACAATGTTCCTCCCCCTCTCTAAGTTCCCTCATATATGATAGGTTTCCTCTGCCTCATTGTCGCATGTAGTTTCCCTCTTTTTATCTCCCTTCTTCCCTTTTTCTGGCACTATCCCCTTTCCATTTCTACTTCCCTTTTTTATGTTATATCAGTAAAATCAAATTATACATATGATTTTTATGTATATTCACAACAGAAATACAGTTCTCAAGAGTTCCTTTTACCTTTTTCTACTTCTCTTGATTCCTGTTGTTGAAGATCAAATTTTTTGTTTAAGTCTGGTTTTTTTCCCTAGAAACAGATGGAATTCCTCTATTTCATTAAATATCCATCTTCTTCCGTGGAAAAAAATACTCAGCTTAGCTGGATAGTTTATTCTTGGCTGCATTCCAAGTTCTTTTGCCTTTCGGAATATCTGATTCCAGGCCCTTCAATCCTTTAATGTTGAGGCAGCCAGATCTTGCGTGACCCTTATTGTGGCATCTCGGTATTTGAACTGTTTTTTCCTGGCTGCTTGTAAAATTTTTTCTTTAGTCTGGAAATTCTGAAGTTTGGCCACAATATTCCTTGGAGTCTTTATTTTAGGGTCTTTTTCAGAAGGTATTCGATGAATTCTTTCAACGCCTATTTTCCCTTCTGGTTCTATTACTTCTGGGCAGTTCTCTTTGATGATTTCCTGTAAAATAGTATCTAGGCTCTTTTTTTCATCATAATTTTCGGGTAGTCCGATGATCCTCAGATTATCTCTCCTAGATCTATTTTCCAGATCTGTTGTTTTTCCCAGTAAATATTTGACATTTTTTTCCAATCTTTCATTTTTTTTTTTGTTTTTCTTGACTGATTCTTGATGTCTCAATGAATCAGTCATTTCTATTTGTTCAGTTCTAATTTTTAGTGAGTTATTTTCTTCATTAGCTTTTTTTACTTCTTTTTGTATATGTCCAATTGAGTTGTTTTGCTCTATTGAATTTTTTTCCATTTCACTAATTTTTTTTTTAGTGAGTCATTTTCTTTTTTCCAATTCGCAAACTCTGTTTTTTACCTTTTCCAATTCACATTTCAGGAAGTTGTTTTCTTTTTCCACTTTATCAATTTTTTCTTTTAATGAGTTATGTGCCTTTTCTGTACTCTTTTGCATAGCTTCTCTTTCCTTTCTCCATTTTTCTTCTAGCTCTCTTTTAAGGTTTTGAATAGTCTCTTCTAGGAGAGCCTTTTGTATTGGAGACCAATACAAAAGTCTGGAGACTGTCTGCTATTAGTCTCTTCAGGGTTGAAAAGCTGTTCTCTTTCTGGGTAGAAACTATCAATCGTTCTTTTGATTTTTTTACTCATTTTGTTAAAGCCTGTAAGGTCTGCCTTCAGAGCCAGGAGGTTACCAGCTTCCTCTGCAGAGCAGTGAAAGGTATATGGACAGGGTAGCTGTCCTATCAGCTGGCTACAAAAAGCAGCGAGGTACTGGAGTGCTCTGGGAAAAAGTTCCCCACCAGAAAGTAAATCAGGCCTGCAGGGCCGGGCTGGGAAAGTGCCCTTCAAAGAACCTCAGCTGTGTGAGATAATGACTGCCCTGGGGCTAGACACTTAGCAATGAGAGTTTCACTGCCCCAACCCAAACCCTGCCCTGGGGCTGTGGGTATTAGCAGCTGAGCAGTGAATGGATTTGCAGGGACAGGAAATATCTGCCCGGGAAGGGCAGTCAGCTGGGGAGGTTCTATTGCCCCAGGCCGAGCCCCCCACACTGCCGATTATAGCTGCCCAGGCTGTGCCCCACTGTCGTGTTGATTAGTAACTGCCCCCGCAAAAGCCTGAACTGCCGGATGTGGCCACAGGGCTGCGGTAAAGTCTGCCTGAGTCACTTCCGGGTTTGAGCGGTTACAGCCAGATCTCGTTAGGTTCTGGTGTTTTTTAGAGGACCCTCTGTTCTAGGCTTTAACTTCTCTGCCAGTTTACTGCTTTGTAATCAAGGTAGAGCAGTCAGCCTATAGCAGAGTAGTCCCTATAACTTCTCTAGCCACAGAGATCACCCCCGCCCCTGGTCTGCTCAGGATGCTACCCTCTTGTTGCCTGTGACAAACCTTTCCTGGCGAGCTTCCGGATTGGCTGGTAAATTGTAGTGCTTCTGATCTTCATGAGTTTAAGCAGTGAAGAGTTATTTTTGAGGCTGGATTAAATATTTGATTATGAGGGTAATGAGAGGAGCTTAGAGAGTCGTGTGTGCCTGCTCTGCCATCTTGGCTCTCTTATTGATTTTTTTCAATGCACCAGATAACATTTTAAAAATCAAGAAGAAAGCATTGACTATACACTTTAAACAGTAAATATGGAAAGACATGAAAAGAATTGCATAAGATAAGAAGATAGAAGTGTGAGCACCCACACTGTATGCAGTTCTTTTAAATTGCTTTTTTCTTTTTGTGTAAATACATATATGTGTATGTATGTATTTCCAGTTATATGGGAAACCTTTTTTTATTTGTTTTTGAACGTTTGAATTATAGATGCCCTCCCTTCCTTCCTGCCTTCCATTCCCTCCATTGGGAAGGCACATAAGAAGCTGTGCAGACATATCCATAGAAGTCATATTTCATGGACTTCCCCTATCCTCATTCCAAAAGAAGACCTTAAGAAAAATAAAGCTTAAAAATAATGATTCTAAAATGTTTGTTATCCCAAGAGAATCTTTTCCTATAAATTATTCAGCATTAATAAATTTCTAAACATGATCCTTAAAAATGAAGGAAATTTCAAAGTTCACATTAACTTAAGGGAGTATACATTAAGGAAAAGAAAGAGAAGAATAAGTAAACAGTTGTTCCTGGTGAAATTCTAAAACACAAAACACTTTCTGATGTATCATCAGGTTGAAGGATATTTCTACTGATGAACCCCAGTCATATGCCTTTGACATTAAGCTGTTGAGCATTTTAAGAAGTGATAGTTATAAAACTTTGAAGATCATAGAATATGTTTCAATAAATTCACAGATGACACAAAGTTAGAAGGAATAAATGGCAATGCCAAGTTCTAAATAGATCTCCACAAGCTATAATGATTGACTCAGTCTAATAAAATTATATTCAATAAGAATAAATGTCAAGTTCTACACTTGATTTTAGAAATTTTATTTACAAATAATGGGATGGTGAAAATGTGATTGAAAAATAGGTAACATAAGAAAATTGAGGTTTTAGTGCACCAGAAATTAATTAATTAATACAACAGTAGAGCACCACTTCCAAAAAAACTTACTCTATTTTAGGATACATTAGGAAAGTGTCTATTACACTAGTTTTATCCAAAACAAAGGTGATGATAGTAATATCATTTTGTTTTGGTCAGGACAAATGAAGAGAGTATTAGATTCCAATATGAGCAGCCCATTTAAAAAAGGAAACCAGAAAGTTAATGCATATCAATAATAAGTGACCAGAATCACACTGGAAATCATTTCCTTCAATTTGTTGTTTGAAAGTACCATGGATATTTTAACCTAGAGAAGTCTTAAGGAAAATAAATAGTTGGTACATGGAAAAGAGATTGAACTTGTCTTAAGTGGTATCAAAAATAGAACTAAGGAGAATGAAGAAATCTCAGGGAGGCAGATTTAGGATCATGTGAATAACAATAACAACACCACAAAACAAAAACACTTTCCTACCAATTAGAGTTATTCAGCAATGAAACAGTCTACCTCTGGAGATGGCAACTTAACTCTATCTTGAGGATTTCAAGTGGACTTTAAAAGACCATTTATTGGAAATATTATTAAAGAGATTTTGGTTCAGGTAAAAGTTGAATTACATGACCTCTGCAGTTCCTTCCATTCTGAGATTTTGTGGTTTGATTCAGCTAAGGGTTTAATGAAAAGAGAAAATGAATGATACTGTCTATATATATATATATATATATATATATATGTATGTATGTATGTATATATATATATAAATGATTGACAATGACCCACTTGCTTTAGAATGAAAGGATTTTCATTGAGAAAGCAACCGACTTTGGGAAATTTTTATTTTTGCTATTCAGTTGTTTGCAACTCTCTGGGACCCCATTTGGGGTTTTCTTGGCAAAGATACTAGACTGGTTTCCCATTTCCTTTTCTAGATCATTCTGTAGATGTAAAATTAAAGCAAACAAAATTTAGTGGTTTCCCCAGAGCCATAAAGCTAGTAAGGGTCTCAAGCCAGATTAGAACTCAGGAAGATATCTTCTTAGAAAGAAAGAAAGAAAGAAAGAAAGAAAGAAAGAAAGAAAGAAAAGAAAAGAAAAGAAAAGAACGAAGGAAGAGAGAAAGAAAGAGAGAGATAAATGAAAGAGACAGAGTATATATATATATGTATATATATATATATATATATATTATATATATATATGTAGATAGAGATATATGTGTGTCTCACACACATACACATGTACATATACAAAACAAAACAAAAACAGAGGTTCAATTTTATAGATGTCCTGTTTTCTCATACGTTTTATATGGGTTGAATCAGTGAACTAACCTATTTGAAATGCATTTGCAGTGTCAGAGGGAAATTTTCTTCTTTCTTTCCCAAACTATTTTGTATCTCACAGTTATTTCTTAGAACTGGGCAAGTTAGAAGCAATCCAACTAAAACAGAAGGATATAATGGTATGATTATTCATTTTATTCATATATATATATATATATTCCTTTTTTGACACACATTCATTTGTTCCTTCTAGATGTAGAACACAGGTAAGGACTCAGAAAAATAATTTTTAAAACACTACATTTTAATTAATTGATGGTCATTTATTATGCATTTATTTATTTTGTAGTAGCAATTTTGTTAGGTATGGGAATTCAAAAGCAGAACTGAACATTCTCTGTTCTCAAGAAGATTATATTCTACTTGGAGGAAACAACATGTACACATATGAGTAAATATGAAATACAGTCAAAGTTGGTAAGACAAAATTCCTGAATGCATGGAATATAAAAGGCAGCAACAAGGGAAAGGCTAGAAACATATTGTGATATCAGTACCTTAAAATTCTTTAAAATGAGCCTAGCACTACTTAGTTAACTAAACAAATTGAGGTTCTATCTCATCTTACTACAACTATATAGGAGAGGCCCCTGAGGGGGGAAATCAAAATCTTAAACTATAGTTTGGTAATGAAAAGGTTTAAAACCTTAAAGATGAGAAAAAGTTTTTTGTGTTAAGAAATTGATTACTTTGATTATTTGAACATTTGCTATTTCCCTGGTATGAGTCCTTCAGTCATAACTCCTTCTATACCTTCTTTAGTAGTTGGTTTTTCATGAGTTTCTGTGACTGGATAATCCCTTATGGAATCTTCTCTATACTGAAATGACAGATACATAATCACCCTCAGCGTTATTTTTCAATTTTTTCCAACTAGGCAGGAAATGGCATGGTGTGGTGGTAAGAACACTGACTTTAGAAGTTTCAGAGCCCTAGACCTATTCCTGGATCTGTCAGACATACGGCCTCTGTGATCATCAGCCATTTATTTTGTCATTTAAACTTTCCAGGTATTAGTTTCTGCATTTATAAAATGGGGAGGTTGGCCTAGTTCACATTCCATTCTAACTCAAGATCTATCCCATGACCTTTCAATACCTGAAATCTATTGGCATACCCTTCATGTTGAACTACTACCCAAATATAGGTTGCATCCATCTAATGGAAATATTAATCATGTATACTTGAACAAAAAAAGGGAGGGCTTATTCAAATTCAGAGGGCAAAACATTTCCATAAGCCATTCTGCAATTACTAAGATGAATAGTTGTTTTATTTTGTTTTGTTTTGTTTTTTGTGTAGGGCCAATGCAGAAAATGGCATACTCATGAATAGGGGTATGCCATAATCTGGGTGCCCACAAGAGTTCCAATGGCACACCCAGAAAACACAGGGGTCACTTCTTTAAAAAGTGTCTTCTTGTCTCCTCACTCTTTCTTCCTTCTCTCCTGGTCCTAGCCTTTTTCATTTAGCTATCTTTTTTCCTGCTTCCTGGCTCAATCTGCATATATTATTGGCATAGGTTCCCTGGGCTACTGCCTCAATCTGTAGCAGCTAATAGTACAACTTCACACATGGCACTGGGACCTGGCTTAGGTAAACGAGGAATACAACAGCAAATAGCTGACAGAGCTTGATAGACAACTACCACTTGAAAAATCCTGTCTGAGCCTCCATCCCCATGGCACAAAAGCCTTCACATTTGCATAGAATGAGTAAAGTTTTCACTCCCAGCAGTTCTAACAAATGCATAAAGAGATGAACATTTTAGTTACTGTTTTATGAAAATTTCTAAAACAGAGTTTGATTATGCATTATTAACATTAATTGATTTCTATATGGAGACCAGCCATTCAGCGAGGAGGAGACGCATTTTAATCAATTTTGACTGGTTGTTTCCTACAAGTTAAAGGTAGCTTTGGGGTTTGTCTCAGCTTTAAACCATGAATTGTACTCAGTGTGCCTCAGGTAATTCTCATCTGAGATGAATGTATATTTAAACCAGAGTACTAGGTAAGGAATTATTATTGAATTCCAGTATAAATTAATTTTACCTGAAGTAATAGTTCTGGGTTAGTGAAATAATAACTGGGATGTCTTGTGTTCAAATCTTAGGTCAAAGATCTATTTTATCTTGATCAAGTTGATTTTTCCCTGTGAACTTCAATTTCTTCATAATGTCTTGGACTACCCGAGTCCCAGAGGTTTGTAAAGATCAAATGAGAAAATGTAGGGGCAGTATCTATCACATAGAACTCTGACCATGGAGTATGTGGGTTCCAAACATGACTTTGCCTTTTAATAACTGTGTGATTTAGGACAAATCACTTAATCTCACTTAGCCTCAATTTCCCCACTGTTCAGAAAAACCTCTAAGAACTCTACATCTATGATCCTAGAATTTAAATGTAAGATTAGAGCTTTCAGAAAATAGAAATATATATACAAATGTAATTGGAAGTATTAGCATAGGTTCCTTATATAGTTTTAATTAATAACTCAGATTTAGAAAAGACATTAACACTAACAAAGAATTTTCTTCCATAAGAATTCTGAGGGGAAGGTCCTGGAATAAGAAATAGTGTTAGATTAGAAAGTAGGAAGAATTGTATTTAGATTTTGTGCTTGACATTTTAGTAGATGTGTGATCACAGGAAATTTCACTAAATCTAAGTTTCCTCATTTGAAAATGGAAATAACAATATTTCTACTACCCACCCCATAGGTTGTCCTGAGGTTCAAAAGAGATAATATATGCATGATGCTTTGCAAAATTTAAAATGCTGTAGAAATTTTAAAAAACTGGCATTCATAAAGATGACCATATATTGCCTAAGTGGCATGGACAAGGCTTGAATGTAAGCCCCTTAATTCCAGTTTAAGACTTGGTCCTGCCACTTAGGCAACATATTCTTTCCACTACATCAAATGAAGTGGAAAACTATCAGTTGTCAACTTTGCCAGAAAGCTTGTCAAAATCATCCTAGATTTTAGTACTTTCTTTCTCATAAATATCATAGATCTAAAGATGGACGAGGCATCTGAAATCATCTGGTACAACTGCTTCATTTTATAGATGAGAAAATTGAGACCCAGAACAGACAAGGTATTTACTCACACTCACACAGGAGTTCACTGTAGTCATTTTTTGATATAAGCTTGTTGATTATTCCCTTCATGGTTTATTATTTCATGATCAGATACTATGCTGTAATGGTTGGGATTCTACTTTTTACCATTCTAAACATTAATAGCTTAAATTATCATTAATAGTTAATTATAAATAATTCTCATTAATGCTTATTATTATTACTAAATTTTGTCTGTTTTTACTCATGGGTCTGTGTATTAACAAGTATTCATCTTACACCTTCTGCTACTGTTATTTGCATTCTGCCTATTCTCATCACATTTCTACATTGGCCATTTAATTCCCTACTCTTCATTAGAAGGTTCCTTGTTACCTATAAAATAGGATGGAACATTCATTCTTCACTTCATACTTTTCCATATCCATAGGATATGAGAAGGTCCAGTAGCAGCCCTGTTTGTCCTGCACCAGAACTATAGAACTCAATCACCTGGCCAGAATATCTGGCCAGGGTATCAATGGAGATTATAATTATCTGGACCTACCTAAAAAACCTAAAAAAATAATACAATAGCTGTTTCAAGGGAAAATATATTTTAGAAAGGAGGTTCTTTATGTGATATTTCTTTGCTTCTCCCACATTATCCAGCACATTGACAGTCAATGAATGTTTGCTGCATGTACAATAAACAAAAGATTTTTTTTTTGATGTGGCAATTGGGATTAAGTGACTTGCCAGTGTCACACAGCTAAGAAGGGTTAAGTATCTGAGGCCAGATTTGAACTTCTTTGTGACTTCAGGGGTGGTGTTCTATCCACTGTGCCACCTACTTGCCCAAATGAAGTATTTCTTATTAATTCTTGGACAACTGTTACCTAAAGAAATGAGATTGGACACTGCCATCATTTTATTGCTTACAAAACAATAATATCCTAGATAATTAAAGCTATCAAGGGCCTTGGAGATCATATGACTGAATTATTTGGCAAAAAGAGGTGAAGTCTAGTTATCTAAAAACATGAAGGCTTTGTCTAAGACAAAGCCAGCTCATTCTTTAACCCCAAAACTCTCTGGAAGAGTGAATTGTTTTCAAACCAAGTATTACCTGATGCATAAGTCGAGATTGTTGTGGGGTTCTTTTCCATTAAATTAAGTAACTTGTTCCTAAATGTTGGAGGGAACACAGGAACACTAAAACACTGTGAATGGAGCTGTGAAGGTATACAGCTGTTCTGGAAAGCAATTGTAAATTTAATTATATTTGAAAAGTGAAAATTGTAAATTCCCTTTGAACCAGTGACCCAGTAATATTAATACTAGAAATATATTCAAAAATTAAAGAAAGATTGAAAGATCTCATATATTCAAATATGTACTCATATACACACACATATATATATACACAGACACATACATACCAATCATTTCTGTAATAGCAAAGACTTAGAAAAAAAATAGGTATACATTGATTGAAGATACCTGAAAGAGTTCCTACTTTCCAATCTATCTTTATGCATCTCTGCCTTTCTATTTTTCTGTTTCTGTGTCTGTGTCTGTCTGCCCTTTCTGTTTCTGCCTCTGTCTGTTTTTTCTGCCTGTATTCATCTCTTCTTTCTCTCTTTTTCTCTTTCTCCTCTCTGTTTCTCTTTTTTTTTCTCATGCTTCTCTTTTTTTTTTTTTTTTGCTTTTTTTCTTTTCTATTTCCTTAGCATAGAATATCAGACCTAAAAGGTAGCATAACATTAATCCAATTTCATCTTGTATCTAACTTATGAATCCTTTCTTTATGCTATATTGTTTACAGAGCTTGGATTTATATGTATCTATTGGCTTGGAGGAGCTAAGAAAAGAAATGAGAAAATAATGGGAGGAAAGTGTGGATACTTGCAACTACCAATCCAGCTCTGCATTAACATTTTGACTACTGCTGACAGATTTGATTCCCAATGGCCTGAAATTAGACCTGAGTTTGTTGTTTGCTTTTGTGTTTGTTTGGCAGCAGCACTGATGCTAAAGATGATGATATCATAGACTACAAGACACATGGAGCTAGCACCTTAGGCCAGCACAAAAGAGAAATGGAAAATTATATGGTGCCTTTCACTGTGCAAACATAGGCTCACTCCTTTCCTCACTCTATTCACACAGATATGCATACATGGAAAGAAAAAGACAGACAGAGAAACAGAAAGAGAGACAGAGAGAAATAGAGAGCAACAATACTTTGTGCCAATAAATGTTGCTTATTATTATTGATGATAGAAAATATAAACATTTTCTACTTTCCAAAGAAGAATGAGCATATTTTTATAAACTTCTTAGCTAACGTGATGCAAACTTGATGTTGCTTTCAATAATGATTTTTAAACTTTCACATTTATGTAGATGTGACGATGGTGGGTACTGCTATCTTATCTTGGTGATCAATCATGTAGTAATATATCTTTCTTACTAATCCATAATTTTATGTGGGACAAGATACTCCTTCCATTTCTAGGGATACAACTTTCTTTTTAATTCTTTTTTTAACCAAACTCCTCCGGAAGAGCGGGTTTGTTTTTAAACTAAGTATAGAAACTTGAACGGTTGTCCACATCAATACAACACAGTCAGTGGCTACTTAGCCACTGATAATGACTTGTTTTCCTACAGAAGTCCTATTAAATGTGTTCTTATTCTAAAAAGCTGTGAAGTTGAATATCTCTCTTTGGCTTTGAACCCCTAGCCAACAATAATTCTCTGTTTTAAATCTCTCTTCATTCCTTCTAAAGCATTCCTAATTGTCCTTTCTCAGTGCTACATATTAATTATATTATACCCAATTTAGTAATGGAGGTAGTTAATTTTTCTATCACACTTGAGTGAAGGGGAAAATAGAATATTTAAACACAAAATGGGCAAGTGAATTTTTAGGAAGCAAACATAAGACTAACTCCATGGAAAAGCTCATCCCTTTTCAGCAGAGATAATAGAAAAAAGGAGAAAGGAACTAAGACATCTTGACCTACATAAAGCCTTCACAGATTTCATCAATATAGGATCTGCAATGATGACATCATGGCAATATCCCCACTCCAGCTATTGACGGTCTTGTTCTCATGTGACTTCCCATCCCACATTTTAAAGATAAAAAGTAAAGTCAATAAGTCAAAGAATCCCGTTTACCAATCCTAGAATCAAAGCAAATCTTCCTCAGGATTGAAGAGAACTCATGAACATTTCTGTCTAAAAATATCTAAAGAAAGACAAGAAGAAACAGACAGAAATTGTTAGACAGAGAGTTGGAAATGAAGAAAAAGATATAGAGACACAAAGAAATGGAAACAGAGATATCAGTAAATAATTGCTGATTACCATAAAAATCGAGTCATTTTATGTATCGGGAAGTTGCTTTGTGCCTAAAATTTCTATGCGGAAGTATAATATAGTCTCTGCCTTCAAGGAACTTAGTTAGAAAAATAAAACTTAAACTTAAAGCAAGAGGATAATCAGGAAATCCAACAGATTCCCAGAAGAAACTTTATGCACCAAATAATCTAAGACCTATTGAAGTTAGGAATCATGTGTACATTTTTAATGAGTCATCATTCTTCCTTTACTAGAAGACTTTCATTAATAGCGTAACCCCTAAAGCAGCATATAATATTTTTAGGCAATTTAACTCATGACAAACAACTCATGTTTTCTTATTTTGAACCAAAATCTGTTTTACCATTGCATCTATCCATTGACCTTCCAGGGATACACAGAAAAAAATTTAATCCCTTTCCTGCATAAAAATCCTTCCAGAAGTTTAAACTCTCAGAAGATAAAGTTGTTTTGTTATATGTCATGAATGGGAAACAACAGCATACTTTAAATGCTAACTCCCCAAATATTTTAATAAAATGCTAAAAAACAAACATGTGAGAACATTGGATAGATTCTCTATGGATACTTTATAGGAAAAAAAAATTGTCAAGAAATCTCAAAAAAATGGTGTTATGCTGAGGTTTGCTTACATGAAGGAATTACCTAAAATAATGAAATAGAAGCTATCAAAGAATCATTCCACATTTTGCCCAATTCTAATTTCCTCTTTCTAAATTAGCCAAGTATAACAAAGAAGTCAAGATCTATATTGAAACCCTACTTCCTAAACTTAACCATGTGTAGATAGGCACAATTCTTAACTTCTCTGATTCTCATCTATAGAATTGGGGGGGGGGGAATATAATATTTACAAAAGATGGTTGTTTTAACTAACATCTTTCATAAGCCTTAATATACTATCTAATTGTTCATTATTATAAACATTTCCCACAGCTGATTCTCTAAGGGCATCCTTCCAAACTTTTTCTAAAATCTGAACTTGATTTTCTTTCTGTGAATGAGCTTCCTTTTGTCAATGTTTTTGTGTGATGTGTGAAACAGAACACAGGATTCTAAATGTTGTCTGGCCAGAACAAAAGAAAGCAGTACTATTGCCACTTTTGTTATGGATATTATGATTCCATTAATTCAATCTGAGATTGCATTTGAATTATACTATCAATTTATATTGATCTTAGAATCCATTTAACTCTCCAATGTTTTTTACAAAAGAATTATGAAATTCTTTTTAATCCCATACATATATAAATGATTATTTGAATGCAATAAATAATATTGTTTATTTATTTTGAATTTTATTATAATTAGGTCCCATTACAGAGCCCTAATTTTTAAGGATCCAGACTTATCTATGTTAACTTGTCTTCATTGCTTCATTTTACCTGAGAATTTGATGAGAATGCCAACTGAGCTTTCATCCAAGTATGTCACTGATAAAAATGATAGTGTTATTATAATGTTAATTGATGATATTTAGCTGAACAACCATTCAACTGTGTGGTATTGACTCCAAGTAAACTTCCAAAAAAAGAGTGCATCATCATAGAACCACTACCTAGAACATGGAAGAAAGTTAGTGATTAACTCAGATGAGAAAGGTGGAAAAACGCTATACTATTTGTGAAAATAATAGAGTCTTTTCAGGAAAGATCTCTGGTGGGAATAATAAGCAATGCTGCTAAATACAACATGATTTTTCAATTAAGAAACAGTATTCCTTAGAGAAATATGGGGTGGGGAACATTATAAATAATGTAATTCTAAAATGGAGATTTGAACATTATGTAATTGTCAATAGACATTTTTTCTAGCCATCATTATATTTTATAAATCAGATTTTAAGTTCACTAATTTGAAAATTCAGGTGAAATTTTACAGTAAGTTTCTCTGATAAAGGTCAAATGCAAAAGAATAAGAGTGATTTTTCCATTGATAAATAATCAAAGTATATAAACAGGCATTTTTCAGAAGAAGAAATCAAAGCTATCAATAGTCACAGGAAAAAATATTCTAGTTTATTATTGATTAGAGAAAAGCAAATTAAGACAAATCTGGAGTATCACCTTACACATATCAAATTAGCTAATATGAATGAAAAGGAAAATGACAAATGGTTCAGAGAATATAGAGAAATTAGAACATGATGTGTAATTGGTAGAATTATGAAGTGATCCAACCATTCTGGAGTGCAATTTGTAATTCTGTCCAAAGGGTTGTAAAACTGCATATCCTTTGACCTAGTAATACTACTAATCTGTTAGTAGTAAGATGGAAAGAATATTTTAAGAAAAATTCCAAAGAAAATTTTAAAAATAAAAGGAAAAAGACATAGATGTACAAAAATATTTAGAGCAGTACTTTTTTGGTGAAAAAGAATTGAAAATTAATGGGATATCTATCAAATGAGCAATGGCTGAAGAAGTTGCATTATTATGGAATATTGTGATTTGAGAAATGATGAGCAGAATGACTTCAAAAAAGAAACTCAGGAAAGCTTATACTAACTGAAGCAAAGTGAAGTTAGCAGAATTAAGTGAACATTACATTAAGTCACAGTAATATTGTACTCTTATCAATACTCAGTGACTTATCTATTCTCAACAATAAAATGATCCAGGATAAATCCAAAGGACTTGAGAGGAAAATGCTATCTACCTCTGGATAATGAACCATTGGAAGTTTGAATGCAGATTGAAGCACACTTTTTCAAAATTTTCTTTAGATTCACAACAAAGATAATGTGGAAATGTTTTACATGTATAATTTATATATATAATTTATATCAAATTGCTTACCTTCTCAAGGAGGTGAGAGAAGACATAGAGCAATGTAGAAACAGAATTAAAAAAAAAAAACGAATCTTAATTTTTTTATATATAATTGAGAAAAAGTAAATATTTATATACACAAACATATTGGAAAGATGGTGGCAATAGATTATAATATCAATCCATAATTTTAAAAAAAGTGAAAATTTCATTAATTTCTTCTGATAAGAGAAAAGTAATAAAATGATGAGGGTTGGACACATAGATATAATAACAATATCCAGAATTTATTTCAAATAACTAAAAAACATAACAATAATTCATTTATTTTTCTAGCATACCAAAGGAAGAAACAAGATGTGGTGATTCAAGCTTTTAAGCATGTTTAACTTGCATGAAATCTTGCCCACAAGCAGTGATATAGAATAGTTTGATGCTGCATGCTTTTTCAGATCTATAACTCTATAACAAACTATTTACAAAGGGTCATAGAGTTAGTGCTGGAAGGTTCCTTAGAGATCAGTGAATTCAACAGCTCACTTTTACAAATCATGAAATTGATGACAAAGATAAAACAAATTGCCAAGGTCACTTTAGTCAAAGGTTGCTTGAGAACTTGAGTCCAGCTATGTTTATTTCTTTTTTTCTTTTGGAATTTATTTTTTATTATAGCTTTTTATTTACAAGATATATGCATGGGTAATTTTTCAGCATTGACAATTGCAAAACCTTTTGTTCCAACTTTTCCCCTCCTTCCTCCCACCCCCTCCCCCAGATGGCAGGTTGACCAATACATGTTAAATATGTTAAAGTATAAATTAAATACAATATATATACATGGCCAAACAGTTATTTTGCTGTATAAAAAGAGTCAGACTTTGAAATAATGTACAATTAACCTGTGAAGAAAATCAAAGATGCAGGTAGACAAAAATAGAGGTAGTGGTTCATAGTCATCTCCTAGAGTTCTTTTGCTGGGTGTCAGCTATATTGATTTTGATAGACCTAATTCAATTTCTGATACATCATGCTGCTATTATCTTACTATTTAATTTCTCTGAATACAAAATAGTTCTAACATTCACTATGATAAGTGACTAGCTTAAACTAAGCTCTGTTCCAAATCATGCTATGATATATTACTTGAGCCTCTGCAATCAGTCAGTAAACTTTTAGTAAGTGTTTACTTCATTTTAAGTACTATGATAAGCACTAGCAGTACCAAGACAAAATTAATATAGTTTCTGCCTTCAGGGAGCTTACCTTCTACTTGAAATATTATTAACATTGAACACAATTTCTTTTGTCTTACCAACTTGGAAAGTTTTAGATGATAAACATAGTATTTTTTTTTTCCTTCAGTCTGTTGTTCAAGGATCCCTAGCACTAAGTTCAAGAGGGCTTATAACAGATAATTGTCTACTATAAGATGATTATTTGGGGCACAAAATGACAATCTTTTTTTATTAAAGCTTTTTATTTTCAAAACATATGCATGGGTAATTTTTCAACACTGACCCTGCATAACCCTGTGTTTTAAATTTCTCCCCTTTCCCCTACACTCTTCCCTAGATGGCAAGTAATACAATGTATGTTAAACATGTTAAAATATATGTTTGATTCAACATGTGAATCCATATCCTTGCTGCACAATTATTTTGCTGCACAAGAAAAGTCAGATCATGGAGACTGAATGAATGCCCATTAGTTGGAACATGGGTGAATAAATTTTGGCATATGAATGTTATGGAATATTATTGTTCTATAAGAAATGATCAGCAGGATGATTTCAGAGAAGCCTGGAGAATTTTATATCAACTGATGCTAAGTGAAATGAGCAGAGTCAGGAGATCATTGTACATGGCAACAACAAGATCATATAATGATCAATTCTGATGGACATGGCTCTTTTCAACAATGAGATGATTCAGGCCTCTTCCAATGATCTTGTGATGAAGAGAGCCATCTACACCCAGAGAGAGGACTGTGGAAACTGAGTCTGAATCACAACATAGCATTTTCACTCTTTTTGTTGTTGTTTACTTGCATTTTATTTTCTTTCTCATTTTTTTCTTTTTTGATTTGATTTTTTTTCTTGTGCAGCAAGATAATTGTGTCAATATGTATGCATATATTGGATTTAATGTATATTTTACCATGTTTAATATATTGGGGTTACTTACCATCTAGGGAAGGGGGAAGGGGGGAGATTGGAACACAAGGTTTTGCAAGGGTCAATGTTGAAAAATTATCCATGCATATGTTTTGGAAATAAAAAAAAACCTTTAATAAAAATATAAAACAGGAAAACCAAAAGAAGAAAATGTTTTTAAAAAACTTAGGGAGAAAAGATAAGCAAGATTAAAAGTGATAAATATTTTCAAAGTTTTAAAAAAAGAAAGAAAAATCAGGTCAAAAAGGAAAAAAAACGAGAAAGAAAATAAAATGCAAGCAAACAATAACAAAAAAAAATAACAAAAAATGAAAATGTTATGTTGTGATCCACACACTCAGTTCCCATTGTCCTCTCTCTATTTGTAGATGGCTCTCTTCAACACAAGATCATTGGAACTGGCCACAATTATCTCATTTTGGAAAAGAGCTTTGTCCATCATAATTGATCTTCATAAAATCTTGTTGTTGACATCTACAATAATCTCCTGATTCTACTTATTTCATTCAGCATCAAATTGGTATAATTCTTTCCAGGTCTCTCTGAAATAATCTTGCTGACCTTTTTTTAAAAGAACAATAGCATTCCATAACGTTCCTATACCATAACTTATTCAGTCATTCTTCAACTGATGGGTAGCCACTCGGTTTCCAGTTTTTTGCCACTACAAAAAGAGCTGCCACAAACAAAATGACAATCTTTTGATGAAATGAAAGGACTACAATGTGCATTGGTAGGAAGCCAATAGGAATAAAATGAAACATCTTTGAACAATAAATCTAACTCTAGATTGTTGTTGACTGTAAAAAATCATGATATTCTCAAGAAAAGGAATAAAATAAAATAATGCAATTAAATTCTGCATCTGCTTTAACAGTTTGCCTTAACACTAAATTCAAAATAGTTATTAATAGATATTTATATATAGTTACATATTTATTTTTTTCCTTTAATTTGTTTGCATGGTATCTCACTGAGGGCACCTGACTGAAGTTGTCCTTCAGTAAGTGACAAAAAAAGAGAGTCCCTTCAAGAAAAAGAAAGATAATCTTGGGTACTATTCATTTATAAAGAAACTTAGGCCCAGGTATGTAAGTGACCTGTACACTGTCTTTACTCTAAATTCAGCTTTTTTGATTACTATAATCGAAATAGTTAAATCAAAGTTATCAGCCACAATGCATTGATTAGACATATTTTCAATAATTAGACATGAAAGGAAGACCAGAATTTTTATCCGTGTTTTACTTTTGTTATTCTGTAGAATTCTAGGTAACTCATTTCCCTTCTATGAGATTCCATTTCCTCAATAGAAAGTGAAGGACTAGACAATTTCTAAGTCTTTTACAATTCTGACTTCATTACTTCCATAAATTTATTGAATTTACCTATTATTTACCAATAAAATAATTTTCTTTTTTTTGGTTTGGTTTATTTTTTATTTTTATTTTATATAGCTTTTTTAATTTTTCCAAATAAATTCATTTTTATCATTAATCTGTTGAATAGATTCAAACACACTCACTGTTTAATCATTAAGAATCCTACAAAACAAAATGTAACAAATGCTCTTCATAACCTCCCAACAAATGCTGCAAAACTTAAAAGTCAGGAGAATAAAGAAGAAATAGTGTAAAACTGAAAGGGGAAAAAAAAATGCCTAATGATTTGTCTCACCATTCATGCTGCCCACAAACATTTCCTGACCTGCTTACACCATCAAAGTATATTATTCATTTTCCAAATGCATTATTGAACAGTGTACTTATGAGAGAGTGAGAGAAAGCAAGCAAAGTCTAAATGCCTGGCAATGCTTTATTTGAAATTGTAAGCAAATTTAGTTCTTGGAAAAGTTGCCAGATGGCTAACCCTAGAGACTGAAAACTTTAGCTTCTTCACAAAACAGGAAGCAGCAGTCAAAGCTATAATGGTGTCTCCTCGGTACCCATATATGAATATACAAGATATGGAGGAAAGCAGCTGATCTTCAAAGTTGATGCAATTTGGAGTTTCATAAGGGAATGTTTTGAACAAGAATATCAATATTAATTGGTTATTGTGAGGATTGTAAACAGCCAATTTGTAAAGCCCATAGCTGATAATAATTTAAATCACAGATATACATAATCTGATATAGTCTATAACTTCATATCTGTTCTGAGCCCACACAGACCACTGTTCAAAATGTGTGATTTTTTAATCTTTCACCCATTTAAAAACTGGAAATATCTGAATTTCCAATCTTCAGATATTCAATTACTTGTCATATTGCCAAAACATGATACTCCCCTTCATTCAGTTTATGATCTAACAAAACTAATATTTTTTACTATTTCTAACATATATTTACTTCTGCTCTGCTTTTTTAGCATAGGCTACTCCCCTTCCCTGGAATTCATTTGGTCCTCATCTTCTCTTTTGAGAATCCTTAGCTTCCTTCAAACATCATTTCAAGGCATCATATCCAACATGAAGCCTTTCCTGATTTCATTACTACCAAATTGCTAATGCTTCCAAATTATCTGCCATTTATTTTGTATATATACATAGGTATGTGTATAATTCCTCTTACCATCTACACAAACACACACGTTTCCACCCAGAAAAATAAAACTTCCTTGAGGGCAGCAACTATTTTATTTTGCCTTTGAAGTTCCAAGCACCTGGCATAGTGCCTGGGACATAAGAAATTTTAATAGGTTTTTTGACTGTCAGATTGGTTGAAAACAAGCAACATCAAATAGTAAAATACTTAATCAAGTTAGATATGAGTAGAAGGAGTAGAAAATAAATTCAGCTACATCCCAAACAAATACAATGTCATTCTCTTTTCCTGAGCAGACTGGCAAATAAATCTTTTTTAAAAATTATTTTATTTTAAAAAATAGAGAATGAGAAAAAAGAAAAATAGAAAAGTAATACAAAAACAAAATAAAACAAAACCAGAGAACATCGACATGTGCCCAGCAGAATATCAGGGAGGATTCAAAATATATAAGAAATTATATTCATAAATGTCCATCTTTTCTTTACTTCCTTGTAAATTGTTCTTTTGTTCTCTGCTACACATCTTTTTTTACTTTATTCTTTTTTTCCCTTTCATCCCCCCCATTACTTCCAAGCAAGCAATAGCTAAGAAAAGATTTACTCATGTCTATATAAGTAGATATATACATACATACACCCCCGTACACACCCACAAATCTTTCCTATCATGCTTTAATTCTGCTCTTTAACTTGTCTTGTTATTATTTAACCTCTCCCCAACCATGTATCCTTTCCTTGTCTTCTTCCCTCAGTCTTTATTTCCCCATCCACTCTTGTTCCCTCCTTATTTCTTTAAAGATTTTGGAGAGTGCTACACCTTTCATGGTATGTATACAATGTTGCCCTGATGCATTGTTGGTGGAGTTGTGAACGAATCCAACCATTCTGGAGAGCAATCTGGAATTATGCCCAAAAAGTTATCAAACTGTGCATACCCTTTGATCCAGCAGTGTTTCTATTGGGCTTATACCCAAAAGAGATACTAAAGAAGGGAAAGGGACCTGTATGTGCCAAAATGTTGTGGCAGCCCTGTTTGTAGTGGCTAGAAACTGGAAAATGAATGGATGAGTAAATTGTGATATATGAATGTTATGGAATATTATTGTTATGTAAAAAATGACCAGCAGGATGAATACAGAGAGGCTTGGAGAGACTTACATGAACTGATGCTGAGTGAAATGAGCAGAACCAGGAGATCATTATATACCTCAACAATGATACTGTATGAGGATGTATTCTGATGGAAGTAGATTTCTTCCGCAAAGAGAAGATCTAACTCAGTTTCAATTGATCAATGATGGACAGAAGCTGCTACACCCAAAGAAAGAATACTGGGAAATGAATGTTTGCATTTTTGTTTTTCTTCCCAGGTTATTTTTACCTTCTGAATCCAATTCTCCCTGTGCAACAAGAGAACTGTTCGGTTCTGCACACATATATTGTATCTAGGATATACTGTGACATATTTAACATGTATAGGACTGCTTGCCATTTGGCGGAGGGAATGGAAGGAAGGAGGGGAAAAGTCGAAACCGAAGTGAGTGCAAGGGATAATGTTGTAAAAAAATTACCCAGGCATAGGTTCTGTCAATAAAAAAATTATAATTATCAAAAAAAAATTTTAAATGTATACAATGTTGCCTAATTAACCCGTTCCCAATGTGAGTAGGATCTATTATTCCTCTGCACCTCATTTGTCCAATAATTACTATTTTTACCTTAAGTCTGCCCAGTCTTTCTTTTGAACCTCCCTATTGTTGATGTCAATCTTAAAATATGGTATACATGTCTCATATTTTTTTTTAAAAATGAAGAATTTATTCATGTTGAATTCCTTGAAAGTGATCTTTGACATTGGCTCTTATATATTAAATTTTCTATTAAGTTCAGGTTTGGTTGACAGAAAGTCCTAAAAATCTGTAAGTTCATTGAATGTCCATTTTTTCTCATTCAGTATTATAAATGATTTTGCTGGATATGATAGTTTTGGCTGCTGGCCTAGTTCTTTGGATTGTCTATGATTTCAGGATCTGTGGGCTTTTACTGTGGATGTTAACAAGTCCTGTACAATTCTAATTTAACTCTAGTGTAATGAATTATTTTTTTTCTTGTTTCTTGCAAAATTACTCTTTGATCTGGAATTTTGGAAATTTGGCAATAATATTCTTATGTGTCTTCCTCAAAAGATCTTATTGAGGTGGTGATCAATGGATTTTTTTCTAATTCTATTTTATCCTCATTTTTTATCACTTCAGGACAATTTTCTTGGATTATTTATTGCATTATTGTATCAAGGTTCTTTTTTGCTCACAATTCAAAGGCAGTCCAATTACTTTTATATATTCTCTTCTTGATCTGTTCTCCAGATCTATCATTTTTCTTATTAAATGTTTCATATTCTATTCTATTTTTTTCATTCTTTATACTCTGCTTTGTTATTTCTTGGTCTCTCATAGCTTCATTGGCTTCCCTTTGCCCAATTCTAATTTTCAAAGAATTATTTTTATCTTTGAGACTCTATCTCCTTTTTTAGTTGGTTAATTTTTTTCATAATCTTGTTTTTATTGATTTTTTTCAGTTTTTCTTCCATGTCTCTCATTTGAGTTTAAAATTCTTTTTTTGAGTTCTGTAAATTCTCTTTGGACAGGGAGCCATTTCATGTTACTCTTTAGGGAAAAGTTTTTTGTTGTTGTTGTTGTTTGTTTTGTTTGTTTGTTTGTTTGTTTTTTACTTCAGTGTCCTCTGAAGATGAACCCCAGCTTTGCTCTGTTCCCACAGTTAGCTTCTCTACTGGATTCTTTCTTCTTAACCCAGTTCATTCTTTAAAATTAGTTATTAGTGTAAGCACCTCTAATGTTGAGTGGGAGGATGGTGCTTTAGCCTTCACTTCAAATCTCGCCACCCTAAACTAAACACTATCCTCCAGCAAATGCTGGCAGGCAGCAGCATCCCTGCCTCACTTGTTTGCACTCCTACATGTGTTGATTCCTTTTCATCCAGGGCTGAGTCCCTGAGGCACAGTTGGTTCTGTGTTCCCTAATCAGCCAAGGAGTATTCAGTCTTCTGGGACTCAGATACCAGACTTCTCAAACTGCTTGGGAGGTAAAAATTTCTGGGGTTCCTGCTGAAGCTCCAGCCAAATCCTGTTAGGTCCAGGCCTCCCCACATGATGTTCTGTAGAGTTAGTTCAGAGATGTTTGCACTTCACATGTGTTAATCCCCAGCCCCTGGATTTTCTTCAGTCGTATCTTTAGTCGTATCAAGAGTCCTCTTGACCCTTGTTTTGTTCCAAGTCTTCTTGGATTTTCACCCCTCTATATTTTTCTTGAGGCACAAATTTGTTCTGTTTCTGGGGGAAATCTGGAGAGCTTGAAATTTACCCATCTACTTCACCATCTTTCCAGTATCTTTCCTTGACAAATAAATCTTCCAAAGAGTTTTGCTAAACCAAGGTCTTTCTTCAGTTTGAGCAAAAGGTGATAATCCATGCACATAGCCTTATTATATCTGCAGCCAAAATTTGCTAATTACCATTAGGTGGTTTCCCTTCTGTTCTGGAATTCATAATAACTTCCAACTGGATTTACTTCTGCATATACTTATGACTATTAGTCACAAAAGTTGCTATAGTTTAGATCTAATTTGTCTTTCCCTCCTTAGGATCACAAACTGTAAAAGGGACCTCTATGACACCTTCCATCCTCCCAGGAGTCATCTTGTAGCAATCACCAGTATCATGAGATTCCCAGGAATTGAGCTCCAGGCACTTTGTGAAATGGATTTCTCCACCTCAGTCACAAATATTACATTAAATTATCATGATCTCATATGCTTAGACTCTCAAAAATAAAAGGGACCTACAAGATCATCTAATCCATCCCCTATCTGACACAAAAATTCTTCCTAAAATTTCTCTATTGATTAACAGTATTTTAAGTCACTCTTGACAAGGAACAATTAAAAAAAGGGTCTCAGTATTCATTGATTTCTTTAGCTTTATTTTTTTAATCATGTAATTTTTAGATCACTTTATTGACTATTTCTATCTCATGGTACTTTTTGGGGTAAACTCAGTTTATTTCCTTGAATCTTTCCCAAATAAAACATAAATCACATAACTTTCCCAACCATTATTTCTTTATATGTCACATCTTTGTAAATCTCAAACCAGAGTTCTTGTTGTGATATCCCACCATGGTCGATATATCTACTATTATAGGCATGTCTTGACTAATGTTACTGATTTTTGCAAAAATGTGTTCGGCAGAATGGAGTCAGTAATTTCTACAGAACTTGGGCTGTAAAGAAATCGTTTACCAATCATTTTGAGGATTTACAACTTTACAATAGAATTAGGTTAAAATGGATTTTAATGTTACTATAAAACACTTACCTTTAGTAGAAACTAAATACATGTTAATTTGAATGAAAGCTGAAGAAGGATTAAGGATCATTTTAAGTAGGGCATTATTGTATGTTTATTTATATACATGGTTTATCTCTCCACCTGCATGAAAATATAACTTCTTTGAAGGCAGGAATATCTTATTCATTTTTCTATCCTTTCTAGTTACTGCAATTAAATACTTTAATAGAATCTATGAATTCATCAAATATGAGTAATCTCTATAATCATCGACTGCCCATATCATCTTCTCCTGTGCAATTCTTTATATATATATATATATATATATATATATATATATATATATATATATTATTCTTCTGTACAGAAATTTTCCAGTATGAGGGAGCTTTTTTCAATATCTTTTAAACATATACTCAGCCTTTCATGTTGCTTTATAATACAAAGATTTCTCTATGATTTATCTCCTTTGTCCACTAAAGACCTTCTCTAATATATTACTATGATATGGAGGTAACCAAGAATTCTAAAAAGCTATGCCAGAAAATCACAACTTCTAATAGGTGGCATCAGTCTTGAAAGTTCCCAGTAATGAGTCTGAAATAGATTGTGTGTCTACTGCCCAAGAAGAGAAGGCAGAGAAGTTCATTGTCTGAAGCCTGAACATCAGATATTTTTAGTTACAGTAACTAATGAAATCACATGATAGTATTCCATAAGTCTTCTAAACTACTCAAAACAAAACAAAACAAAACAAAACTCCTACCTTGCAAGGTTTGATTCTATGTCAGTGGATATGATAGCCAAAGTTATATTATGGATCTATGAAGCAAGTATTACACTTTTTTTTCTGAACTGCAAATTTTTTGAGGCCAGAGTCCATGTCTCATTCATTTCCATCTCCCAAAGACCAAAAATATAGTCTTACATATAGTGGAATCTCAAGAAAGTTTTTTTAATTGTCAAAACATGAAAGCAACAACAACAAAATACTATTTATGCCCATTTGCATCTTAATTAAGGATAAGAGGCCTTAAATGTGAACAAATTAAAGGATTTCAAGTCACAAATTCTGTTTTTTGTTCTTTTCTGGGCTGTAAATAGAAAAAAAAGAGCAGCAAGACTTTATAAGCATTTTCCACTTGGTACAGCTTTCAGAGCTGCTTAATTAAGGCCAAGCCAATACAATATCATGCACCAATCTGGTATTTATTAACCAAGCTAGTCTTGATTTTTAACTGATCATTGCTCAGAGGATCCTCCCCTTATTAATATAAATGAATTAGAAAGAGTAGTGCCAAATATTTCAAATGGGAATTAACATGTGACTACAAGGTATAATTAGTTGAAAACACTAAATACATCAAAGTATTAATTTGTACACATATGGTATAACCAAGAAAGTGTGTAGCAAACATATATATGAATTGAATCTATAATTATAGATATAAATTCTTTTTTTAATTTTTTATTTTTTTAACCCATGCCAGGGTAATTTTTTACAGCATTATCCCTTGCTCTTACTTCTGTTCTGATTTTTCCCCTCCCTCCCTCCAACCCTTCCCTCAGATGGCAAGCAGTCCTTTACATGTTAAATAGGATACAGTATATCCTAGATACAATATATGTATGCAGAACCGAACAGTTCTCTTGTTGCACAGGGAGAATTGGATTCAGAAGGTATAAATAACCTGGGAAGAAAAACAAAAATGCAAGCAGTTTATATTCATTTCCCAATGTTCTTTCTTTGGGTGTAGTTGCTTCTGTCCATCCTTGATCAATTGAAACTGAATTAGCTCTCTTTATCGAAGAGATCCACTTCCATCAGAATACATCCTCATACAGTATCGTTGTTGAGGCATATAATGATCTCCTGGTTCTGCTCATTTCACTTAGCATCAGTTCATGTAAGTCTCGCCAGTCCTCTCTGTATTTATCCTGCTGGTCATTTCTTACAGAACAATAATATTCCATAACATTTATATACCACAATTTACTCAACCATTCTCCAATTGATGGGCATCCATTCATTTTCCAGCTTCTAGCCACTACAAACAGGGCTGCCACAAACATTTTGGCACATACAGGTCCCTTTCCCTTCTTTAGTATCTCTTTGGGGTATAAGCCCAGTAGAAACACTGTTGGATCAAACGGTATGCACAGTTTGATAACTTTTTGAGCATAATTCTAAATTGCTCTCCAGAATGGCTGGATGTGTTCACAATTCCACCAACAATGTATCAGTGTCCCTGTTTTCCCACATCCTTTCCAACATTCCGCATTATCTTTCCCTGTCATTCTAGCCATAGATATAAATTCTAAAGGCATTTTGAAGTCTGTGACCTTACTTGTCCTATTTAAGGGGCACTTTTATGAATCCAATTTCTATTATCATGTGAGTGTAATATAGTGAACTTAACCCAACAAGTAAACCAGGTTGACTTTGTATTCCTTAGCAATCTGATTGACAAATAGCAGTATTAGCAAGGTTGTCCCATTGTTTGGTGAAGTATAATAACCCTTTGACATACTCATTCCAAATAAAATGAGTCACAATCCTTGGAAAGAATATTAAACTATAAAGCAAAAAATCTGGCTTGTTGTCCTGATTTCCAAAATTCCACAGGCATTAGAAAGTCATTTTGATCCAGTTTCCTCATCTGTAAAATGGAGATACTACTTGATGACTTTCTATCTCTTGAACTTATTGTGAAGATCAAATTAGAATAAATGCAAAGAAAAGATTTATTTATTCTAAGGTACTATGTATATGTGAGGGGCAAAGAATTTTAAGTGAATCACTGTGGCCTCATGATGCGTGTACATATTTATGCCATTTTGATGCACTGCAACTGAAGACACATATAAGATTAATATCTATGTCTGTTAGCTAATTTGGACTTTTTTGTAATCATAAGAATTATAGTCAGATTTAGAAAAGCCCTTTGATGCTTTCTAGTCTAAATGCTAAAATAAAACACAAATCCTCTCCTTTAACATCTCCAAAGAGGTCATTGAGGCATTGCTTTAAAACTACTACCCAATGAAAAGGAATTATTTTATTTTATTTTTTTTTACTCGTGTTCATTTTTTTATCATGTTCATTTTTGAATGTATCCTCCCTCACCCAGAGAGCCATCCTTTGTGATATTTTTAGAAAATAAATATTATACTTTGTTGTGTTTTATTAAATTAATTTATACTTTTAATTAAGTTTTATCTGTTTTTAAAGGAATTGTTTCTTAGATAGTAACTTAAACTTTAAAAGATACTCCTTTTAAACTTTAATAATAAGGTCTACTTAAAACCAAAAAAAAAAAAAACTGAAAATGATAAATGCTAGAGGGAATTAGGAAAACTGGAATACTAATGCACTGTTGGGGTTTGAACTGATCCAACCATTCTGGAGAGCAATTTGGAACCATGCCCTCAAAGTTATAAAATTGTGCATATCCTTTGATCCAAAAATATTGTTTCTAGGCTTATATCCCAAAGACATGGGGAAAAAAAAGGAAAGGGAACTATTTGTACAAAAACATTAGAAATCAAGATGTTCATCAATTGGAAAATGGCTAAATAAGGTGTGGTATATGATTGGAATGGAACATTATTATGCACTAAGAAATAACAAGCAGTATGATTTCAAAGAAACCTGGAAAAACTTATATGAATTGATGCAAAATGAAGTGAGCAGGATCAGGAAAATATTGTATCTAGTAACAGCAATATTATTCCCTGAATAACTGTGAATATCTATTCTTAGCATAATATTGTATTACAATGATGTAATACAATCCCAAAAAACTCATAATGAAGGATGCTATCTGCATTTAGAGAAAAAACTGATACTATTTTAATATAGACAGAACATGCCTCTTTTCTTCTTTTTTCTTTCATTTTTTAAAGTCAAGTCTTGTACAAAATGATCAATATGGAAATGTTTTACATGTTTGTACATAGATAAATTATACCAGATTAATTTATCACCTCAGGGAGGGAGTGAAAAAGGGAAGGACAGAATTTGAAACGCAATTTTTAAAAACATGCAAACATCGTTTTAATTTATAATTGTGGAAAATAAAATATTATACATGAAAAAGAAAATGCTCACAAAATAATGAATTTTCATATTTTATATATCCTATGATGAATAGTTAAGTTTTAGAGTTTCATTTTATTTTAGGGTATATTTCACTTTGGTTTTCCATTAACAAAACCATTTTTCATAGATTATATTGAAAACTCATAGTGAGGCATTTTAATATCTACAAAAATTCATGCTTATTCTTTGGTTAACTGCAAATCTTTAGTATTGTTTTTAATTTTAATTGTTAGATTTATTTTAAACTCAAAACTATTGTTTCCTTGGTGTAGCTAACTCTTTTTCCTTTAAATATTTTTAAAATTTTTATTTATTCATTGTAACATTCTTTTCTTTTTAAATTTTGAGTTCTAAATTTTCAAACTCCCTCTGATCCTATTCACCACTCACTGAGAAGGTTAGTGATGTGATAGCAATTAAACATGTTAAAATATGTAAAATATATTTCATAGCACTCATATTTCAAAAGAAAAGTAGTAAAAATAAAGTGAGAACATTATACTTCCATTTGCACTCAAGAGTTCATCAGTTCTCTCTTTTGAAGTGGATAGCATTTTTTTTCAAGTCAATTTTTTTTACAATTTTCTTAGATCATTGTATTTAAGGATCAGAACAGCCAAGTCTTTCACAATTGATTATCACTGCAGCATTTTTACTATGAATAATGATTCCCTGGTTCTTTTGATTTTACTTGGTATCAGTTAATATAAATCTTGCCATGCTTTGTTTTGTTTTTGTTTGTTTGTTTTTCCTGAAATCACCTTTCTTATCATTTCCCATAGTACAAACTATATCACAATCATATGCTACAATTTGTTTATCCATTCTTCTAGTAGTGGACATTTTTAATAGTTTTCAACATTCATGCTTACAAAACTTTGTGTACAAAATTTTTCTTCCTCCTATTTCCCCTCCCTTAGACAGCAATTAATTCAATAGAGATTAAACATGTGCAGTTCTTTGAAACATATCTCCACAAATTGTGAATACATCCAGCTATTCTGGAGAGCAATTTGGAACTATGCTCAAAAAGTTATCAAACTGTGCATACCCTTTGATCCAGCAGTGTTACTACTAGGCTAATATCCCAAAGAGAATTTAAAGAAGGGAAAAAGACCTGTATGTGCAAGAATGTTTGTGGCAGCCCTCTTTGTAGTGGTCAGAAACTGGAAACTGAGTGAATTCCCATGAATTGGAGAAGGGCTGAAAAAATTGTGGTATATGATTATTGAATATTATTGTTCTGTAAGAAATGACCAGCAAGATAATTTCAGACAGGCCTGGAGAGACTTACATGAACTGACGCTGAGTGAAATGAGCAGGACCAGGAGATCATTATATATTTCAACAACAATATTATGTGATGATCAATTCTGATGGACGTGGCCCTATTCAACAATGAGATCAACCAAATCAGTTCCAATAGAGCAGTAATGAATTGAACTAACTATACCCAGAGAAAGAACTCTGGGAGATGACTATGAACCACTACATAGAATTCCCAATCCCTCACAGGCTAATTGTACACTATTTCAAAGTCCAATTCTTTTTGTACAGCAAAATAACTGTTTGGACCTGTTTACATATATTGTATTTAACTTATACTTTAACATATTTAACATGTATTGGTCAACCTGCCATCTGGGGGGAGGGCTGGAGGAAAGGAGGGGAAAAGTTGGAACAAAAGGTTTTGCAATTGTCAATGCTGAAAAATTACCCATACATAATATCTTGTAAATAAAAAACTATAATAAAAAAGAAACATATTGCCACATTTATCATGCTGCACACACACACACACACACACACAAAAAAAAAAAGATCAAAAGAGGAAAAATGAGAAAGAAAAAAATAAGTGTTGGAGTTCAAATGTTGGAGTTCTTGTTCTTCTCAAAACAGCCGGTTTAGCTTAGAGCCCTCCAAATATCTCCAAATCCAAAGGTTCTGTCCTTTAGCCTCTGCCTCTGCTTTCTTCAGCCTTCAACCAGCACAGAGATGGAATGAATCTCTTGTCTCCTTCAGTTGGGGCTCGGCTAGCTTTCTGGTGAGTCTTTCAGACCAGCTTGGTCTCAGTGGGGGAAGTGCAGGAGCCCAGCCACCAATTACAGTGGTGTGAGATGAAGATGAATTTGGTTGTCCACTGAACTCTCCACTCATAGCTTTATCTTCTGAAAACTCTTCTTCTGCCACCAGCCAGCCAAATGGAAAATATTCTGCCTTGCCTCGGAGAGAGGGCTTCTGGCGTAATTCTGCTGAAATCTCCCAAAGTGCTCTGTGTCTGCACCAGAGTGCTCCTCTCCAATGCAGCTGAATTCTCTTCTGCGACCAGCCAGCCAAGTGGAATTTATTCTGGAATAGCTCTCTCTTCACTGGCCTTATATCTGACTCTTCTGAGAGAATAGGATTATGGGTTTTCTCCCATGGTGCTCTCTGGCCCTAAGAGCTTTAAGGAAGGTGTGAATTCACAAAGGTACAAAGTTTACTTTGTGAATCTGGCAAACTTGTGAACTCCTATGAGTAAAGGTGTAAACACAAGCATTGTACTAATTAGTTCTACTTAGTACCTTGTTTCAGGTTCTGGCCCAAAACATCTTCTTGTAAGATCAGATCAACTCTAATTAGTTAGCAGTTTGCAAAGATTCCAACAAATAAGTAAACAAACAACAACAACAACAAAAGTGAAAATACTATGTTGTGATCCACATGTTCAGTTCTGCTCTCTGGATGTAGATGGCTCTCTCCACCACAAGTGTATTAGAATTGGCCTGAATCATTTCATTGTGGAAAAGAGCCAAGTCCATCACAGTTGATCATATTCTTGTTGCCATGTATAATATTCTCTTGGTTCTACTTACTTCACTTAGCATAAATTCATGTAATTCTCTCCAGGCCTTTCTGAAATCATCCTGCTGATTGTTTCTTATAGAACAATAGTATTTCATTACATTCCTACATATTCAGCCATTCCCAACTGATGAGCATCCACTAAGTTTCCAGTTCCTTGCCAGTACAGACATGTTTGCACATGTGGGTTCTCTTCACTTTTGTTTGATTTTTTGGAATATAGACCCAATAGAGATACTGCTGGATTAAAGGGTATGCATAGCTTAATGCCTCTTTGACCACAGTCCCATATTGCTCTCCAGAATGCTTGAACCAATAAACAACACCAATAATGTGTTAGTGTTGCAGTTTTGCCACATCTACCCCAACACTTATCCAACATTTATCATTATCTTTTCCTCTCATCTTAGCCAATCTGAGAGACTTGAAGTCAGCCCTTTACTTTAACTCTGTGTATGTCTTTCTGCTTTTAGTATGTCTCTTGTGAACAAAATATTGTTGGATACTGATTTCTACTTCATTCTACCATTCACTTCCATTTTATGGGGGGAGTTCATGCCATTCATATTCACACTAATGATTATTAACTGTGTTTTCCCCTCCATTCTTTTGTTTTTCTATTTCTTCTTTTTTCTCTCTTTTCATTTTGTCCTTCCTCATAAGTGTATTTTCTTTTGACTACTGTCTCCTTTAATCTGTTCTCCCATTTATTTTTCTTGCCTTACCCTTATCTTTTCCTCCTCCTCTTTCCCTATTTGGCAAGTTATGTTTCTTTACATAAATGAACGTGTGTGTGTGTGTGTGTGTGTGTGTGTGTGTATGTTCTTCCCTGTTCAAAACAATCCCAATGATTACCTCTTTTTTATGATTTTGCCAACTGTACTTTCGCTAACATTTTTGTTGCCTCTTTTAACTATTAATTCTCTTTTCATAATTTTCTTTCTTTGCTCTCATTTCTTTTCCAAAATTTTGTCTAATATTTTACTCTCTTTTTTATCTAAGAAGTCTTGTTGAGTCCAATTAGCATTTTTCTTTGAGGCTAGGCTTGTGTCCGTTTCAAACTTTTGTATTCTTTTAAGTTTATGTAATCATCTTTCCTGGCACCATAGTAGTTTAGTAACCAAATTCTTTTTTGGTGGGGGGTCTTCTTATTTTCCCAGTTTAATTCTTGACTTTGAATTTTAGATTGAAATTCAGTTCTGTTTGTCCAGGGGTGAGGATGTACTCTCCCATACTTTAGGCTTTTTCATACTGCTACTTTTAAAATTAATAATCAGGTTTGCAGGTTTTCAAAACTTTTAAGTTGCTGTGACATTGGGAAAGATGAGGTCATTCATTTTTTGTTCTGTCATATGTTCATTAGTCTAAAAGTGCCTCTGCTCCCTTGCAGACACAAATATTAGTGCTTTCCTTTGCCTTGGAACTCAAATCACTATACCAAGTTCCATCTGACTGACCTCCAATGTTTCTCTTGCTCTGTAAAAGTCACCTAGAACTATCACTCAGATCAATTTGATTGGCAATTCAGTTGCTACAGCTACTATTGCTATCACCTAGTTAAATACAAGTTTCTACTTTGATATTACAAACTTTGCCTGTCATCTTCCTTTTTTTTAGGTCAGAAAAGTATGAAAACCTGACCCTTTATTAGCTCTAACACTCCAAAATTTGATTTGAACATTATTTTAGAGTTGTTTGGAGGGCAATGTTGACAGAGTTCAACTGGGTTGCCTCTAATCATCCATCTTGGATCTGCTCTCTTGTAAGAAATCTAACTCAGAGATATTCCCTTATAACAAAGGTAAAAAAGAAAGAAATAAAGAATATGTAGTGCAGTTAAAATGATGAGCATTCAACCACATCTGACATTATATGAAATATTCTGTATCCATAATCTACCCCCCCTGCTTATATCTGTTATCAAATGAAGGGATTTCATTTTTAATTCCTCTTTGTGGCCAAGTTTTGTCACTATAATTATGTGGTAGTGAGCTTTATTATTGTTGTTGTTGTTTTTATTTATATTGTTATAGCTATATGTTCATGCATTTGTTTCTTTTCTTAGAAGCAGTTAATGTCTCCCTATCCCTCTAAATTCTTCATTATGTAAACATACTAATAATCCATTGTTAACATAATGAATTATACTTAATTTTGTCCCTCCCCAAGTTGTAAAAATCTCTTTTAGGAAATTCATTATCTTCAAATTTAATATGGAAGACTTGTTAATTGTTTTCTTTTTCTCTTTATATAAATAGTTTTGTCATTTTCATTTGATGTTTTCTTGCTTTCTTTATTTTTTTTCCTGCCTCTCTTACTTCCTTCTAGTGTGCCCTCCTTTCTCCTTGCTATATCACATTGTATTCTACTACAATGCAATCCTTTAAAATAGTAGAAGGTTCCAAAAAGTCTGAGTCATAGAATATAATGGTACAGTTTAGAAATTATTTGATAAATGCTGAAGGGGATCTGGGAAAACTGGGACACTAATACACTGTTGGTGGAGTTGTGAACTGCTCCAGTTATGGTAGACAGCAATATAGAACTATACCCAAAAAGCTATCAAATTATGCATACCCTTTGATCTAAATACAGGCTGTACTTGACCTGTATTCCAAAAAATCATAAAAGGGGGAAAATATAGCAGCCTTTTTTGTAGAGGCATGGAATGGGAAATTGAATGAATGCTCATCAGTTGGAGAGTGGCTAAATAAGTTATGGTATATTTATATTATGGAATATTATTTTCTCAAAAGAAATGATCAACAGAATGATTTCAGAAAGGCCCGGGAAATTTTATAGGAACTGATGATAAGTGAAATGAGTAGAATCAAAAGAGCATTGTGTATATACTGCAATAACAAAATTATGTGATAATGAATTCTGATGGAAGTGAGTCTTCTCAACAATGAGACAATTCATCAATGTCACAACCTCTCAACTTTTTCCCTTTATTTGTTACCATGGGATTATTTTTTTTTACTTTTTTCTTTCCATCACCTCTAATATCTAAATCATTACTAAATCCTATTAATATTAGCACAAAAATATCTCTCACATCCATCTACTCTTTTCCTCTCCTCATGACTTGTCCAGGTCCATATTAGTCCTAGGTTGAACTGTTTTAATAGATTCTTTAAAAATAATCCTGTCTCCACTATTTCATTCTTCATATCACTTCCAAACTCATTTTCGTAATAAGTAAAAAGTGTTTTATTTTATTTTATCTTTGTATCCCTATTGTCTAGCATATTATCCTAAGTAACTAATAAGTATTTTGGGCAGCTACCCTGGAGTAAGGAAAACCTGAGTTCAAATCTGGCCTTAGACACTTACTAGTTGTGTGACCCTAAGGAAGCCACTTAATCTTCCTTGCCTCAGTTTTCTCATCTGTAAATGACCTAGAAAAAAGGAAATAATAAACCACTCTAATATTTTTGCTAAGGAAACCTTAAATGAGGTCATAAAAAGTCAGACACAACTGAACAATGATAAAAATAATTTTTGTTAAATTGAATTGAATTGAATCAGTGCATAAATCCAGTATCTTATGAGACCTCTAGTTGTTTTTTTTTAATCTTTATATGTTTAGTATTGCCTGTTAATTTTAATCATACCCCTTTTTCTACTTCTGAAGGTCCTGCGCAATGGGACCACAGCTAAATTTCTAGTACCCGGGTTCTGCCACACTGGAATTTCTGTGATTCTGCAATATTACTTTAGGTTAACTCCTTGTTGTGCCATTTATTACCCATGGGGACTGTGGAAAGCTGATCTGACTCCTGACAACTGGTCTGGGTCTAATCCAACATAAAACAAATGCTATCAATGTAAGATATACTATCTATACTGTGTTTCTCTATGAGTTTTAGATGCAAAACAGGGTGAATTGGCACCATGCTCAAAAACTGTCCTTTGCTGACTTCCTTACATGTCACCCATTTGTGGTCAGAAATGCTTCACTGGCACATTAACCTTCAGGAATCCAGTCCCTCTAAATATCTTATTAGAACTGCTTTTCTAATGGTTTTATAAAAGCATCTTGGCACATATGCAAGGCATGGCATATAGCCAACACATAACAATATTCTGAGATTGTAATGAAAATGTCTGACTGAAAATGCTCTATGACAGAAAGCTATCCAACAACCCAAAGTAACTCATCCAACAATAGGGCATAGTCTTTCAATTGGGTCCAGAAAAGCTACCTTGTTTAGGAATGGCTTTGCCTTTTTCCAATTTTATAGTTAATTGTATACTTTTATATGTATGCACCATCAAGCTTTCTCCTTCATGTTACTATGTTTATGAATCAAGTCAAACTATACAATTCCCTTCCTTTCAAATGCATTTCAAGCTTGTCTATCTTCTTGATTTTTTTCTATACTGTTTCCTCTGTTTTTGATGGTCTTTGTGATGCCAAATCCAACCCCCATTTCTGTCTTTTAAAATTTCATCTATTCTTCATAGTTTAGGTAAATATCACCTCTTCCAAGACTTCCTTAATTCTCAAGCTGATAAGGGTTTCTGAACCTTGGTTGTTGCTGTTGTTATTTTATAAATTAATGCATTTATAAAGTATCATTTTGTATCATAGTCAAATCATAGTGTATCGCACTATAGTGCACGCTATAAGACCTATTCTAATGGCCAATCTCAATGATGCAGTGGATAGAGTGAGTGGATCTAAATCCAGCCTTAGATGCTTACTAGTTATGTTTCCCTGGTCAGGTTACTTTTCATTGCCTCACTTTCCTTATTTTTTAAAATAGAGGAGATAATAGTGTCTGCCTTTCAATGTTGTTTTAAAAATCACATGAGATTATAATTGTAAAATACTATGCATTGTATCTGGCATACACTTAAATAAAACTAAGGAATTAAGGAGATAAAGATGAAAGAGGAGGATAATTCAGTCATGAGGAGTATATTTGTGGAGTCTAGAGACGTCATGTTTTGTATAAGGAGACATAGAAAGTTCCAAAGAAATCAGGGACAGAAAAAGTAACAGAGAAATATTTATGGAAAAAACAACATTTGAATTGTCCAGTAAAATATGTGTGGGCATTAAAAGAGGCAAAGAGAAGGTGGGAGGATATAGACTTGCCACAGGAGACTGTGTGAACCAAGGATAAAAGGCAAGAAAACACAGGTAGGCATAGTGGGAATAGAGAATGGTAAAGTTGTCTGAAACATAGATAACAGAAAAAAATAATTGCAATGGGCTTGTATGCACACTGAAATCTCATCTTTCCATTTCATGAGAGAAAACACCAAACTGAAATTGGATATACACATGAGAGTAAAAATTTGGATCCTTTTGGATCTCTCAGAAGATAGGTATGTCATTCCCCCACTTAGTAAATGCTCCATGATTCCTTACTTAAGAAATATAACATCATAATCTAATCAAAAAGTTAAAGGCTAAAAATCTGGACACATCAGTTTTACCAAGCCTAAATTGCAAAAGAATAATAATAGTTAACATTTATAATACACTCAATAGTTTACAAAGTATTTTCACAATTTCTATTTCATTTGATTCTCGAAACACATGGGAGGGTAATATTGTTCTTTTCATTATAGGGAAGAAGAAATTGATATTCAGAGAGGGGATAGCTTTCTCATAGTCATAAAGATAAAGTGTCAGAGACACAACAGATTTTTTTTTTAAAATAGAGAATAACAGCTAGACTAGTACATCTAGCCCTATGTTGTAGCTGTAGAAAGAATAATGTAAATTTATTATCACAAATCTCCCAGAGCAATCATCTGTAATTCCCCATTCCTTATCCAGAGAAATACTTCAAGGGTCTAAAAATCTTCTTTAGTACTGTTTTTTATTTGAGAAAAGATACAGAAAGATTTCTGGATCGGGCCTTGGATGTAGTGAAGAATGTCTTGACAGGGATGGTTATAGATTAGATGGGACTCCTAGACTTAAGACATTGAATATAGGAGAAGAGCCTGGTAATTATAAAACCCTAACATGTTAAAGCTGGAAAGTCCTTTAAAGATCATTTAGGCCAAACTGTTTTATCCATGAAGAAATCTTAACTCAAAGAAATGGAATATTTTACCCAAAGATACACAGCTGGATGGTAGAATCAGGATTAGATTAGGATCTTCCACTATAGGACTTTTTTTGATGATGTCAATAAGTGTACTAGTATTTTCATATGTACATAGAAAGAGAAATGAACTTAACAAACATGTGTAAAACACCCACTTTGTAGTATGCATTATGCTAAATGCTAGGAATACAAATAAAAACAAAAATTAGTCCTTGCTCTCAAGGTTCTCACAGTCTAATTAAGGAAACTACATGCGAACAACTATTATTGTTTGTACTTTCTTCTCAAAAAGGACAGTAAAGTTGAGAAGGTGATATCGTGATTTGCAAGTGAATTGGATTTAAGGGAAGTGGGGCTGCACAAAGTTCCCAGCCTCACTTTCCTCTCCAAAATTATCTGTATCCAGTGACCAGATATAAATCAGGGCAAGTGGTGATAGCCCTGGATACAGTAGAAGACCTTGACCTTTTGAAAAGAAGGTGTTTTCCAGGTCCTAGTTTGTATGAGGCAAAGCCCATTCAGTGATTAAGGAAAATTAAGAAATAAAACAAAGAATGACCTCATTTACCTAGTCAAAAAAAAAAATCAAATAACCTGGGAGGGAAAGACCCTCAGGGTTTCTGGCCAAAACAGAAACAATTACTAATTACACTCACTTTGAACCATTAGAACCCAAAAAATGACCAAATAAAGTTTGGACTGAGACATTGTTGTACAATGCCTGGGTTAAGGCTTAGTTTCATAAAAAATCAAGCTTGTAAACCTCATGCAAACAACTATGAACAAAATAAAGGCAGAATAAATTGCAAATAATAAAGAGGTAAACTTCTTGCATTAAGGTGGGGATTGGGAAATGTTTCTTGCAAAAGGTGGGGTCTTAGGTAAGCCTCGAGAGAAGGCAAGAGAGCCAGGAAGCAGAGATGGAGAGGAAAAGAATTTTAAGTTTAGGAAGGACAGCCAGAAAAAATCTGATGATCCATAGATTATTTTATGCAAGAAAATAGAGTGTGAGGGGGTGCGATTCATTGGATAACAGATTACACTAAGGGTAGAGAAATGTGTATGTAACAAGATAGAAATGTTAGGAAGGGGTCAAAGTATCAAGGGCTTTAAAGAGTGAAGAGATGATTTTATTTGCTTCTGGAGATAATAGGGAGGTATAGGAATTTATTTAATAAGCGGAGGGGACATGAAAGAGAGTGGATGGAATGTTGGATTTGAAGTCCAGAAAAGTGGAAATAAAGTCTTGGGTTTTTATATATGCTAGTCTGATTTCTCTGTGCAAGTTTGTTAACAGGCCCACCACAAGCAACACCCTAAGTGCATAAATTGACTTAAAAGGGATCTATATTAGTGAAGAAAGTTATTCACAATAGTGTAATCATAGGTTCCCCTCCCAAAAACTAATCCCACCTAATTTTTAAATATGCATATTCCCATACACATATCAAAAATAGATGTATAAGTGATAAGCTGATAATAAATATGCTTACAACATATTAGAAGCTACAAAATTAATCTTCTATATTAAGTAGAAAAGGCGAGGAAGGAAGGCAGTAGGGGATAGAGAACAGCAGGGTAGGGAAATGCCTAGTAAAATTCCACACAAATTCCAAATGGCAGCAGTGGAAGATGTTATAGAATCATCAGAGGCAAGTGTTGCTGTATCATGGCCAACCTTATTATATAAAACATTTAATATCGTCTCTGTGGGCACATCTTAACAGTTCTGAATGGGATCCCAGAAAATCACAGCTATAATTCTGGAAACTTGGGAAAGCAACAGTTCATCAAAGTCTACATATTGCAAAGTTAGCTTCTCACAAACGTTCAAATCATTCATTAGGAAGGAAGGAACAACTTTTAGAATATTGAAGGAGGAAATCACATGACATCTTTACTTTCTGAATTTCTTCCTTCCTGAATCTTGGAAGGGGAACTGTTGTAAGCATTATCAATACATGGGCCAAGAGAGCCTATCACAGTCATCATAATCATTTAGCTAAATAACTTTTGCATCAAAACACTATAAAGAAAAACCTACTCTAGGCCATTTACTGTTTAGGTCTTCAGTTCATGAGGAACAGCTACTATTTGCAGAGAAGTGGTAATCAGAACAGTAACTAGCCAGAGCAACGGGGATTTGTGGCAAGGTGCCAAAATTTAAAGAGTACTCATAGCACTTGTGTTCTTTTAGCTGAAATTAGGTAGATTAATTAGATAATATAGAAAATGAACACTCATTTCTCCCCCTTCCTCAAATACACACTTAGGTGAATTCTGAGCACCTGCCATATTTGGGGTTTTTTCCCAACTCCTTGGGGCAATTATTTCTCCCTTCTCAAAAATGATTTTTTTAAATAGTTGATTTCATGGTGTGTATTGTAAGTATTTGACACAAGTGCCAGAATCATTAGTTATTTCTCAAGTAGTAATCATCTCTATATCAATTAAGCATCCTAGAGGGCTCAGCAATCTCTCACTGTGTACATCACAAAAAAAGTTAGGTCTCTGAGAGCCTTCTGAAAGCTTTAAGGACAAGCACAAAAAACAATAAAACTGAAAAGGCAAAAGGAAAGAAGATAGAGGTAGAGAAAAAGAGGTAAGGGAACAGACCAGAAAAGGGAGAAATATGTATATATGTGTGTGTATGTATACACACACATATATATGTACTCATATACAGATATATATACTCATAGACACATGGATGTGCATAAATATTAATATTATTTCCACAATATTTTCATGCATATATGCACATTATATCAATTACTTCCACACATGCAAGCATATAGCACACACACAACATATCCATATACACAGCACGCTAACTACACATATGAAGACACAAACATATGTGTGCATGTGTTCATGTATTTACACACCTACATGCACAGGCCTGTATGCACACACACTTACACACACCGATAGACAAATAGATAGATTGATAGATAGATAAACAGACAGACAGTTATATTCTCAATGAACTATAAGAAACTAAATTTATCTGGGAAAATATAAAGATTCACGGATACATACAATTATAGACTTTTAGGGACCTTAGAATAATGTGGTCATAGAATTTTAAAGTCAGAGAAGATTTTGCAGACTCTAGAATGCTAGAACATTTGCGAATCTTAGAAATCAGTTCCTTAGACTTTAAAATCCAAGAGAACACTAGATTCTGTTTTAGAGTCTTATCTAAATTTTGTCTCTATGAGGGCCAAAGAAAATGCCCGGAAATTTGTAAATACTTAACATATATTTATTGAATTTAATTAAATTTAGTTTAATTCAATTCTAATGTTTTGCAGATAAGTAAATGAAGACTCAGGTATCCTATTTGACATTCTATAGTTACCAGAGTGGAAAAATGTAGCCTCTTTTCTCAATTTTAATAGCAATGGAGAAGCAATGGGGTTTGTAGTTTGTTTTTTTTTTTTTTTTTTTTTAAGTAGTGGTGGGGGAAAGTCTATAAACATAAGACTGCATGTTGCTGGGAATTCCTTTGTAAATTTTGAAGCATCATTTAAATGTGGGTTATTATTATTCTTATTTAAGTCACAACTACAGTCAAAACTAAAATACCTCCATGGCACCTGAAGCTCTTCGAAACATTCTTTTCTAATTTTAGCTTTATTTAGAATGTGAAATTTCAAGCAATACAGTGTATATTAAACCCCATAGAGCCCTTCCAAATAGAAGCTTTCATATGAACAAAATTGAATTCAGCCCATTAATTTGAAATTGTTTTGTACTGATCTAACATTTGGAATCTGCCAAAGTCGCTTCTATTTCAGAGTGCTTCTGTATTCCAAATTTCTAAAATTGGCATTCTCCCCCAAATGCTGTGGTCCTGACTTCATGAAATACTTTGTACTGCAAATCTTCATTTCTCTTTTCCTACAATTTCTGTTTTTCTAAGAAGCAAGTGAGGACACAGTATGATAGCATTCACATGAGAGGTCATGTTGGAAATCACATCTTTTAGGACTTATTATTTCATAATTGACTTGTGTATTGATAATGCTTGTTTTGAGATTTATGTATTTGTTTAAGTTTACAAACTCTGCTTGACATACACTAAAATAGAACCTGATAAAATATTAGGTACATCTCTAAAACTACAATGAAAATATGATGGCTCTAAGTAGTCCACAAATATCTTTCCCTTCTAAATTAAGTAAGGAATAGATTAGATATCAGGGAAAAAAGAGATTATATGCAAAAAAAAAAGCTTTACAATCACATGAAAATTAATAGGTTTTTTTCCCTAATGTTAATTTTTTATTTGACCCCCCCCCCAGTCTTTAATAGAAAGGGCAACATGTAACTCTTATTACTGTAAAAATAAATGTAACCAGATCATGGTGCATGGATATCCACAGTTGCCTGATTTATTGTTTCGTAATGAAAAAATGCACATTTTTTCTCATCCACTTCTACCATGTTTCCCCAATAATAAGACACTGTCTTATTATTTTTTTTGGACAGGAAAACACCAGAGAGCTTATTTTCAGGGGAGGGCTTATTTTAATGAACATTGACAGCAATTTTAATAAACAGGTAAATGTGAACAAAAAAAAGTACCTTTATTCAATAATGATCACGTCATCTTCTTCAACAACATCGTCATAAATGTCCATACCTTGAATTCCATCCTGGATGTCTTGCACCTCTATTTCCTTCAGAAGAAGTGGACACAATCTGTCATGTCTAGCAATATAGCTCTCTTTAAATGAACATGTCTCGTCCAGGTAACCTGCTCGTAGTGCCTTGGCGACACAGCTGTCAGTAATTTAATCCCATGACTTCTTCACCCAAGTCACCACTTCTTGCAGACAGGGCTTCACAAAGTTTCCATGCTGATTTCTTTCCATTCTATTTTCAATGTAGTCATTGACTTCTATGCACAAATGGTCCTTGAATGACTTGTTTATTGCAATATCAAGGGTGTGGAGATAGGCAGTCATTCCTGCAGGAATCATTACTTGATCTATTCTTCTCTCTGCAAGGAAGTTCTTCATTTCTTTAGCGTGGTGAGTGCTGGCTGAGTTCTTCTTTTATCCTCCATCATGCCCCCTGAGTTCTTCTTTTATCCTCCATCATGCCCCCTCACTCCAGCTTACATACCGGGTTTTTATGTTGTCCTGCCTCAGCTCTCCTCCGCGGCACTGCTCTCAATGGTGCCAGTAAGCAAATCTGGGGAAGAACAGGATGACGCTCTCACTGCATCTGATTGGATGCAGCTCGGAGCGCGGCGTGCATTTCACCTCGGGGTGGAAGGGGGGGGGCGGTGCATACAGAGGGTACCATAATGTAGCGTGTAGCACAGGGGATCACCTTCACTAGAGTAGCAATCTCAATAGGGCTTATTTTTGGGGAAGGGCTTATTTTAGAGGAATCTTACACAGTACGGGGAGGGCTTATTTTCGAGATAGGTCTTATTATTGGGGAAACACAATAGTAAGCCTCATGGAATTTTGGTGGAACCAAATCCAATCATGTATGGCTTATACTGAGGGAGTTGCTCTGAGAAATAATTAAGTATTTACTAATTATTTACTGAGCTGGAAATTTGTAGATAAATAAAAGTGGCAAGTGAAGAAATGAGAATTGCTTTAAGTGGGCTCCCAAAAATGAGGTTGAGGGAAGGTACACTTATTTTCTATATGGCTTTGAGCTCATGTCCTGACTAAGTAAGCAAGCTGGCTGTGATGCATCTTTTGTGGTTCCTCCCCTAAATTTATGACTGAGTAATCACATCAAGAAGAATGTGTTTGGAGTGTAATTTTGTGAGTTGCAAAAAGTCTAAATGTTCTGTGATACCTTGTAATATTGGCAGCTGTGACACCCACTGAAGTGGCAGGCAGATAGCAAGGAAAACTCACATTAAAAAGTTAGAAGCTTTCATGGAAAAAGCCAAAAAAGTCCATTTCAAAAGAAAACAAATGCTGGGAGTGACTGAAAAATGCCTGGAGTAGGAGAAATATAAAATGAATAATTAACACTTTTGCACAACTGCTTTTTTTGTGTTCTGATGAGGTTTAAATGATTAGCCTCTCTAAAGATTGTAACTATAGTTATTTTAAGTTATCAAATGATGTTTTGAATGTGTTGATACATTGTTATTTTTTGTGCTCACAATATCTCTCTGGGTAGGAATAAACCACTTGATCTTATTGTATCCTTCATGTGTGTAAGCCTTGGGCTTGAGCCTAAAAGTAAAATTCTTCCTAGGACATTGAGGTAAGAGTATTATGAGCCAATAAAAGTGAAAATGCAGAACCTAATATCCTTAAGTAGAGGACCTCCTAGCAATCAACCCAATATCGATCTGCAAGTCAAGGTACAGAATAGAAAGGGAAGGGGAGAGTAGACCCTGTACCTCTAGCAACAGTAGTGCCTTTATTTTAGAGCAACATCAGACTGAAAATCTGTAGCTCTGTATTGTAATCCTAGCTCTATCTTAGAGGTGTGACCTTAAGGATGACATTCCCTTCAAACAGATCTGTTTCTTTATCTGCAAATTGGCCAGATTCTGTTCTAACATTCTATATTCTTGGGTTCTTTTAGTACTTAAGTTCTATTTTCAATAATTCCAAAGTGATTTTCAGACCCAACAGTCTGTATTTCTATGATTATAAGCTCCTTTCAAAAGATATAATTATATGGTTTATTTTCTAAGTTTCTTGCTAATACCAATACTTTATGTGTGAGTTCTATGGTCAAAATCTGATCTTGGACACTCATTAACTATATTATCCTGGACAAATCAATTGAATTTCTGTGTGCTTTCATTCCCTCATGTATAAAATTTTATGTACCTCACAAAATTATTGTGAGGACAAAATGAAATACCATATTTAAGGAGTTTTGAAAAACTTAAAGTACCATATTAATGCTAACTATAATTATTATTAGTTATTACTCTGTCCTAAAGAACAGGGATATGAACATTGCTCTAAAACATGACATTTATAAAATGAGGGCATAAGGACAATGTCATTGCTGTGATTCATATCAAAATAATAATAAAAAAAAGGTGGAGCTAAGATGCCAGAAAGCAAACATGACTTTCTGTGATCTTTTCTGACCTTTCTTTCAAACCAACAGTAAATTAAGCTTCTAAACTAGTTTTGAAGCAACAGAATCCACAAATATTTGGAGTACAACACATTTCTAGAAGAAGATACCTTGGAAGAACTTCAGAACATGTCTGTTTCAATCAGGTAGGGGGCCAGTATGCTGAATCCAGACCACAACACTGAGAGCTGAAACAAGGAGATGAGGCTGGGAGCCAGAGTCTTGCTGAGTCTGTGAACTGGGGAAACTACTGTGAGTCTCTTAGGCTACTCTGCCCTGGTTGCAAGTTGGTAGCTTATTAGATTTGCTGCAAGACATCCAAAAGCCAGTACAAAAGGCAAATTGTAAGTCTGAGCCCAGAAAGAACTCAACACTTGACCACAATTACCCAACACCATAAGTCAGTCAGAAACATTGGCCCTAGGGAAAACTAAAGCAGCTGGCACTCCTTTGCTTTAAGAGCAGATCTCAACCCTTAAAAATGAGCAAAAAAGTAAAAAAGAATTCTGACTACAGACAACTTTTATGGAGAGAAAGAGAAAAGATCTCAAACCCTGAGGTTCCCAAAGACAAATTAATTCCAGATGAATCCCCAAAGGGAGATATGAAATGGTCCCCATTTCACAAGTCCTTCTTGGAAGATCTCAAAAAGGATCTTAAAAGAGAGTTAGAAGAAAAATGGGAAGAGGAAACAAGATCATTGCAAAAAGGGATGGAAAAGGAAAAACAGAAATTATCTGAAGAAAACTTCAAAATAGATTTGATGAAATGGAAAAAATCATATAACTCTTTACAAAATTGATATGAAAAAGATACCAATTCTCTGAAAAATAGAATTGTGAATTGGAAAAAAATGCAATGAACAAAACAATTGAAGAAAATAACACACTAAAAATTAGAATTGAACAAATGGAAGTGATTGACTCATAGAAGGAAATATGAAAGACCTCCTAGGAAAAAAAAAAAAACCTCTAACCTGGAAAATAGATCTAGGAGAGACAATTTAAGGATTATTGGACTTCCTGAAAGCCATGATGAAAAAAATGGGTCTAGACATTATCTTTCAGGAAATCATAAAATTGACCATATCAATAACCAAACTAACAAAAATCATATTTTTGTTTCAATAGAAGCAGAAAAAATTGATTAAATCCAACACCCATTCCTATTAAAAACACTAATAGAGAGTATAGGGATAAATGGATTTAAAAAATGATCAGTAGCATCTATTTAAAACCATTTGTAAGCATCATATATAATAGGACAAACTAGAACCATTCCCAGTAATTTCAGTGGTGAAACAAGGTTACCTACTATCACCATTACTATTCAATATAGTTAGTTTTGACAATAAAAGAAGAAAAGGAGATGAAAGGAATTAGAGTAAGCCATGAGGAAAGCAAATTATTACTTTTTTCAATTTGGAACTATGCTCAAAAAGTTATCAAACTGTGCATACCCTTTGATCCAGCAGTGTTTCTACTGGGCTTACATCCCAAAAAGATCTTAATTGAGGGAAAAAGCTCTACATGTGCAAAAATGTTTGTGGCAGCCCTTTTTATAGTGGCAAGAAACTGGAAATTGGGAGGATGTCCATTAGTTGGAAAATGGTTGAATAACTTAGGCATATGAATTTTATGGAATATTATTATTCTGTAAGAAACAATCAGCAGGATAATTTTAGGGTGGCCTGAGGAGACTTACCTGAACTGATACTAAGTGAAATGAGCAGAACCAGATCATTGTACATGATAACAAGATTGTACGATGATCAATTCTGACGGACATGGCTCTTTCCATCAGTGAGATGATTTAAATCAGTTCCAATGATCTTGTGATGAAGAGAGCTATCTATACCCAGAGAGAGGACTGTGAGAACTGAGAAGGGAGCACAGCACAGCATTTTCATTCTTTTCTTTGTTGTTTGCTTGCATTTTGTTTCCTTTCTCAGTTTTTTTCTTCTTGATCCAATTTTTCTTGTACATCAAGAAAACTGTATAAATATGTGTGCATAGATTGGATTTAACATATATTTTAACATATTTAACATATATTTGATTACCTGCCATCTAGGGGAGGAGATAGGGGGAAGGAGAGGAAAATTTGGAATACAAAGTTTTTGCAAAGGTCATTGTTGAAAAATTACCCATGCATGTGTTGTGTAAATAAAAAGCATTGATAAAAATATATGCATATGCTAAAAAAAACTTGCTCCAAAATATGGGAAAAAACAAATAATAAAAAAATTACTATGTTAATAATACTTGCATTTATATAACATTTTATCATTATAAGACACTGTTACAGGTATTATCTCATTTGATTCTGACTATATTGTGAAATATAGAGTTCAGAAATTCCTATTCTAATGCTAAATGATGATGTGAAGTTACCTTTCAATTCTTAAATACTCAACTAGCAAAGCATTATCTCTGGCAGATGCTACAAAGATTTTAAGTATGGTCATGGCAACAGATTGAGTATGTTTTCCAAGAACTAAACAAGCTAAATACAAAAAGAGACATCATCAGTAGGCTGACAACCTGGCTATGATTTTTTTTTTTGGGTCTATGGCAAACCTATGCAAAAAAAGAAAAAGAAATAGTCCTTAGTCATTACTTTTGCAGTAATCATGGTTAGCATCATGGTAAAGGAGATAGAAGATGCTAAAATTCATTTTTTTCAACCATCAGAGAACTTTAACCTGATTATAGGTATTCTAATTTTGGGATTTTTACCCAATTACCAACAAATGGAAATATTTAAGGAGGAGTAGATTCCTATCAAATCAATCCTATTATTTGTGATAAGAAAAAACTTGAATCTAGATGGGAAGAAAGCTCACAGATATGACTTAGACAGACAAGGAAAGGAATTAATAGAATAATTTTTATTGTAAGCCCAAAGGTAACAAGAAATATTATTATGTGGGATATTTGGCCATTATAGAATATCATATGTATATGTTGAATATTAGTGATGGTTACTTGTAAAAAGAAAATGAAAATATTGCCTATCATATATCGATATTGATTGTTGAGAATGACATGTTAAAGAAATACTATAGAATTTGGTGAGATACTGCAAATAAAGTCAGCATACATTCTAATATTTGATGATTCCTTTGCAAGGGTGAAAAAAAGGTGACACCAAGAAAATATAAATGAGAAAGGAAAGCACTACGAATATTTTTGACGATTTTCAACTGGAAAAATTGAGCTATAATAAAGCTTTTAAATGAGAATGAAAGTGATTAAGTTACTTTTTCTCCCAAAATTGTCCTGTCCCTTCCCAAACCTGGTGAGGGCTTCATTGTGGTAATATCTGCCTCTGAAATTAGTAAAGAGGTCTTAACAATATATTTCTCTAATATGATCTAACTGCTGATGCTAAAGAAGATCTAATAAGTTTTCAGTCTTCCATAAAGTTTAGATGATATTGAATAAAGAAAAAAAACTCATGATACAAACAGAATAAAGTTAAAAAAACAGCCACAAGATTGGACTATAGTCAGGATCAAAAAAAAAAATAAATAAAATAAATCTTGACTGGTTTGTATAGCAGACTAATTTTTTTTTCTCTTTTTTTTTTTTAATTTTATTTTATTTAATAATAACTTTGTATTGACAGAATCCATGCCAGGATAATTTTTACATGACATTATCCCTTGCAATCACTTATGTTTCGTTTTTTCCCCTCCCTCCCTCCTCCCCCCCCCCCGGATGGCAAGCAGTCCTATATATGTTAAATATGTTGCAGTATATCCTAGATACAATACATATTTGCAGAACCGAACAGTTCTCTTGTTGCACAGGGAGAATTGGATTCAGAAGGTATAAATAACCCGGGAAGAAAAACAAAAATGCAAATAGTTCACATTCATTTCCCAGTATTCCTTCTTTGGGTGTAGCTGTTTTTGTCCATCATTTCTCCAATGAAACTCAGTTAAGTCTCTTTGTCAGAGAAATCCATTTCCATCAGAATACATCCTCATACAATATCGTTGTCGAAGTGTATAATGATCTCCTGGTTCTGCTCATCTCACTTAGCATCAGTCCATGTAGGTCTCTCCAAGCCTCTCTGTATTCATCCTGCTGGTCATTCCTTACAGAGCAATAATATTCCATAACATTCATATACCACAATTTACCCAACCATTCTCCAATTGATGGGCATCCATTCATTTTCCAGTTTCTAGCCACTACAAACAGGGCTAGCAGACTAAATTTAATAAGATGAAATCTAATAGAAATAAATGTCAAATCTTATAGTAAGGTTCAAAAATCAATTTCAGAAGCAAAACAAAATGACTAAACAACACTTTGACCCCCCCAAAATAATCTGAGCATTTGTTGACAGCAAGATCAATAAGAGTCAATATGTGATGTAGTAGCCAAAAAAGCTAATGTGTACATGGGCTACATGAAGCATAGCTTACAATGAATTATAGCTTCCAAGAATAAAGAGAATATGGGATCCCAGATATAGATCCAAAAGACATGCTGGTCATAACATAATATAAATCCTTCACTTTTGAGATGAAGAAACTGAGACTCGTAAAGATGTTAACCTTGACTTACCCAAGCTCATAGATATAGTAAATGGCAAAGCTAGTATTCAGTTTTGGAATTAACAATTCCAAGTCAATGAATCTTTATAAAGTACCATGATGCTATACTCCTTTCTGCTCTGACCATGAATGCATTAGTGTGGCAAGTCATGGGCACTAACAGTGAAAAGCTAATGGGTATCTAGTGGAGGATAAACAGGGTAATAGACTTTAGAGTTCCAATCATATGAGAAGTGATTGAAATGAGTTTAGAAATGAGAATACTAAGAAGGAATATATCCTCTTTCTTCAAATATTTTGCAGGCTTTTATCTGGAAATAGGATTAGACTTATCTACTTATCCATAGAGGAAAGAGCGAAAAGCAATGGATAAAAGTTGTAAAGAAGAAAACTTATGTTTGGCATATGGAAAACTCCCTAATAATTAGAGCTGTTCAAAAAAGAAATAGGGTGCCTCTGGCAATAAAATGAAGATCTTCAATTCTGAGAATCTGTGATTGGTTTTGTAATAGGTACCATATATAAAAAGAGAACACTGCCTCATATAAATCAGAAGTTTTTATTTTACCTCTGATTTCTACAATAAATGTTCCATATATATATATATATATATATATATATATATATATATATATATATATATGTGTGTGTGTGTGTGTGTGTGAGTGTGTGTGTGTGTGTGTGTGTGTGTGTGTATAAAATTTAGGGAGCACTGAAGTTGGTATCAAGTGTAGTAGAAACAGCTGGACTGGGAGTAATAAGATCAGCTCTTTCCTAGGAAACAAGGTGACACAGGGAATAGAGTGCTAGACTTGGTATCTGGAAGAATGGAGTTCAATTCTGTCCTCATATACTTACTAATTTTATGACACAAGGCAAGTCATTTAACCATAATCTGCCTCAATTTCCTCATCTATAAAATGAGAATAATAATAGTATCTGTCTCCCACATTTGCTACAAAAATAAAATGAGATAATATTTGTAAAGCATTTTGAAAGCTTTAAAGTGTTACCTATCTTTGTTATTACTAATTCAGCTTAGCTGTCAATTCATTATGTGGCATTGTATACTTTATACATAAGCAAAAATCTAATCTTTCTTCCACATGATATTTCTTATGCACCATCTATAATAATTATTTCTGGATTAGACTTTACTCCCTACTATCTTATAAGAGCAGAACTACCTTTTGGGGTTTACAATTTTCTTTGGGTCAAATTTTCTTTTTACTGATTCCTATAGTGTCCTCCCTTTGTGGGTGTGTTTTTTTTTTCAAATCTTGTCCCAGGATTAAGGGACTAATAGCTGCTGCCTGACTCATCCCACCTAGGTCCCAGAGTGCAAGTGACTCATTTTGCGACTCAAAAGAATCTAAGTGAAACTATTTTCTATCTCCTATGAAGTTCTAAAACTTTTGGTTTCCTTCCTTTTTTGAATACAAGCCACCTATCAATCCTATAACAACCAAGCTCAGGAATTCTTGAAGCCATTAGCCACCTCCCAGTGAAATACCCAACTTCTTCCTCCACTTTTGTTTTCCTATCATCTCCCAGTTTCCACCCATCTTCAGAGTAAAAAAAAAAATTTCCAGGGATTTGAGAAATAGGAACCTAGAAAATCTATGGGCATCCATTTTCTACATCAGTCTTCTTGATATCACTTACATGTTTTCTGTTCTTCCAGTGAAATATACCCAATTTGTTCAACATATCCATAAGTGACTTAGTTGTTTTTGTTTTTGTTTTTTTAACCTCCTCACCATTCTCATTATTCTCTTCTGCATGTACTGCTTACTATGCTGGCTTTTCTAAAATGTGTGTACAGAATTCCACATAGCAAGAGAAGGGAAAGGAATAATTATTTTTATAGCACCTAATATGCACTAAGTATGGTAATAAGTATTTTAAAAACATTATCTCATTTAATATGCTCTAATGAGAGCAGAGAAAATTAAATTTATTCAATGAGTTTTGTTGTTCAGTCATTCAATTGTATATGATTTTTGTAACTTCATGGATCACACTAGATTTGGCATTTTCTTGACTGAGACACTGGAAAGGTTTGCCATTCTCTTCTCCAGTGGGTTAAGGCAAACAGTTAAGTTATTTGTCTGGACTCACTGAATTAGTAAGTTTCTGAAGTCAAGTTTGAACTTGGGTCTTTGTTGACTTCAAACCCAATGCTCTATCCAGTAAGCTCCCCTCCCCAGCATTATGCTTATATTTGTGGGGTAGCAGGAGGGGAAAAGCAACAGAGAGAGAAAGACAGATAAAGACAGAGACAGAAAGAGACTGTGACAAGAAAGAGCTAGAGAGAGAAGGAGGGAGCAAAGGACAGAGAGACAGACAGAAACAGAGACAGAGACAACAAAACAACATAAAATTAACATTCATCATAACTATAATAACTTCAAAAACTAGAAGATTTATTGCATGGGAAAAATCTGGAGGACCTGTTTTGCTGGGCCTAATAGTACAGAATTAGGATTTCAGACTTGTACATGAGAAACTTTCCTAAAAATTAAAGGTGTAAAAAGTGGAATGGATAGACTATCTCATTAAATCCTGGAAATCTTCAAGCTGAGGAATAAGCAACACTTGCCAATAGTACTGCACAAGTAACTCCTTTTTCAGATATGGGTTGAAGTAGGCTATGCATGAGATTTTCTGAAACACTGAGATTATGAGATAGCACAGTTAGTGAATCAATCAAACAACAAATATTTACTTACTGTATCTAGGATTAATTCCCAAAGAGAGAAGTAATAAATAGATTGAAAGGAAAAAAAAAACCTAATTTCCCTCTAGAAAGATATTGTCTTATAATAATAAACAATATTGTTTATAATAAACATTATTGTTTATTGTTTAACCATTGGTATTGTTAACATAGATTGAATCAAATAGTTCTTTCCTTATGGAGATTGAAATGATTAATCTTCACTTTATTCCTTAAACTAATCTCCCTGAGCTAAATTCCCATCTTTATATATATAAAGATATATATATATAAAGATATAAAGGCTTTAATATTCAGAACAAGATGTGATACTTTCATAGAGTAGAGGCTCTATTTGCCCTCCTTGTCCTGCAAAATTGACAAGTCTCAACAAAGATGAGTTTCTCTAGGTTGATTTTGAATTAGGGAGAGAGGAGAAAATGATTATATATATATACTACTATTCAAACATCTAGATCAGCTCTGAGGAGATTTGGGATATGATTGCACTTGTTCAGTATTTTTAAAGTTGCAAGGAAATGGTCAAGGCAACAGTAAACCAGAAATAGAGTCATTGAAGATTAGACACCTAAGGAAGATATCCCAGACATCCACCTTGAATAGTTTGAACTTGTGTGGGCAAGTCCATCACAAGGAGTTGTCAGAGTCACAGGAAGGTATTTGTCTGAAAGCAGTCAGAATGAGATTGTGATCCTTTGAGCATTCCATCTCCCACGTCTTTCCCTCAGTTCCCACAGTCAATTCAGGCTAAGATTGTTTTGTTTCATAGATAGTGTCTCTTCTCTCTTTTAGGGATGTACTACTTTTGATTGCTCAGGAGACATGTACAGTATGAATACCGCCAGCTGCCTCTTCATGACCTCATAGATCCTCAAGCCACCTCCACAGTGATGTGTGCACAGCAGGAGCCTACAAACTCATTTGCCAACACCATCTGTCTGAGCTTCTGAGCTTACTTCTAAAGCCAAAACCACCTCCCGCTAAGCCCACACCCTTCCTATAAAAGATTCCAGAGCCTTACAAACAAGTGGGTCACATGACCTACCCAGACAAGCTCAGAACACCATGACCAACAGTGTTCTATCTGTGCTTTTCATTTTTCTTTCAAAATGGAATTGTCTCTTGTAGGGAGGAATTGAGTTCTAGTGTCTTTTTTTTTTAGTCAAGTTAAATAAGCAAGCATTTATTATGCACCTATTATATGCCAAGCATTTTGCTAAGTCTCAGGAATATAAAGAAAAATTAAAAAAAAAAGTGCTTTCAAGAAGCTTGAAGTCTAATGGGGTAGACAATATGCAAATAATGATGTAAAAAAAAAAAAGATGCAATGCAGGGTAAGTTGGAGATCATCAAAGAAGAGAGTCATTAAAATTGAGCTGTATTGGGAAAGGCTTCTTGCAGAAGATGGAAGGTAATCTGGGGTTTGAAGGAAGCCAAGGAAGTCAGGAGGTGGAGATGAGGAGAGAGAGAAGGAGGAAGTAGGGCAGTCAGTGAAAACAGCTAGAGTCAGGAGATAAAGTGTGTCTTGTAAAAGACAAGCAAGGAAGCCAGTCACTGGATCACAGATTATGTAGAGGGAAATGAAATGTAATGGGTGGAAATGTGTTTGTGGGGAGGGGAGGGGATGGAAGGTTGTGACAGCCTTTAGAAAAGAAAACCATTTATATCTGATCCTGGAAGGAACAGAGAACTACTAGAATTTATGGAATGAGGGAAATCATATGATCAAACTAGCTTTTACTCAATTCGTTTCTATTCAGCAAATATTGAAGGGATGATCTCCATATGGAGAGCATTATGCTTGACACTAGAGTAGATATAATATTTCAATGAACCATAGTGCCTTCCCTCTTGGATCTTACTTCTTGGTGATATAAGTGGCAAAGGAAAGAAGCTATATCCTTTGAATATTGACTGAGTTGTCATTCGGGTGGTGTACTTCCAGGTTACACTGATCAAACTTCCCTTGTTTTTGAAAGTTAAAAAAAATCATTTTCCAGCAATATTTCTGACAAAAGGCTTTAATATTCAGAACAAGATGTGATACTTTCATAGAGTAGAGGCTCTATTTGCCCTCCTTGTCCTGCAAAATTGACAAGTCTCAACAAAGATGAGTTTCTCTAGGTTGATTTTGAATTAGGGAGAGAGGAGAAAATGATTATGATTTGAGCTTAACAGAAAACTTGCCCACTTTTTCAATTTACACTCTTTTCCCTTTTATATTAGCTTACGAAGTAAGTTTTCAAAGAAATCACCATGATTGAATCCACTTAGTATCACTGGATTCGGGATCTGGAAAAGAATTTAGAATGAAAATCAGCACCTGTCATTTAGATCGTTATGCTTGAGGATCATTTATTCAATTGTTCTTCATAACAACTATGAGATGTATTAACAACAGGGAACTAAATTATCTCCATTTGTAGATGAGGGCTTAAGTGACATGCCCTGATCATTTAGCTAGTATTAGAGACAGAATTTGAACTGTATTCCCTGCTGATTCCAAGTCCACAAAATTTCTACTACAATGCATTATCCTGTACTTCTTAAAAAGGGAGAAACATTAGAACCAGAAGCAATTTTAATATAATCCCTTTATGTTCAGACTTAGGAATTGAACCTCAGTATGAAACAGACTTCCCAAATGTTTTAACTTACACTATATTACTCAACATTGATAAGCAGATTTCTATACAAACACTAAACAGCCTCAATAATTCAACTAACAATAATATTTTTACTGAGAAAGCAATGATATAGTTTTTATTAAAATTCTGTCTCAGACACTTACTAGCTATGTGACCATGAACAAGGACTCAAACTCTCTGACTCAGTTTCCTCATCATAAAAAAGGGAAAATAATAGCACATCTTAAAGTTATTGCAAGAAACATATGAGATGATATCTACAGTACTATACAAACTGTAAAATTTCTATAATTTTTGTTGTTATTGTTAATATTAATACCTTTTATTCTTATATCATAAGCATTTATGAATATAAATGTCCACATTTCCACATTCAATAAATTCATTTCTTGTAAGAAAGAAAAAGAATTTACAAAACTGCATTATCAACTGCATCAGTACATAGAATATTCCTGAACCATAATTCCCCACTGCTGCAGATGGGAAGGGAGGGCAATATTTTTTTTAAAACTCTTATATAGAGTCAAGCTTGTTATTATAATGACAACATTCAATTTCATTTTTTGTTCTTTCCATTTATATTCTTGTAGACATTGTGTGCTATTTTTTCTGATTTTACTTACTTTATATATATAAATTCATATGTCTTCCTATACTTCTCTGAATTTTTCATGCTTGTCGTGGTAGTACAAGGTTATCTATTATATTCATGGTACATAATTTGTTTGTCCATTTCCATAATCAATAGACAATTATTTTTTTTCCAATTCTTTCCTAAGGGTGATGAGGTTAGTTTTTTTGATTGTTTGTTTGTTTCAAAGGCACTGTGTTTGTTTGTTTTAAAGGCACTGGGTTCACACAACCTGAATTTGACTACGCCCCTTGATCATTTATGTCAACCTGGACAAGACACTACACTATGCTAATCTTCAGTTGTTCATCTACAAAATAGGTTGGACTACATGATGCCAAAGATTTTTTCAAGATCAAATAATCTATGAAGTCAAAAGGTCTTGGTTTTCCCTTTGAGTCATTTATGTAAACTTCAGTAAGATGTAAACCTGACTGATTCTATGATCCTCATTCTAAAAATAGTTTAGAAGACACTTTTCCAGTGAAAACATATAATCTATTGACAATCATACAAAAATGTTAAAATAATTAATGAAAAGGAAAGAAAAACTGAAGCAACTCTGAGATTCATGTCAACAAAAATGAAAACAAAAAATTGTCACTTGTCCAAGAGACTATGATGGAAAAAGTATATGAATGTAATTATGATGGAGCTGAGCAGTGGCTCAGCAACTTTGAAAAATAATTTGGAATTAGAGCCTAAGCCACAAAATTACACATTACCTTTAACAGTCATTTATACTAATGGCATCACAGACAGAAGGAAAAGATTCATGTCCAAAAATATTTAAAGTAGCAGCTCTTGATATATCAAAGAACTGAAAACAAAGTGAGTGCCTGTAAATTGAAGAATGGATAAATGAGATATAATATAACTATATATATATATATACACATATATATACACATACATATATGTATATATATATATATGTATGTATGTATGTAGCTTATGAATACATCAAGCTGAAAGAAATAATGAATATGAATGATTCAAAGAAACATAGGAACTTGAGAATGATTCAGAGTGAAGTGATCAGAACCTGGAAAGGAATTTGCAGAATGATCATAACAGTGGGTAAGACTGTGGGTCCTTATCCAAAGTTACACTACATTAGAATAGTTATAACGCCAGAGGGAGATTGCCTGTGTACAATTAATTCCCTTCAGATTCTAGGGAAAACCCTGAAAAATTTTAAGTCCCCATTCTGTTGTGTGCTCTCTAACAGCCATCAAATAGTGAGAGTATCTCACGTCATTGATTGACCCCATTGATTAACACCTCAAGATCAACATCTCTGGTTAAATCAACTAGATTTTATAATGAAATATTTACTGAAATATTTTAGCTAACACAGGAATTCAAATATGTGATCTCCAAACTGGAGTAGGGTGTGGGGAAAAATTCTTTACTTCAAATTTGTTCTTGAAGAGAATTAATTGAAATATAAACCAGTTAGTTACAAAGCATTCACTCCAACATCACAACCAAATATGTGATAATTACAGTGCAGGTTTCTCCCTTCTTCAGGCTATGATATTTCTCAGTGTTAATTCACTGTTCAAGTTTCTCCCCATTCCTGACCATTCATTATCAAATTCAACTTAATAAAACACTTTCTGGTCCAACTACTTAATAAACTCAAGTAGTTTGTATTACCTCTGGAGCCAAACATAAAATCAATTGTTTTACTTTTAAAGCTCTTGATGACTTTCCCATTTCTTATATTTTATTACTTTTTTAATCCCACTTTGTGGGACAGGTCTCTTTCCTAACACCAAATATTTTCAGTGATTGTCAATTCCCATCCCTGGAACTCACTCCCTCTTCATATCTACTTTTGTTTTCTTTATTATATTTTAAAATGTTTTATTCATTATTTTCTTTATTATCTAAACTTTGATCACTATTCCTTCCATTGTCTTCTTATAAAATCTTTTATCCTCCTACAAGTAAAATATAGGGATGAAAAAAAAAATCTGAACATTGGGTTTGTTTAAAAATATCTGTCTTGGAAAAGATAATGATGCATTTTTTTGGGGGGGGGTATGGGAAGATTGGCGCATTGTTGATGGAATTGTGAATGGTTCCAACCAATTTGGAACTATACTCAAAAAGTATTAAACTGTGAATGTCCTTTGATCCTGCAGTGTTTCTATTGTTGGGCTTATATCCCAAAGAGATCTTAAAGGAGGGAAAAGGACTCACATATGCAAAAATGTTTCTGGCAGCCCTTTTGGTAGTGGCAAGAAATTGGAAGCTGAATTGATGCCCAACATGACATAGTATATGAATATTATGAAATATTAATGTTCTACAAGAAATGACCAGCAGGATGATTTCAGAGAAGGCTGGAGAGAGACTTACATGAACTGATGCTAAATGAAATGAGCAGAACCAGGAAAACATTATACATGGAAACAACGAGATTATATACACAATGATCAATTTTGATGGAAATGACTCTCTTCAATAATAAGATGATTCAAACCAGTTCCAGTTGTTCAGTGATAAAGAGAGCCATCTACCCTAGAGAAAGGACTGCAGTTCACAACATAGCATTTTCACTGTTTTTATTATTTTGCACTTGCATTTTACTTTACATCTCTTTTTTTTTTGTTCTTCACTGGTTTGACTTGATTTTTCTTGTGTGGCATGATAATTGTATAAATATGCATGCACATATTGGATTTGATATATATTTCTACCATGTTTAACATGTATTGGACTACTTGCCATCTAGGGGAAGGCATGAGGGAAAGGGAAAAATTGAAAGATAAGGTTTATTCAAGGCTAATGTTGAAGAATTGTCCATGCATGTGTTTTTAAAAAAAATAAGAAGCTTTAATAAAGAAACAAAATAAATAAATAAATAAATAATATCTGTCTCTTGGGAGCCAGGGGAAACCACTGTGGAGTAAAGGCAGGACCTCTGTCAACCTCTCCCCCAAATTGCTTCAAATTCCTTTAAGTAATGACTCTAGAATACTCAAAAAGATGGAGTAGATTTTCCAGCCAAAGACAAGTTAGAAGTTCAACAGAAAAGATCTGTAATGTTGGGGTGGGAATTCAACAAGCAATCCTGGTACAAGGCAGCCTGGTGAAGACACAAATCCAGCCTCAGATTTCTGGAAGTATTTCTGAAAAAATCACAAACCCCCTGAAGCCTGGAACAGTATACCCTTTAATCTGGAAATAGAACCCTACTTTAACAAAGAGTTAAAAGCTGAGTAATAGGCTAAGAAAATGAGCAGAAAACAAAAAAGATTCTGATCACGGAAAGTTATTCAAATGACAAAAAGGATCAAAACACATATTCCACAGATGATAACACAGTTAAAGCTCCTAAATCCAAAGTCTTTATAAAAAATAAGAATTGGGTTCAGGCTGTAGAAGAACTCAAAAAGGACTTTGAAGATCACAGAAAGAAAACTAGAAGAGAAGATGGCGGAGAGGAGGCACACAGCTATGTAGCTCCACGCTTTCTCTCACTATCCATTTCATTACAAGCCTCTGAATTAATGCTTGACTGAAAAAAACCCCACAAATAGTTACCAAGAGAAGCCATCCTTGAGATTCGCCAAGAAAGATCTGTCTTTACTGGAGGGCTGGGACGGTTTTAGATCGGGTGCAGGTGGCAGGCAGCAGCAGTGAGAACACGGGAGCAAACTGGAGAGGGGGTGGGGAGTGATCGCAGCCGTCTCTGCAAGGAGAGCTTCGCTACAGGACTGGATACTTTGCCCTAAATTCTTAAAAGAGAAATTAAGAGAGCTGCAAGAAGAAATAGACAGTAAAATTATAATAGTGGGAGATCTTAACCTTGCACTCTCAGAATTAGATAAATCAAACCACAAAATAAATAAGAAAGAAGTCAAAGAGGTAAATAGAATACTAGAAAAGTTAGATATGATAGATTTCTGGAGAAAATGTAATGGAGACAGAAAGGAATACACTTTCTTTTCAGCAGTTCACGGAACCTATACAAAAATTGACCATATATTAGGACATAAAAACCTCAAACACAAATGCAGTAATGCAGAAATAGTAAATGCATCCTTTTCAGACCACGATGCAATGAAAATTACATTCAACAAAAAACCAGGGGGAAGTAGACCAAAAAATAATTGGAAACTAAATAATCTCATACTAAAGAATGATTGGGTGAAACAGCAAATCATAGACATAATTAATAACTTCACCCAAGAAAACGATAATAATAAGACATCATACCAAAATGTACGGGATGCAGCCAAAGCGGTAATAAGGGGAAATTTCATATCTCTAGAGGCCTATTTGTATAAAATAGAGAAAGAGAAGGTCAATGAATTGGGTTTGCAACTAAAAATGCTAGAAAAGGAACAATTAAAAACCCCCAGTCAAACACTAAACTTGAAATTCTAAAAATAAAAGGAGATATCAATAAAATTGAAAGTAAAAAAAAATATATTGAATTAATTAATAAAACTAAGAGTTGGTTCTATGAAAAAACCAACAAAATAGACAAACTCTTAGTAAATCTGATTAAAAAAAGGAAAGAGGAAAATCAAATTGTTAGTCTTAAAAATGAAAAGGGAGAACTCACCACTAACGAAGAGGAAATTAGAGCAATAATTAGGAGTTACTTTGCCCAACTTTATGCCAATAAATTCGACAACTTAAATGAAATAGAAAAATACCTCCAAAAATATAGCTTGCCCAAACTAACAGAGGAAGAAATAAATATCCTAAACAGTCCCATCTCAGAAAAAGAAATAGAACAAACTATCAATCAACTGCTTAAGAAAAAATCCCCAGGACCAGATGGATTTACATGTGAATTCTCCAATGTTATAAATAAACTATTTGAAAAAATAGGGATTGAAGGAGTCCTACCAAACTCCTTTTATGACACAGACATGGTACTGATACCTAAACCAGGTAGGCTGAAAACAGAGAAAGAAAATTATAGATCAATCTCCCTAATGAATATTGATGCTAAAATCTTAAATAAAATATAATCAAAAAGATTACAGAAAATCATCAACAGGATAATACACTATGACCAAGTAGGATTTATGCCAGGAAGGCAGGGCTGGTTCAATATTAGGAAAACTATTAGCATAATTGACTATATCAATAACCAAACAAACAAAAACCATATGATCATCTCAATAGATGCAGAAAAAGCATTTGATAAAATCCAACATCCACTCCTAATAAAAACACTTGAGAGCATAGGAATAAATGGACTTTTCCTTAAAATAGTCAGGAGCATATATTTAAAACCATCAGTAAGCATCATATGCAATGGGGAAAAACTGGAACCTTTCCCAGTAAGATCTGAAGTGAAGCAAGGTTGCCCACTATCACCATTATTATTTAATATCGTATTAGAAACACTAGCCTCGGCAATAAGAGTCGAGAAAGATATTAAAGGAATTAGAGTAGGCAATGACGAAACCAAATTATCACTCTTTGCGGATGATATGATGGTATACCTAGAGAACCCCAGAGATTCTACTAAAAAGCTATTAGAAATAATTCATAATTTTAGCAAAGTAGCTGGCTACAAAATAAATCCCCATAAATCCTCAGCATTTTTATACATCACCAACAAAACCCAACAGCAAGAGATACAAAGAGAAATTCCATTCAGAATAACTGTTGATACCATAAAATATTTGGGAATCTATCTACCAAAGGAAAGTCAGGAATTATATGAGCAAAATTATAAAAAAGTCTCCACACAAATAAAGTCAGACTTAAATAATTGGAAAAATATTAAGTGCTCTTGGATCGGCCGAGCGAACATAATAAAGATGACAATACTCCCTAAACTAATCTATTTATTTACTGCTATACCAATCAGACTTTCAAGAAAATATTTAAATGATCTAGAAAAAATAACAACAAAATTCATATGGAACAATAAAAAGTCGAGAATCTCAAGGGAATTAATGAAAAAAAAAATCAAATGAAAGTGGCCTAGCTGTACCTGATCTAAAATTATATTATAAAGCAGCAGTCACCAAAACCATTTGGTATTGGCTAAGAAATAGATTAGTGGATCAGTGGAAAAGGCTAGGTTCACAAGACAGAATAGTCAACTATAGCAATCTAGTGTTTGACAAACCCAAAGCCCCTAACTTCTGGGAAAAGAATTCATTATTTGATAAAAAATGCTGGGATAAAATTAGTATGGCAGAAATAAGGCATGGACCCACACTTAACACCATATACCAAGATAAGATCAAAATGGGTCCATGACCTAGGCATAAAGAATGAGATTATAAATAAATTAGAGGAACATAGAATAGTTTATCTCTCAGACTTGTGGAGGAGAAAGAAATTTGTGACCAAAGATGAACTAGAGACCATTACTGATCACAAAATAGAAAATTTTGATTACATCAAATTAAAAACCTTTGTACAAACAAAACTAATGCAAACAAAATTAGAAGGGAAGCAACAAACTGGGAAAACATCTTCACAGTTAAAGGTTCTGATAAAGGCCTCATTTCCAAAATATATAGAGAACTGACTCAAATTTATAAGAAATCAAGCCATTCTCCAATTGATAAATGGTCAAAGAATATGAACAGACAATTTTCAGAGGATGAAATTGAAACTATTACCACTCATATGAAAGAGTGTTCCAAATCATTATTGATCAGAGAAATGCAAATTAAGACAACTCTGAGATACCACTACACACCTGTCAGATTGGCTAAGATGACAGGAAAAAATAATGATGAATGTTGGAGGGGATGTGGGAAAACTGGGACACTAATGCATTGTTGGTGCAGTTGTGAACGAATCCAACTATTCTTGAGAGCAATCTGGAATTATGCCCAAAAAAGTATCAAATTGTGCATACCCTTTGATCCAGCAGTGTTTCTATTGGGCTTATATCCCAAAGAAATACTAAAGAAGGGAAAGGGACCTGTATGTGCCAAAATGTTTGTAGCAGCCCTATTTGTAGTGGCTAGAAACTGGAAAATGAATGGATGCCCATCAATTGGAGAATGGCTGGGTAAATTGTGGTATATGATTGTTATGGAATATTATTGTTCTATAAGAAATGACCAGCAGGATGAATACAGAGAGGACTGGCGAGACTTACATGAACTGATGCTAAGTGAAATGAGCAGAACCAGGAGATCATTATAAACTTCGACAATGATATTGTATGAGGACATATTTTGATGGAAGTGGATTTCTTTGACAAAGAGACCTAACTGAGTTTCAACTGATAAATGACGGACAAAAGCAGCTACACCCAAAGAAAGAACACTGGGAAACCAATGTGAACTATCTGCATTTTTGTTTTTCTTCCCGGGTTATTTATACCTTCTGAATCCAATTCTCCCTATGCAACAAGAGGACTGTTCGGTTCTGCAAACATATATTGTATCCAGGATATACTGCAAAATAACAAAATGAGTAAAAAATCAAAAGAACGATTGATAGTTTCTACACAGAAAGAAAACAGCTTTTCAACTCTGAAGAGACTAATAGCAAACAGTCTCCAGACGATTGTTGGTCTCCAATACAAAAGGCTCTCCTAGAAGAGACTATTAAAAACCTTAAAAGAGAGCTAGAACACTTCCGGTTAAGATGGTGGAGAGGAGGCACACAACTGTGTAAGCTCCGCGCTTTCTCTCACTATCCATCTCATTACAAGCCTCTGAATTAATGCTTGACTGAAAAAAAAAAAAAAAACCACAAATAGTTACCAAGAGAAGCCATCCTTGAGATTCTCCAAGAAAGGTCTATTTCTACTGGAGGGCTGGGACGGTTTTAGATCGGGTGCAGGCTGAGGGCAGTGGCAGTGAGAGCACGGGAGCAGACTGGAGAGAGGGTGGGGAGTGATCACAGCCATCTTCGTGGGGAGAGCTTCACTACAGGTTTGGATACTTTGCTCCAGCAGCAAGTCAGCAGACCAGCAGAGAAGCTAAAAACACCGGTGGTGAAGAATATAACCCCAAACAGCTGGAGTCTCTCCGGACTTGGCCACCACCCCCACCCCCCACAGTGACTCAGCACGCTCTCGGATCTCAGAGCGCAGGCGCAGCACAGTAGGGCTAGTGCCTCACTGCTGCCCCCCGAAGTCTATAGAGGAAGCTCGGTAACACCACCCAGCCCCTCTCCCAAAGAAAGACTCCAGTTTTTTTTTTCTTTTTTTCTTTGCTAGTTTGTCTTTGATTATTAGACAGAATGAGCATGAAACTGAAGAGGACTTTAACCCTTGACAGCTTCTACACAGATAGAGAGCAGACTCTAAATCCTGAGGATACTAAAAACAGACAGTCTCCAGGTGAATCCCCAAAGGAGGAGATCATCTGTTCCTCAGCACAGATGAATCTCATGGAGGAAATTAGAAAGGCTCTCACAAGGGAGCTAGAAGAAAAATGGGAGGCTTGGCAAAAGAACCTGGAGAAGTCAGTTAAAGAGAGAGTGGATAAAGAAATAAAATCCTTGAAAAATAGGATTAATGAACTGGAAACAGAAAATAGCTCTCTAAAAAACAAAATTGGCGAAGTGGAAAAAAATTCCACAGAACAAAAGAACTCAATGGGACAAGTAGAAAAAGATTTTTAAAAAGTGAGTGAAGAAAATACTTCACTGAAAATCAGAATTGAACAATTGGAATTGAATGACTCGAGGAGCCAAGAAGAATCAGTCAAGAAATCCAAAAAAAATCAAACAATGGAAAAGAATGTAAAATACCTTCTGGGGAAGACAACAGACCTGGAAAACAGATCCAGGAGAGACAATCTGAGAATCATTGGACTCCCAGAAAAACATGATGAAAAAAAGAGCCTGGACACTATTTTCCAGGAAATTATCAAAGAGAACTGCCCAGAAGTCATAGGAACAGAGGAAAAAATAAACATTGAAAGGATTCATCGATCACCCACTGAAAGGGATCCTAAAATCAAAACACCAAGGAATATAGTGGCCAAATGCCAGAACCCTCAGACGAAGGAAAAAATATTGCAAGCGGCTAGAAAAACCCAATTCAAGTATCAAGGAGCCACAATAAGGATCACCCAGGATCTGGCAGCATCCACATTAAAGGATCGAAGGGCCTGGAATATGATATTTTGAAAAGCTAAGGAACTTGGTATGCAACCAAAAATAACTTACCCAATGAGAATGAGCATCTTTTTCCAGGGAAGAAGATGGACATTCAACGAAGTAAGCGAATTTCATCTATTTCTGATGAAAAAGCCAGAACTTAACAAAAAGTTTGTTCTACAAATATAGAACTCAAGAGAAATCTAAAAAGGTAAAGATTTATCTTGGGAACTATATTTCGGCTATAAAGATGTATAAAGAATACATGTATACCTTATTCTAGAAACTGATGTGGAAAGGACATTGTACCAGAAAAAGGGTAAAGTGGGGGTAGTACATCTCATGAAGAGGCATAGGAAACCTATTATATCTGAGAGAAAGAATGGAGGGGGATGAATATAGTGGGTATCTTACTGCCTTCAGAATTGGCTTTAAGTGAAAAATCTTAAGACGTATTCAATCTATGGTGAAACTTCTCCCACCTCATTGAAAAGTGAGAAGGGAAAAGTGAAAGGGGAAGGAATAAGCTAAGCGGAAGGGAATACGGAAACTGGGAGGGAAAGGGGTAAGATAGGGGGAGGAACTCTAAGGCGGGGGGAGGGATACTAAAAAGGGAAGGCTGTGAGAAGCAAGTGGTGCTCACAAGCTTAATACTGGGAAGGGGGGGAAAGGGGAAAGAAGGGAGAAAAGCATAAACCGGGGTTAACAAGATGGCAAATAATACAGAATTGGTCATTCTAACCATAAATGTGAACGGGGTAAACTCCCCCATAAAGAGGAAGCGGTTAGCAGAATGGATTAAAAGCCAGAATCCTACAATATGTTGTTTACAGGAAACACACCTGAAGTGGGGAGATACATGCAGGTAAAAGGTAAAAGGTTGGAGCAAAATCTACTATGCTTCAGGGGAAGTCAAAAAAGCAGGGGTAGCCATCCTGATCTCAGATCAAGCTAAAGCAAAAAATTGATCTAATTAAAAGAAACTAGGAAGGGCACTATATCTTGCTAAAGGGTAGCATGGATAATGAAGCACTATCTATATTAAACATATATGCACCAAGTGGGGTAGCATCTAAATTCTTAAAAGAGAAATTAAGAGAGCTGCAAGAAGAAATAGACAGTAAAACTATAATAGTGGGAGATCTTAACTTTGCACTCTCAGAATAAGATAAATCAAACCACAAAATAAATAAGAAAGAAGTCAAAGAGGTAAATAGAATACTAGAAAAGTTAGATATGATAGATCTCTGGAGAAAATGTAATGGAGACAGAAAGGAATACACTTTCTTTTCAGCAGTTCATGGAACCTATACAAAAATTGACCATATATTAGGACATAAAAACCTCAAACTCAAATGCAGTAAGGCAAAAATAGTAAATGCATCCTTTTCAGACCACGATGCAATGAAAATTACATTCAACAAAAAACCAGGGGGAAGTAGACCAAAAAATAATTGGAAACTAAATAATCTCATACTAAAGAATGATTGGGTGAAACAGCAAATCATAGACATAATTAATAACTTCACCCAAGAAAACAATAATAATGAGACATCATACCAAAATGTATGGGATGCAGCCAAAGCGGTAATAAGGGGAAATTCCATATCTCTAGAGGCCTATTTGTATAAAATAGAGAAAGAGAAGGTCAATGAATTGGGCTTGCAACTAAAAATGCTAGAAAAGAAACAAATTAAAAACCCCCAGTCAAACACTAAACTTGAAATTCTAAAAATAAAAGGAGAGATCAATAAAATTGAAAGTAAAAAAAACTATTGAATTAGTTAATAAAACTAAAAGTTGGTTCTATGAAAAAAACCAACAAAATAGACAAACCCTTAGTAAATCTGATTAAAAAAAGGAAAGAGGAAAATCAAATTGTTAGTCTTAAAAATGAAAAGGGAGAACTCACCACTAATGAAGAGGAAATTAGAGCAATAATTAGGAGTTACTTTGCCCAACTTTATGCCAATAAATTCGACAACTTAAATGAAATAGAAAAATACCTCCAAAAATATAGCTTGCCCAAACTAACAGAGGAAGAAATAAATATCCTAAACAGTCCCATCTCAGAAAAAGAAATAGAACAAACTATCAATCAACTGCCTAAGAAAAATTCCCCAGGACCAGATGGATTTACATGTGAATTCTACCAAATATTTAAAGAACAATTAACTCCAATGTTATAAATAAACTATTTGAAAAAATAGGGATTGAAGGAGTCCTACCAAACTCCTTTTATGACACAGACATGGTACTGATACCTAAACCAGGTAGGCTGAAAACAGAGAAAGAAAATTATAGACCAATCTCCCTAATGAATATTGATGCTAAAATCTTAAATAAAATATTAGCAAAAAGATTACAGAAAAATCGTCACCAGGATAATACACTATGACCAAGTAGGATTTATACCAGGAATGCAGGGCTGGTTCAATATTAGGAAAACTATTAGCATAATTGACTATATCAATAACCAAACAAACAAAAACCATATAATCATCTCAATAGATGCAGAAAAAGCATTTGATAAAATCCAACATCCATTCCTATTAAAAAGTCTTGAGAGTATAGGAATAAATGGACTTTTTCTTAAAATAATCAGTAGCATCTATTTAAAACCAGCAGTAAGCATCATATGTAACGGGGACAAACTGCAACCATTCCCAATAAGATCAGGAGTAAAACAAGGTTGCCCACTATCACCGTTACTATTTAATATTGTATTAGAAATGCTAGCTTTGGCAATAAGAGTTGAGAAAGAGATTAAAGGAATAAGAATTAGGCAATGAAGAAACCAAATTATCACTCTTTGCTGATGATATGATGGTATACTTAGCGAACCCCAGAGATTCTACCAAAAAGTTATTAGAAACAATCTACACCTTCAGAAAAGTTGCAGGATATAAAATAAACCGACATAAGTCATCAGCATTCTTATATATCACTAACAAAACCCAACAGTTAGAGTTACAAAAGAAATTCCATTTAAAGTAACTACTGATTGTATAAAATATTTAGGAATCTATCTGCCAAGGGAAAATCAGAAACTTTATGAGCAAAACTACAAAACACTTTCCACACAAATTAAGTCTGATCTAACCAACTGGAAAAATATTAAATGCTCTTGGATTGGGCGAGCAAATATAATAAAGATGACAATACTACCTAAATTAATCTACTTATTTAGTGCTATACCAATCAGACTCCCAAAAAACTACTTTGATGAATTAGAAAAAATAACAACAAAGTTCATATGGAAAAACAAAAGGTCAAGAATTTCAAGGGAATTAATGAAAAAAAATCAAATGAATGTGGCCTAGCTGTACCAGATCTAAAATTATATTATAAAGCAGCAGTTACTAAAATCATCTGGTATTGGCTAAGAAAGAGACTAGTTGATCAATGGAATAGGTTAGGTTCAAAGGACAAAATAGCCAATAACTTTAATAATATAGTGTTTGACAACCCAAAGACACCAGTTTCTGGGATAAGAATGCATTATTTGACAAAAATTGCTGGGAAAATTGGAAATCAGTATGGCAGAAACTAGGCATTGACCCACACTTAACACCGTACACCAAGATAAGGTCAAAATGGGTTCATGACCTAGGCATAAAGAATGAGTTTATAAATAAATTGGAAGAGCATAGGATAGTTTACCTCGCAGATCTGTGGAATAGGGAGGAATTTATGACCAAAGAAGTACTAGAGATCACTATTGACCACAACATAGAAAATTTTGATTATATCAAATTGAAAAGTTTTTGTACAAACAAAACAAATGCAAACAAGATTAGAAGGGAAACAATAAACTGGGAAAACATTTTTACAATCAAAGGTTCTGATAAAGGCCTCATTTCCAAAATATATAGAGAATTGACTCTAATCTATAAGAAATCAAACCATCCTCCAATTGATAAATGGTCAAAGGATATGAACAGACAATTCTCAGATGAAGAAATTGAAACTATTTATAGACATATTAAAATATGCTCCAAATCATTATTAATCAGAGAAATGCAAATTAAGACAACTCTGAGATACCACTACACACCTGTCAGATTGGCTAGAATGACAGGGAAAGATAATGGGGAATGTTGGCGGGGATGTGGGAAAACAGGGACAGTGATACATTGTTGGTGGAATTGTGAACACATCCAGCCATTCTGGAGAACAATTTGGAACTATGCTCAAAAAGTTATCAAACTGTGCATACCCTTTGATCCAGCAGTGTTTCTACTGGGCTTATACCCCAAAGAGATACTAAAGAAAGGAAAGGGACCTGTATGTGCCAAAATGTTTGTGGCAGCCCTGTTTGTAGTGGCTAGAAGCTGGAAAATGAAAGGATGTCCATCAATTGGAGAATGGTTGAGTAAATTGTGGTATATGAATGTTATGGAATATTATTGTTCTGTAAGGAATGACCAGCAGGATGAATACAGAGAGGACTGGCGAGATTTACATGAACTGATGCTGAGTGAAATGAGCAGAACCAGGAGATCATTATATACCTCAACAATGATACTGTTTGAGGATGTATTCTGATGGAAGTGGATCTCTTCGATAAAGAGAGCCTTAATTGATCAAAGATGGACAGAAGCAGCTACACCCAGAGAAAGAACACTGGGAAATGAATATAAACTGCTTGCATTTTTGTTTTTCTTCCCGGGTTATTTATACCTTCTGAATTTAATTCTCCCTGTGCAACAAGAAAACGGTTTGGTTCTGCACACATATATTGTATCCAGAATATACTGTAACCTATTCAACATGTAAAAGACTGCTTGCCATCTGGGGGAAGGGGTGGAGGGAGGGAGGGGAAAAATCGGAACAGAAATGAATGCATGGGATAATTCTGTAAAAAATTACCCTGGCATGCGTTCTATCAATAAAAAGATATTAAAATTAAATAATAATAATAATAATTATTATAATAAATAAATAAACAGGATATTTCTAACCTCAAAAAAACAAAACAAAACATATATTGCATCTAGGATATACTGCAACATATCCAACATATAAAGGACTGCTTGCCATCTAGGGGAGGGGGTGGAGGGAGAGAGGGGAAAAAAATCGGAACTGAAACGAGTGCAAGGGATAATGTTGTAAAAAAAAATTATCCTGGCATGGATTCTGTCAATATAAAGTAATTATTAAATAAAAATTTTTGAAAAAAAGAAAACTAGAAGAAAATTTAGGGAAAGAATTGAGAGAAGTGCAAAAGGAAATACAAAAATCTAATGAGGAGAAGAATGGCCTAAACAAAGCAAAATTGCCCAATTGGGAAAGGAGGTACAAAAGCTCACTGAGGAAAATAATTCCTTAAAAATAGAATTGAGCTGGAACTATGTTAGAAAAGTTATTGAACTATGCATTCCCTTTGATCCATCAGTGTTTCTATTGGGCCTATATCCAAAAGAGATCTTAAAGGAAGGAAAGGGAATCACATGTGCAAAAATGTTTGTAGCAGCTCTTTTTGTCATGGCAATAAATTGGAAACTGATGGATGCCCATCAATTTGGAGAATAGCTGAATAAGTTATGGTATATGAATGTTTTGGAATATTACTGTTCCATAAGAAGAATGATTTTAGAGAGGTCTGGAGAGATTTACATGAACTGACGCTAAGTGAAATGAACAGAACCAGGAGATCCTTGTACATAGCAACATCAATATTATATGACCATCAATTTTGTTGAATGTGACTCTTTTCAACAATGAGATGACTGATGCCAGTTCCAATGATCTTGTGACAAAGAGAGGCAACTACACCCAGAGAGAGGATTGTGTGAACTGAATGTGGATCACAACATAACATGCTCACTCTTTTTGTCATTGTATGCTTGCATTTTGTTTTCTTGTTTAATTTCTTTTTTGATCTGATTTTTCTTGTGCAGCAAGAGAATTGTATAAATATATTGACACATATTAGATTTAACATATATTTTAACATGTATGACATATATTGGAATGCTTGTCATCTAAGGAAGGAGGGAAGGAGGAGAAAATCTGAAACAAAGCTATGCAAGGATCAGTATTGAAAAATTATCCGTGCATATGTTTTGAAAATAAAAAGCTTTTAAAAAATAGAATTGAGCAAATAGAAGCTAATGACTTTATGAAAAATCAAGATACAGTAAAGCAAAACCAAAAAATGAAAGAATAGAAAAAATGGGAAATATTTTATTGAAAAAATAACTCACTTGGAAAATAGATATAGGAGAAATAATTTAAACATTATTGGAATACTTCAAAATCATAATCAAAAAAGAGGCTGGACATTATCTTTCAAGATAGAAAACCTGTCCTAATATTTTAGAACTAGAGGATAAAGTAGAAATTGGAAGAAGACACAAATCCCATCCTGAAAGATACCCCAAAATGAAAAATGCAAGCAAACAACAACAGAGTTAATATGGTATTTTGTCATACACACTCATTTCCCACAGTCCTCTCTCTGGGTGTGGATGGCTCTCTTCATTACAAGATTATTGAAACTGATTTGAATCATCTCATTGATGGAAAGAGCTATGTCCATCAGAATTGATCATTGCCTAGTCTTGTTGTTGCTGTGTACAATGATCTCCTGGTTCTGCTAATTTCACTTAGCATCACTTCATGTAAGGGTCTCCAAGCATCTTTGAAATCATCCTGCTGGTTGTTTCTTCTAGAATAATAATATTCCATAAAATTCATATGTCATAACTTATTCAGCCATTCTCCAACTGATGGGCATCTACTCAGTTTCCAGTTTCTGGCCACCATAAAAAGAGCTGCCACAAATATTTTTGCACATATGGGTCTTTTTCAGTCCTTTATAATTTCTCTGAGATATAAGCTCAGTAGTAACACTGCTTCATCAAAGGATATGCACAGTTTGATAACTTTTTGAGCATAGTTCCAAATTGCTCTCCAGAATGATTGGATCCATTCACAGTTCCACCAACAATGTGTTAGTGTCCTAGTTTTCCCACATCCCCTCCAATATTCATCATTATTTTTTCCTGTCATCTTAGCCAATCTGAGAGGTATATAATATTATCTCAATAGTAATTTAGAACATTTTTTCATATGATTAGAAATGGTTTTCTTTATCTGAAAATTCCCTTTTCATTTCCTTTGACAATTTATCAATTTGAGAATGGCTTGAATTCTTATAAATTTGAATCAGTTCTTTATATATTTTAGAAATGAGGCCTTTATCAGAACTCTTGAATTTAAAAAAAAATGTGTTTTTTTCAATTTATTGTTTCCCTTGTCTGCATTAGTTTTTGTTTTGTGTTTTGTTGTTTTTCTGAGGTAATTGGGGTTAAGTGACTGGCCCCGTGTCACACAGCTAGGAAGTGTTAAGTGTCTGAGACTAGATTCGAACGCAAGTTCTCCTAACTTCAGGGCTGGTACTCTATCCATTGTGCCATATAGCTGCCCAAATGTCTGCAGTAGATTTGTTGATACAAAAACTTTTTAACTTAATTATAAAAAATTATCTACTTGGTATTCAATAATGAATTCCAGTTTTTCTCTCTTCACAAATTCCTTCCTTGTCCACAGATCTGAGAGGTAAGCTATCCTATGTTCTTCTACTTTATTTCTAATCTCATTCTTTATGTTTAAATCGTGGATCTATTTTGACCTTATCTTGGTACATGGTGTTAGATGTGGGTCAAGGCCTCATTTCCACCATACTAGTTTTCAATTTTCTCAGCAATTTTTGTCACTATTTGACAAAATAGTGAGTTTTTATCCCAAAACCTGGAGTCATTGGGTTTGTCAAACATTAGATTGCTATAGTCTGACTATTTTGTCCTGTGAACCTAACCTATTCCACTGTTCTATTTCCTAGTCAGTACCAAATGGTTTTGATGACTACTGCTTTATAATATAGTTGTGGGTCTGGCACAGCTAGTCAAATTCATTGACATTTTTTCCCATTAATTCCCTTGAAATTCTTAACATTTTGTTCTTCCAGATGAACTTTGTTATTATTTTTTTCTAGATCTGTAAAATGATTTCTTGGGAGTTTGATGATATGGCACTAAGTAAGTAAACTAACTTACATTATATTATGATTTTTATGTTATTTGCTTGGCCTACCCATGAGCACCTGATATTTTTCTAATTGTTTAGATCTGGCTTTATTTGTGTAGACAATGTTTTGTAATTGCATTCACATAATTCCTGACTTTCCTGTGGCATATAGATTCCTAAATATTTTACACTATCAACAGTTATGTTGAATGAAATTTTTCTTTGTATCCCTTGCTGTTGGCCTTTTTTGGTAATATTTTTTGGTAATGCTGATGATTTCTGTGGATTTATTTTGTATCCTGCAACTTTACTAAAATTGTGGATTGTTATTAGTAGTTTTTTTAGTTGATTCTCTAAGGTTCTCTAAGTATACCATTATATCATCTGCAAAAAGTGATCATTTGGTTTCCTCATTATTACTCTAATTCCTTTAATCTCTTTTTCTTCTCTTATTGCCAAAGCTAGCATTTCTAATACAATATTGAACAGTAATCATGATAGTGAGCAATTTTGTTTCACCCCTGATATTTTTGGGAATGGTTCTAGTTTGTCCCCATTACATATGATGCTTGCTGATGGTTTTAAATAGATGCAACTAATTATTTAAGGAAAAGTACATTTATTTCTTTACTCTCCAGTGTTTTTAATAGGAATGAGTGTTGGATTTTATCAAATGTTTTTTTTCTTCATCTATTGAGATAATTATATGATTTTTGTTAATTTGGTTATTGATATAGCCAATTATGCTAATAGTTTTCCTCATATTGAATCAGCCTTGCATTCTTGATATAAATCCTACTTGGTCATTGTGTATTATCCTGGGAATAACTTTCTCTTTGCTAATATTTTAAGCTTTAGCGAAACACTCTTGAGGAGGGACAGGGCAAAAGTAAACAGAGAATAAATGGGGGGAAATACAATTAGCAATAGTAATTATAAGAAAAATTACAACATAAAAAGGTTTTTTTTACAATTAATTTTTTACAATTTTAAAAAATTGATGACACATTGTTAAATATTATTGTTATTGGGGAAATGATAAGCAGGATGCTATCAAGAAAAAACAACTAAAAAACCTGGAAAGTTCTCCATGAACAAGTGAAATATACTGTATTCAAAGTAATAGCAATGTTCTGCAATGACCAGCTGTAAATGACTTTGTTATTTTCAGTAGTACAATCATGCACAACTACTCTAAAGAACATATAATGTTATTATTTTGTCTTTGTTTCAAATGTTTTTCTGCTTCTATTGAGATAATGCTAAGATTTCTTTTGTTTTTGCTATTGATAAAGTCAATTATGTCGATAGTTTCCTTGAATTCTTTCTTATTTATTTTATAGCTAAATTTATCTAGCTCTAATGGGCAAGTTTGAGGTCTCCCACTCATGTAGGTTCATGTCTATTTCTTCATCTAATTCATTTAACTTTACCTTTGGGAATTTGAATGCTAAACCATTTAGGGAATATATGTTTGATATTGCTAATTTTTCATTGTTTATGATTCCTTTTAGCAAACCACCATTTTATGGCTAATTTCTTTTAATTAGATCTATTTTTGCTTTTGCCTTTTCCAAGATCATGATTGATAAATCTGTTATTTTTACTTTTGCATAAAAGATTCTGGTTCAGCCCCTTATTTTAACTCTTTGTGTATCTCTGTTTTAAGTATTTTTTCTTTTTGGACTTTGGTTTCTAATCTATTAATCTGGGTGGGTGTAGCCAATTCATATTCCTGATTACTAATTTTACAATTTCCTCTATTCTGTTTTTTTCTATTTACCATTTGTAACTTTCTTTAATCATTCTTATTTGTTTTTAAAATCATTTTAGCTTGTGTTCTATTTAGGCTTGTGTTCACTTCACCTTTTACGGTGAAGCCTTTATAGACTTTTATTTTAGCTACTTTGACTTGTCTTCCTCTAAATTAGTGTATTGATCTTCATTTTCCCCATATTAGTTTTTTGTGGTCAGATTCTTTGTTATTGTTGTTGTTATTATTTGCTCATTTTCTCACCCTACTTCTTGACTTGAAACTTTATGTTAATGTAGGTTCCAGTTCCTGGTATGGGGTGGGGTAAGGGTAGGGTGCAAGCTTTAGACATTATAACATTGCTCTTGTAGTGGCCAACTGGAAACTGAGTGGATGCCCATCAATTGGAGAATGGCTGAATAAATTGTGGCATATGAATATTATAGAATGTTATTATTCTATAAGAAATGACCAGCAAGATGATTTCAGAAAGGCTTGGAGAGACTTACATGAACTGATGCTGAGTGAAATGAGCAGGAACAAGAGATTATTATAGACTTCAACAACAATACTATATGATGATCAATTCTGATGGACGTGGCCCTCTTCAACAATGAGATGAATCAAATCAGTTCCAATAGAGCAATAATGAACTGAACCAGCTACACCCAGGAAAAGAACTCTGGGAGATGACTATGAACCTCTACATAGAATTCCCAATGCCTCTATTTTTGTTTGTCTGCATTTTTGATTTCCTTCACAGACTAATTATACATGATTTCAAAGTCTGATTCTTTTTGTACAGCAAAATAACTGTTTGGACATGTATACATATATTGTATTTAACTTATACTTTAACATATTTAACATATATTGGTCAACCTGCCATCTGGGGGAAGGGCTGGGGGGAAAGAGGGAAAAAGTTGGAACAAAAGGATTTGCAACTGTCAATGCTGAAAAATTACCCATGCATATATCTTGAAAATAAAAAGCTATAATAAAAAAGGTTTTTAAAAAAGATTAAGAGTGCTCTTTTCCTTCCTTAAACAATGACCTAGAAGCAGGAATAGGTAATTGTTTTGCCAAACAGTGTTTCATCTTGTGTCCAGTGATAGGATAAGGGTCCCCTGTAATCTCTTTATGAGAAGTTACCAGATATAATATCTGAATTGAGAACCCCTGAAGTTGCTATTGGTTCTGCTATCATCATCTGGTCACCACCCTGATGTTTCATCCATGTGGACTTCAGGTCAATCTCTTCTTCCATGTCACAAAAATCTCTTTCTGACTATTTATGTTGTCTTAGCCAGGAAGAATGTCTCATTCTGAACTTTTGTTGACTGACACTCCAGAATTTGATTGGAGCCATTATTTTAAATTTATTTACAGGAAAATATTGGGAAAACTTATCTGAATACTTTCTCTCATCAACCGTATTGGCTCTGTTCCCAGAAGTGGGCACAGTTACTTTCAATTTTGATGATAAGAGATTGTGGTTTTCCTTGATATTCAGACTTATAGCACCACATTAAAATTTTTGTATTTCATTTTTCCCTATTTGAGAATTATTTGGAGATTGTTGAAAGTGTCATATAATTCCCAAAATTTAATCTAGGCCATGTTCTACCTCTTGTTCAATTCTAGACAGAGTTTCTACTTGCACATACTGTCCAATACATACCTATAGATGTGCTAACTCAATGAGCTTCCCATAAATCTATCTGTGACAACTTCAACAATAGTATAATCCCTCCTTTTATTATTGTTTTTCTTGTTTTTTCTTGTGTGGATTCTAAGTAAATTTGTTTTGTGTGGTTTACACTAAAAAAGCTTCATCACATTGGAGGCCTTCTAAATTCTGCACTGCCATCTTTTACAGAACATCTGGAAAAACTCTACCATCTATAACTATCATAGCTTCCGTTTGAAAACTGTACTTTATACCTGCTCTGAATGTATACAACACTTTTTGCAGATATAGATCTATTCCATGCCTTACTTAAAATTAAATAGCAAATAATCATGGTTCAAAGTTATCTCTGAAGTTATATCTATCAAAGAATTAGCCATTGTCTGAGAATATACATAGCACTTACCTCATGGGAGGAAAGCTTTTAAGTTTACATTTTGTTTTTCCAAATTTACTTTAAAAAAAAAATCAACAAACTACATATGAATACAGTTTAATCTTATATTCATTCCAAAAATGTTTTAAACATTTATGTGAGTGTAAAGATATGCCTGGCTAATAAAAGTCATTTATACTTGCTTTTTTTTTTCCTTTTTATATTTCTATTAAGAATATCCATACTGGGTATGGAAATAATTATCAAATATTTTTCTGGAAGTGAAAATTACATGCCTATGAGTGTCTTCTTGATTTATAGTACCATCAATATTTTTTTCATATCATTGGACTTTCCTTCTCCCTTTCATTATAGTGAAAACCAAAATTCATTGCTTTTGAAATTGTCTTTGCTTCCAGATTTCTTTTCTGTTGTATGCTTGTCTACCTACTTTCATTTTCTTAAATACCATTTCTACTATAATACATGGGAAAGTGAAGGGTTAGAGTTCAAATATGGTGGTTCAGCTGCAATTGATGACAGAAATAAATCTGTAAGAATACTAGAAGATCGGTTTTATATTTCATGTGTGTATTGTTTTCTTTTCAATTTCATCTATACATGCTCTTATGGTAATCTGATTTGGTTGATTATATGAGTTAATAGTTCACATAATCTTATAGCATACATTTCTGCAACATTCATAAATTAATCATTTCTTTTCAACAACTAAATCAATATGATTTTCATAACAGTTACATGGGAACAACAATAAATATTTCTTAGTATCTACTCTGTGGTGCATTAGGAATACAAGGAGAGGAAGAAAAAAAATCTATGCTTGTCCTCAAGAAGCCTACATACTACTGAGAAGAAAGAATGCAACATTTATATTGATATTATATTATTATGTTATATTATATTATTGATATTATTATTATATTTATACTTAAATTGATAAATACTGCGAGGAGGAGAAAGCTCTAAAAACACCACAAAAATATTTCTTTAAGGTGACATCCAAGGTGAAACTTGAAGGAATCTAGAAATCCTAAAAGTGCAATTCAGGAAAGAATTGGATAGCTGGGTTACACAGTAGATAAAATACTGAAACTACTGAGATGAAGACTTATCTTCCTGAGTTCAAATCTGGCCCCAGAAACATGTTAACTATGAGACACTGGGCAAGTCTCTTAATTTTGTTTGCCTTACTTTCTTCACCTACAAAATGAGTTAGAGAAAAAAATGGCAAATTGCTCCAGAAACTTTACAAAGAAAATTTTTAAATTGGACCACAAAGCACAGGACCTGAGTGAAACAACAACAACAAAAGAGCACAATCCAGGCACACAGAATAGTCTGTGAAAAGGAGAGAGATCAATATTCAAATACCAATCTGCACACATATATTGTATCTAGGATATACTATAACATATTTAACAAATATAAGACTGCCTGCCATCTAAGGGAGGCGGTGGAGGGATGAAGGGAAAAGTCAGAACAGAAGTGAGTGCAAGGGATAATATTGTCAAAAATTACCTATGCATATGTTCTGTCAATAAAAAGTTATAATAAAAAAGAAATACTAAAAATAAAAAAAATATTCAAATACCAAGTGAAGGTAACAGTAACTAGGATAGTTTGATCTGAATAATGAGTATATTGATGGAAATAATATCTAAAAAGGAAGATAATGTCCTAAACTAATGTGACCCTTGATAACTTTTGCATTCATTAAAGTTATTCCTTGGGATGATTGGTCTACATAGATTAAATTTCTTTAGAAGATTATGGAAGTCCAAATTAATGCCTTTTCCTTCTTTATTTTCTCTTTGTCAAGCTCTCAAAATACGATCCAAATACATCATTTTAGATTTTATTTGGGGGCTTTGCAAGACTGGATAGGATTTTAAAAGTATTCATGGAGGGAGAGAATAGTTCGAGGATTTATAAAAAAAGAAGTCCCAAGAGATCTCTAAAAATGAACTGCTTATTTCAGATGAATAACATAATAAATCAAAGTTGCAGTCATATGAATTCAGAATTCATTTGACATGAAAAAATACCTAAAATTCCAGAGAAAGCTGGATATTATGATCAAAATAAGGAAGGGGAGGGCATCTATTTCATTTCTTATATCTCCGCCACCCAGGTTATGGGAATTATACTGAAAAGCTGGAAATGAATTTAGGATCAATAGAAAAACTGTTAAGCAAGATGGATACCTTTTAAAGGCTTGTCAGTATATACTTCTATTCTTGACACTCAAGATACAGACTGCCAATTGGCTTTTTTTTTGTTTTCTCTTCTTCTAAATGAACAAGTTATTGTCTTTCCCCAGTGTCTTCTTAACTCAGTCCATCTATAAAATGAAAAAAGATTGTATAAATTAGAGAATGTATCAGCAATTGCTTAAAGAATAGGAAATAGAGAGAGACCATTCTATATTTATGGTGTCAAAAGGTACAACCATTGAATCAGAATTTGATGTCTTTGCTCTTACTTTCATGATCTTGAACAAATAAAGTAATCAATAAACCTTAACTAACCATGTTATAGGTATTATTCTATATTAATATTAGGCCTACAAATATGATAAATGAAATGTCATTTGTTTTTTGTTCTCAAAGAGGATCAATGACACATTTTGACTTGCAAGTGAATTGCATTTTAGTGAGACAAGACTGTACAAAGTACCCATATTACTCTCTATTCCAAAGCCATCTAGTCCAGTGGCAAAAAATAAATCAGAACAACTAGAGACGACTCTAGGTACAGTAGGTGTAATGGGCTGAGGCTTGAGTTGATACACTGAGGTCCCAAGCACATGAAGCTAAATAGTAATTGGACCATACTCTATTAATATATTTGCTTGGAGAAAGAATGGCCCCCACCTACTCTTTGTGCAAGTCCTGATGTGTTGTATAGGAAATGACGTTTTTGGTGGGTGGAGGCAGGGGGGGCGGAAAGGGAAGTGGAAAGAGAGACTGTTGGCTGGCTTCTTGACACAGCTGCTCACATTGCTATCACAACCACCCTTCACCTCCAATCCCCCTCTGCTAGCTGGCTTCCTGTTGCAGCTGCCCATATTGCTATGACAATCCTTCTTCACCTCTACTGAGAATTCTCTCTACTGAGAATAAAGATTGAAGATTTTTCCCTTAACCTGAATTCCTGACTCCAGCTGATTTTCACTATGTGGTCATCACATTTGGCACCCAAGTGTGGGAACCAAGGACCCTACTTTCCCTGAAGAAGTTTCCAGTGACTAGGAACTTAGGTGAATATAATAGACAAACAGGAACTTATTTTCTTAAAGACTAAATTAGTAACCTTTTTCGGCTGAAATGGGACAGATGCCAGCTAAAGATTCTCCATCCCCCACCCCAACCCTCCCCACCCCCACCCAGGAGTGGAGCTATAGAAAGCCTGCTTAAGCTGATAGAAGATCAAGGGCTACTTATAACTTGGAAACAGACAGCTAGACTTTGGAATACATTAAAACGCACCTCTCTTAGAGGAAGAGCAAATCTCTCCAGATAATTGGACATTAATTGGGCAATAGCACTCCACATATTACAACAAAAATGGTCTTCATTCAATTTCCATCGAGGCATTCTATTTATACAATATAATACAGTTGGCCTCAAGAAATCGGATAAGTTATAGAAGAAAAGAAAAAAAAATCTCTAGGAATAGCCAAATGGGGAAGCCTTAAATAAAGGAGGAAGACAATGAATAGATTAATGAACATATCCCCATAAGGCATGGAGACTTAAGTGAGGCTCAAGGATGTGGTGAATGTGAGGCATCTTCAGCCCCACTTAAGGAGCAGGTAATTGACTCTCCTCCATCAACTCCACCCTTTAGGATGGAGGGAGGAGGGATAGTGGGGGGGTCAGTGACAACCCAGCACCTCCCCCCCAGCATCCAGCACCTCCCCCCATCATCCAGCTGCTCCTATGACTAGATTGCAAAAGAGACTAATTTAAGGCCCAAGTGGAAAGGAGAGATGTTTTGGAATTTCAACACCACATTTTTCCTGTAATTCAACAGTTTAATTCTTCAGGTCAAGAAAGTAGAAAATATGCTCCTTTTGATATAGAAATTCTCAAAGACCTGAAAAAGGCTTACACTCTTTATGGGGCTACATTAGTTTATGTTAAGATGTTATTACAGCCTATTCAACATGTAAATGATTGCTTGACATCTGGGAGAGGGGGTAGAGGGAGGAAAGGGAAAAATCGGAACAGAAGTGAGTGCAAAGAATAATGCTGTAAAAAATTACCCTGGCATGGGTTCTATCAATAAAAACTTATTTAAAAAAAAAAAGATGTTATTACAGAATTTGGCTTTTGAAATCTTGACCCCTAATGACTGGAAATCTATAGCAAAGATATGCCTAGACCCTGGACAAAACTACTTGTGGCTTTCTGAATATAGTGAGCTCTGTAGGATACAAGCCCAACAAAATAGTCAAAGTGAAGTTCATGCTGCAATCACCTATGACCTACTAACAGGTGTAGGTTCCTATGCAGATGTCGTAGTACAGATTAATTATTCCATAGCAGCATATGAGCAAATTGCTGCTAATGCTAAATGTGGGCTTCTCTCCACAATCAAGATGACAAGGGTGAAGTCTTCACAAAAATAACACAAGGGCCAAATGAACCCTTTGATGACTTTGTGGGACATTTGCAGACAGCTATCACAAGAACAAATGGGGAAAATGCAGTAACAGACATTTTGATAAGGTAACTTGCTAAGGAAAATGCTAATGAGGTTTACAGAAGAATTATACTAGGACTGCACAAGGATACTCCTTTAGAAGAGCTCATAAAACGCTGTGCCATAGTGGGCACAAATGCCTTTTATAGCCAGGCTATGATGCAGACTTCCCAAAATTCAAACATGGGGAGACAGGGTCCCTTGTGGCAAGGGACTTCCAGAGAGACTCGTAGATGTTTTCAGTGTGGAAAAGTTGGACATTTGAGAGCTCATTGTAGATATGGAGATAGAATGAGAAGACAGGGTGAGAGAATAAAACCCAAAACCCCATGTCCAAAATGTAACAGAGGCTTTCACTGGGCCTCTGAATGTAGATTGACCCAGAGAAATGAAAGGCAGGGCTCAGCTCCAAGGTATCAATCAAAAGATAGGTGGGACATAATAGCAACTGAGGTTACACCGAGAGAATCTTTAGAAATTGAGGACTCTGATGTCATCAACCAACAGAAAAGCAATCAGGATTACAGTTAAGGAGGTTACAGACTTCTTAATACAACAGGGCAGTGTCCAGTGCGAACAGCTCCACTATTTTTGGATAATTACCAAGTGATGTGGAGAGATCCAGAAAGTGGTAAATAGAAGGGAATTAGATAGGTTAACTGCTTGGGGAAGAGAGTTTGCTTGTATTTTTACAGGAGAAGGAATCAGATGGGTGCCAACGAGCCATATTAGCCTTGTCCATCACAGAGAGATGGAGCAGACCCTTGAAACGAAGGAGAAGATCCAAGAAATATCAGGTGGTTCTGTTGCTGATTGTACTCACCATGGAAAGAGAGTGGCAGTTATGGCATTTGACTCATGGGCATAGAAAATTGTTGGACTTCAAAACCCTCAGGAATCATTGGATTGTCTGAGACATAAGATTGTTGTAGGACTTGAAAACGCTCAGGAATCATTGGATTCTCTGAGACATAAGATTGTTGTAGAACTTGAAAGCATGATTATCTCCTTTTTAGTGCTTTCACCTCCCTTCCTGAGAAGTCAGGGGGGGGTCGTGATCACCTCCTTTTTGGTGCTTTCACCTCCTTTCCTGAGAAGTCAGGGAGGGTGTGATCACCTTCCCTTGGGGGCTCTGACCTCCCTGAGAGTCAGGGATGGCATGACCACCTGTGTTCTAAAACAAAAGAAAGCAGGAAATGTAATGGGCTGAGGCTTGAGTTGATGCACTGAGGTCCCAAGCATGTGAAGCTAAATAATAATTGGACCATACTCTATTAATATATATGCTTGGAGAAAGAATGGCCCCCGCCCACTCTTTGTGCAAGTCCTGATGTGTTGTATAGGAAATGACAAAATTTTGGTGGGTGGAGGCAGGGGGCTGAAAAGGGAAGCAGAAAAAGAGACTGCTGGCTGGCGTCTTGTCACAGCTGCTCGCGTTGCTATTGCGACCATCCTTCACCTCTGATCCCCCTCTGCTAGCTGGCTTCCTGTAACAGCTGCCCATATTGCTATTGCAATCCTTCTTCACCTCTACTGAGAATAAAGATTGAAGATTTTTCCCTTAACCTGAATTCCTGACTCTGGCTGATTTTAAATACGTGGTCATCACAAGTAGGCCTTTTTAAGCAAGGTCTTTACCAAGTCTCAGTTTGAAATAGCTCCTACTTGAAAGAAGTTTACATTATAATGAGACAACAACAATAAAATATGTGAGTACATGCAGAGTAAATATAAAAAGAATCAATATGACAACTAAAAAGTCATTTTAGAGGGAAGGTATTAATAGAGAGCTGGAAAAAAGTCTCAGGTAGGAGATTATATTTGAGCTGTATTTTGCAGGAAAAAAAATAATTCTATGAGATGGAATTGAGAAGAAAATGAATTCAAAGTCACAAAAGCTAGGGATGGGAGTGTTCTATGTAAAGTATAAGAGCCAGGCCTATTTGTCAGTATCAGAGAGTATGGGAAGGAATTCGTCAGTTATGTTACAAAGATATATCAGAGTCAGATTGTGAAATAATTTGGAGAGCAATATTCAAAAGCTTTCTTGTTTATCTCTCTGTCTAAAATCTTTCCCCACTCTAGTCCATCCTTCACTCAGTTATCAACTGATCTTGGAGTTTTAGAAGATCAACATTGAGATTTACTAAATAGGACAGTCACATATTCTCCTATTATGTATACTCAGAAATAAGGATCCTTTTTCTGCCAAGAGCAATTTGGATGTTTATAACAACATTTGTAGTCTATACAAAATTATCAACTTATAAAGCTCAAGGAATGGAAAGGAATTCTACCTCCCATTCATTCTCCTACCATCCCATAACTCATCATCTACTGTGATTAATTATGAAAATGATAAGGCCGTAGTCTGGTATTCCCCATCTCAAACATAAAATTTTCAGCTTGGTTTGTAAAGTCCTTCAAAATTTGATGTCTTATTTTTTTCTGCTGTCTTCTTAAACCTTAGTCCTATATACATACTATGATACAGTGACACTGGCCTCTTTACTATTTTTTGTACAAAATACACCATTTCATAACTTCATGCATTTTCACTGACTGCCTCCCAGACCTGAAATTTTCTTTTTCCTTATTACTCCCTCCCATTTCCCCAAGTTTGATTCAAGACTCAGTCAAAATCCCAAGTTCTACAAGAGGTTTTTCCAAGAATTCTTTAATTTTAATGCTTTTCTTTTGAAATTATCTATAATTTATTTCTTTATATAATTTGTACATTTTTCATTGTTTCCCCCATTAGACTGTGAATACTCTGACAGCAGAAAATAGTTTTTTTTTTGCCTTTCTTTGTCTCTCAAGTGCTTAACACAATACCTGCAACATAAAATAGTGCTTTAATAAAGACTTGTTGACTTGATTTGACTCAATGTCCTCACCTATAAAATGAGAGGATAAACATTTAAGATCTCTTGTTCTGCAGATCTCTAAATTTATGAGTTATAGAAGACCTAACATCTAAATTGACAACTATAATTTCATAGGTATATAACCAAAACCATGACTTTTCTCCTGCTCTGAATCCACCTAAAATAGTTATTATATTTACAATTGGGACTTCTTTCCCCTCAAGAAATAATATAGCAGTCACATTTGCATCCAGGCTAAATCAGCTTCAGATATTGACCAGAGAAATGTTATTTTAATGAACTGAAAGTAATAAAATAAAATTTCTAAAAGTCACTGTGTAAACTTTCAACATTCATCTCTTCTTCCCCAATTCCCCAACCTGTGCACAAAATTAGAAGGGAAGAAGTACTGAGTGGCAGATATTGCAGTTGGCATGAATAACTAGGATGCTACAACTTGTCACAGATCAGCATGTTCTTTAAAAAAGAAGAAAGTCAAATCTAAAGATAAGAGGACTAAGATGAGACTTTCCCATATTCTCATTCAAATTTTTCACTCTATTTAAATTTAACCAGATTTCCTTTTTTAACCTTTGCTGCAGGTCTCTATATATAGTGCTCTCTCTCTCTCTCTCGCTCTCTCTCTCTCTCTCTCTCTCTCTCTCTCTCTTTTTCTCCCTCTGCCTGTCTCTGTGTGTAGACACACACAGGCACACACTCTCCCTCTCCTCCTCTCTCTCCTTCCTTCTTTGTCTCTCTCTGTGTGTCTCTTTCTCTCTCTTTCTGTTTCATACACACACACTCCACTTCTGTCATTTAAAGCATGATGGAATTAATGATGGAAATACTATTTTCCACTATAATTCTTTATAACATTTTCTCCCACTGGGATGAAAGTAGATGGTGAAAGAAGAAAAGTGATATCTTAATGAAAATGAAGATGATTTCTGTGGTCAGCCATTTGTCCTACCAACTGAAGTTCATAAAAAGTTGCCTTGAGAGAATGTTGAAAGGTGTAGTCATAGGTATCCACACTTAGATTTCTTTGTGAACATACTTGTCTGGTAAGAGAGAGAGGGGCAGCTGGAAAAGACACCAATTTCAGACACATAAAATCCAGAATGAGATAAGAGATTGCCATGTTTATTAAGATAAACAGTGACCTGAGAAGAAAGTCCATAAGAGTGAGTGAATTAAGAATTTGTGATGTGAAGCTTCATTGAAAGAGCTGAAAATATTTAGCTTTAAACACAGGTTCTGTTTTCATTTTGTGTTTGGTTGGTTAGAGGTAGGGCTTAATGGATGGGAAAGGAGTTGATAGGGATGACTTCAAATATTTAAAGGGCTATTACATGGAAGAGGGATCAGAATTATTTTGCTTGAGCCCAAAGCTCAGATTTAGGCTTGTTATCAGGAAAGGCTTAAGAAAAGTGAAATGGGCTTCCTCTAGCCATCGTGAGTTCTTCATCACTGACAATCCTTAAGCTAATGCTTAATGTTCATTGATTAGAATGAGGAGATATAATCAGATATGGGTCAGTTTAATTGCCCTTGAGGTTCCTTTGGACTCTGAGATTTCTAGAGCTGTGAAATCTGTCACTATATAGGTAATTAGGTGAAGAAAACAGAAAGCAAGCCCTGAAGAAACAAAGGCTTCTCTTCAACTTCATTCCTTTTAATGGTCCTTGCACAGTGAAAATAAAGTCCAAACACTATAATTTCACTTGAGGAAAAGTTACACATACTCTAGGTATCTTTAGAAACAGCTGCAAAAGTGAATTCACTTCTGACAAGATTGGTGTTAATTATCAGCAAGGACTTCAGTATAATACTATTTAAATCATTTTAAATTATCCCTCTCAAAAATTAATTTTTCATCAAAGATTACACAAAAAATCATGATATCATCTCTGCAGCTGCGATTTAGTAATAATTTCATCTATTATTACCAATGTCAGTTAGATAAAAGAAAAATGGCACCCCACTGTGCTGATTCCAGCACAGACCATATATAGAAATTTTTAACTATCACTTATAATCGCCTTGATGAGCTTAAACCTCCTCTCAATTAACACCCTAAATGACACTGAGACATCTTAATGGAGGATGTAAGTAAAGGAAAAAAGACTTTAATCAAAGAATAAAAAGGAAAGTTCCAAGAAAAAGGAGGAGCACCCTAAAGCACCTCTTCATGTCCAATTCAATTCAGGTCTTATATCTTCTCTTGAATTTCTTGACAGCCCAGATCCTGAGTGGGACTAGAAAGGAAATAGAATGGCAAGATGTGCTGTGCACATTTACAGCTAAAACCTCTCTTATAAAAGAACATGGGTTCATAGGATTGAGAGAGTAAATTAATAGAGATAATATAGAAATGATGCAGTTTGAGCCCTCCATTCTACAGAGATAACATCTGATCCAAAAATAGGAAATGACTTACACAATATCAACTATGTAGTAAACAATAGAGCTCAGATTTTAGCCCCAGCTTCTGACTTCAAGACTAGTGTTTATTCTGAATATTAATCTCCAAAGTGGGAACAAAATTGAACAAGGATCATGGAAAGTATAAGCTGTTATCCCTTGAAAAGATTTGTAAAAGATATTGAAAACAGCAACTGGAAAGACAACTTTGTGCAGTAGAGAGATGAATTTTGAATCATGAAGACTTGAGTTTGTGTCCTGTGCTGGCCACTTAATAGTGATCCGGGGCAAGTCATAACTTACCTGCCTCGATTTATTTTTCTCATCTATAAAATGAGGGGATTAGGCTCGATGAATTAAGTACTTTCAAGCCTTAAATCTATGATCCTATGGCCTTATAATAGTACCAATATTTCCTTACCATAAGTATTGTTTTACTATTTTTACAAGTACAACCTCTACTACTGGAATTCACAGTACTGAGAGTAAATTTTCATGAGTTATTATTAAAAAAAATTCATTATTTGGTGACTAACTTTGGATAATGAATTTTTCCACATTAAGTTATATTGGCCTCATTCAACAATTGGAAAGCATTGTCTGTGTGGGATGCACATTCATACTTACACTATGACATGATGACAATGACAATACCTACTACTACAACTACTACTACTATTACCTGTTGCCATTGCTATTGATGCTAATACTGCTGCCACCACTTCTACTAAAATTACTACTGCTGCTATCACTGCTATTGCTGCCACTATTTCTAATATTTCTAGTTCTCCTCTGTAATATTTTTCTCTAAAATATAAAGTTCGCTGGGAGCAGGTTTCTCCAGTGGGGAAGGGAGGGGAGAGGGGCTTCTGGAGACAGCCTTCGTTTCAGTTCTGTAATCACCACAAGTGCAGCCAGAAGTTAAAGTCAAAATCCTTTATTGTCTCTTTCAAAGTCTTATCTCCTTCACTTGGGGCTTGGCTAGTTTTGCTGGAGGCCTTCTGTAGTCTTGGTTCTGAGAGCTTAAACTGCCTTCTCTGGCTTCTGAATCTCCTCAACTGAATCCTGGCTAAGGCACTAGAGCTTCTAGTGGGCTTGTGTGTCTGGTCCTGAGAGCTTCTTGCTTCTATGCTGTACACTTAATATACATCAATCATTATATCACTATCTACAGTGTCATCTAGCTCCCTCTGTTTCAGATCAACAAAACCTGACAGAAATTATCCTGTCCTGGCATAGTTTAAGAACCAAGGTTAACATTCTGGAGAGCAATTTGGAACTATGCTCAAAAAGTTATCAAATTGTGCATATTCTTTGACCCAGCAGTGTTACTACTGGGCTTAATCCCAAAGAGATCTTAAAGGAGGGAAAGGGATCCACATGTGCAAAAATTTTTGTGGCAGCCCTTTTTGTAGTGGCCAGAAACTGGAAACTAGATGGATGGATGGAAATTGGACAGACTCAATTGGAGAATGGCTGAGTAAATTATGGTATATGCATGTTATGGAATATTATTGTTCTGTAAGAAATGACCAGCAGGATGAATATAGAGAAACCTGGAGAGACTTACATCAATTGATGCTAAGTGAAATGAGCAGAACCAAGAGATCATTAGACATTTCAACAATACTATATGAGGATCAATTCTGATGGACGTGGTTTTCTTCAACATTGAGATAATTCAAACCAGTTCCACTTGTTCAGTGATGAAGAGTCATCTACACCCAGAAAGAGGACTGTGGGAACTGACTGTGCACCACGACATAGCATTCTCACTCTCTTTGTTGTTTTTTACTTGAATTTTGTTTTCTTTTTCTTCTTAATCTGATTTTTCTTGTGCAGTATGATAACTGTATAATTATATATACATATATTGAATTTAACATATATTTTAACATATTTAACATATATTGGACTACCTGCCATCTAGGGGAGAGGATAGGGGGAAAGAGGGGAAAATTCGGAACAAAAGGTTTTGCAAGGTTCAATGTTGAAAAATTACCCATGCATATGTTTTGTAAATAAAAAGCTTTAATAAAAAAAGAACCAAGGTTAATACACATTCCTATTATAATAAGTTAATATATGAATACTTTGTAGAATGTTATTAAGTATTATTATTAATTACAATAATAATATAATATAATTGTAAACCTCTCAAAGTCCAACATAATATCTATAGTCTCAGATAGAAGAATAGTGAAGTAAAAACAAAAAAGCCAATTGTAGTGATGTGTCCACAGAGACTCTGTGTGCCCTTAATACTGTTAATAGTTAATAGTTGCTATGAACACCTAATTGGAGACCTGAATTGTTTGTAAATTGTAATCAAGTTATACCACTAGTTGAAGTAACCCTCTGGTCAAATTTATCAGTCTTTCCTCTTAAGTTCTTGCTATATAAATCCCCAGCTAAGCAATTGAAATACAGTTATAAGCATAAAGAAAATCACTGCCTTGCAAATATGCAAAGATGGCAAAAGATGAAAATAGTCAATGTTGGAGGGGTTGTGGGAAGATAGGCACATTATTACATTGAAATTGTTGGTACATATGTGTATTGATACAACCATTTTGGAAAGCAATTTTGAATTATGGAAATAAAGTGAGTTAAATATCCATATTCTTTGGTTTAGAGATTCTATTTTAAATTTTATGACACAACAAAGCTATTAAGAAGAAAAATCCATATACATCAAAATATTGATTAATAACATTTTTTCAAAGGATTGGAAATGCCTGTTACAAATGAAGAGTACTTCACTCTGGATTTTCTTTAGTTTGCCCAAGCTCTTTATCTGAAAGCTCACTATAGCCATGGCACTTGCAATTGGAAGTATCTTTTGCCTGTAAACTCTCCCTCTGATTTGATAAGTTCCTTCCAGAATCTCCATTTTAGGAAGCATGTCCAGGCCAGTTATCTTTTCATTCCTCTCATCTCTAAGGACTTTCTCTAAATGTTCTGCCTGCATAATGTGCCTGCTCCTTTTCTGTTTCCTTCTGTCACTTTTTCTCAATGGAATATTTGTTACTTCCTTAAGGGCAGGTATTGTGTATCTTTCTGCTTATACTTGTATTTCTATTTCAGCACAGTGATTGGCAAATAATAAATAATAAATGGTATTTGGATGACTGAAACAAAAGAGATATCCTACCAACTAAGGAAAAATTAACCAAATTGCATATGAATATGCTGAAATATAATTACACCATAAGAAATGAAAAATAAAAAGAATGTGAAGAAGCTTGGAAAGATCTGCATGAATCAATGGAGAGAGCAGTAAGCAGATCCAAAATACTAACAAGGACTAAAATTAATTTAAATGAAAAAAAAAAAAAAAACAATCACACACATGCAAATTAAATGTTGAATAATAACAAAGAACAAGCAAAGGTGGAAAGAATATGTATGAGGAGATACAAACACATACACACACACACACACACACACACACACACACACACATCCTCATTACCTGTTTGCAAAGCTGGGAGGCCCACAAATGTCACACATTGCACATATTTTCAGGCTTTTTGATATCCTGAACAAGTATATTTACTTTTTCCTGTTCTATTTTATAATATCATTTATTATATTTAAAGGTATTTGGAGAGAGAGGGAAAGGATATTACATGTATGGACATGTAAAAAAGACATCAATAAAAATTTATTTATGATTTTAAAAATTAAGGAATTTAAGAGATCAGTAAAGTCTGAAGAGGAAAAAGTTGAAGAACCTAAAGGACCGATTTTTTTTTCATTTAATATAAACACTAAGAATTATGAGTAACAAAGAAAATGGAAGAAAAAAATCGTTAATAATGTCTTAAACAATTTAAAAAAGGAGATGGCCATACAAAGGAATTTGAATAGCTCTCTTGGAGTTTGGCAGCATGAATCCAAATACCAAAACAATTATAACATAATACTAATTCACAAAGCTGTCATTTGCCATAACCCACTATAAACAAACACATTCACCCACAATGCTCAACAAAAACTATAAAATCAACTCAGGACATTCATACAACAAGAATTGCAGCAATTGTTGTAATGGTGAAAACTATACATGAAAAGGTAAAGCCATCCAGAAATATACTTAAAGAGAGATTTCAAATTCTTCTTAGTAGAAATGATTTGAAAAACCTAGTGAAGAAAGAACAGTGTAGGTATCTCTACCTGGTACATGCAGTCAAAAACATGAATGTCATATTGACCAATTAAAAGTAACAAAAAAGATACATAAGTGATAGCAATCACAAAACAAATGCCTATCAGGAATTATAGATTCTTCAATTCTTCATTGAATACAAAAGTCCAAAAGTAAAGGCAATATAAGTCAAAACAGTACAACAATTATAATAAACAATTCAACATCAATCAAAAACTTAACTGCAGTGGCTTGTAAAGCAGACGTCAAAAGAGACAGTCAATCTGTGGATGAATGGGAAAAGCGTTTATTAAATGCTAAAAATTATCTCTCTTTTCTCTGAATTTCCTAGTGATTTCTTTATGCCTGCCTCATGCATTTTTCATTCTGTTTTATAGCTATTTAGTTGTATATGTAGCTTACATTGCCAACCAGATTTTTTTTTATTCCTTGAAGATAGATTATATATCCTCATGATGAAATCTCATAAAATCAAGTTCATATTTAAAAAAAAATTATTTTCTATTTTTTTATTATAAATTCTTATTTACATGTCATTTTCAAAAGGAAGCTAGTTTCTAAGTTCTGATATTTCTACCTATCCATGATAAGTACCTTCAGTACTACTGAAATAGTCCGCTGGTTGCTTTCCCTGCCTCAAATGGGTCCTTGCTCCATGAATCTTAGCATGTCACTTTCCCCTATTTCAGTGATTTCCTATTGCCTACAGGATCAAATATAAAATTCTTTGGAATTCTTAAAGTTTTCCGTAATCTATTTGTCTCCCTCCTATCTTTCTAGTCATATTATCCTTCCCATCAAAGACAGAGGTAGGAAGAAGAGAGAAAGAGACAGAGACAGAGGCAAAAACAGAGAAAGAAAAAAGAAAATAGGGAGGAAGTGGGAGAAACTATAAAGTACTTCATAGTTCCATGACATTGACTTTGGAGCTGTTGTTGAAATAAGAAGTTCCATCTTCTAATGCCAGAAACATTGGTCTACTTAAAATTCCTTACACTTGACATTTCACACCTGAAATGTTCTCTGTCTTCCTTCCTCTCTACCTTCTGACTTCCTTGACTTGTTCTTTCAAGAATCACTTAAAATCTCACTTTCTTCTATAAAGGATTTTTTTTTCCTGCACTCATCCCTCCTCCTCTACTCCACCCACTAAGGCCTTTACTTTGTGAATACCTTCCATATGAAGTGCATGAGATGTTCAAGGAAGACTAGTACCTCTATTATGAGGGTTTGCTGAGCCTTTTTGGGGCTGCTCATCCACCTTTGGCAAATAATAGGTCCTTTATTAAAAATTTGTTTACTGCCTAAAAATCTAATTTCAAATCCCATCTCAAATACAATCTCAGGCTCACAGGGTTTTTTGGAATATCAAGTAAAATAACAATTTTATAAATAAAGCCCTTGATTATATATTATTTAATATTATTTCAATATAAACTTTAGGTACCTTGAGGGTAGGAATGGTTGCTTTATCTTTTCATTTCTCTCATAATCTAATTATCAATCCTACTATTGACTTGGAGACAATAGAAACTAAACACATTTTTTTTCCTTGCCTGGTGCATTATTTTAAACTCTTAAATGATAAGATATTGTGCTATAGGCTTTCAGGATATATCAGGTTGCCAGAATTTGAACCCTGGGAAAATAAACACAAATACATGTAGAGAAGTATACTCCAAGAAACATGCTCAGAAGACATATCAGTAAAACTATCTCTTCGCTTATAACCTCATGATCATTATAATCATAGTTATACATAAAGGCTTAAAATGTTTTTCATGTTTTTTCACTCATATTTTCTCTGTCCTTTACATTATAACTGAATCCTTAAAACACAGATCCTTTTAGCTTTATCATGTATTGATATGAAGCTAGTGCATTTGAAGAAATCTTTCCTAGTCCCATAAACATAAATGTTAATACTTCCAAGTCCAAATGCATATGTTATAATTTCAGATAATTGGATGTTATACATACTTTAAAAAATCAGAATGACTTTACAATTTCATTTTTCTCATTGCTAAGATTTTATTTCAAACTATTGTTCATGAAAATTTAGAGAAGGAATTAAAAATTCAACTAAAACGATCACTCTATTTCATTTTTTAAATTTCTTTGTCAATTCTGATTTATTTTTTAATGGACAAAAAATAATAAAGTAAAAAAATGCTTCTATTAGACTCAGACCTCATAAGTGCTCACTCTGGAAGTGGATAGCATTTTTTCCTTACGAGTCCTTCAAAACTGTTTTGGATCATTGTACCGATAAGAGTAGCTAACTCCTCATAGTTGATCATTTTTACAATATTTATGCTACTGGGTACAATGATCTCCTGGTTCTTCTTACTTGATTTTGTATCAATTCATATAGGTCTTCACATGTTTTTCTGAAACAATCACCCATCATTATTTTTAAACATATTAGCCATCACAATCATACACAAGAAGTTTTTCAGCTATTCCCACAATTGATGGGAATCCACTCAATTTCCAATATTTTTCCACCATAAAAAGAACTACTATGAATATATTTGTCCATATAGACTATTTTCCTTTTGTTTTGATCTCTTTGAGGTATAGATCTGATAGTGATATTGCTGGGTCAATGAATGATTATGCAGTTTATATCCCTTTCAACAAAATTCCAAATTATTCTCCAGAATTCTTGAATTCCATCATCAATTCATAAGCGTCTCAATCTCCTGCTTTGCCTCCTATATGTGTTTACAACTTCTATCATGTTAGTCAATGTAATAGGGGTGAGTTATTTTAATTTGCCTTTTTCTAATCAATAATGATTTAGTGAATTTTTTTCATATTACTGTACCTAGCTTAGTTTTTTTTTTTAAACTTCTTCTTCACATCCTTTAACCATTTATTAATTGACAGATGGCTCTTATTTTCCTAAATTTGACTCAGTTAATATATATTTGAGAAATGAGACCTTTATCAGAAAAACTTGGAAAATTTCCCCCAGTTTTCTACTTTAATTCTGATCATAGCTGCATCAGTTTTGTTTGAAGACTTTTTTTTAATTTAAATTTTTTTTAAATTTAAAGTAATGAAAATATACATTTTACTTGTGTTTATCTTCTCTAATCTCTGGTTTGCCCAGAGATTCTTCTTTTATCTATAGATCCAGAAGACAAGAAGTTTCATGCTTCCCTAATCTGCTTATACTATCACTCTTTGTATATAAGTCATGTCCAACTTTTTATCTTATTTTGGTATTTAGTGCATGATGTTGGTCTACATCCATTTTTGTCAATTAGCTTTTTAGGTTTCCCAGCAACTTTTGGCAAATAGAAAGTCCCAGCCCCATAACCTTGGAACTTTGGATTCATTATTAGATTGCTCACTTTTTACTCTATATTTTCAGCTTAATCTATTCCACGGATTCACTGTGCTATTTCTTTAATAGAACCAAATCGTTCTGATGATTATCACTTTATAATATTGTCTGAAAGTTGATACTGTAGGGCTTCCTTCCTTCATATTTTTTAATTGATCCCCTTGATTTGTTTGATCTTTTGTTCTTCCCAATTAATTTTATTTTTTGTTCAAGATCAATAAAATAATTATTTGGTCATTTGAGATGTCATTGAAAAGGCATATTAACTGAGGTTTAATTTTTTTTTTTTTACTTTTATTCACTCAACCTACCCATGAGCAATTAATATATCTCCAGTTATTTAATACCTATTTTTTATTTCTAGGAAAAGTATTTTATAATTATGTTCATATTGTTTGAGATTTCTCTTGGCATATAGATTTCCAAATAATTTATTGTAATGGGCTGAGGCTTGAGTTGATGCACTGAGGTCCCAAGCACATGAGGCTAAATAGTAATTGGACCATACTCTATTAATATATAAGCTTGGAGAAAGAATGGCCCCCGCCCACTCTTTGTGCAAGTCCTGATGTGTTGTATAGGAAATGACGATTTTGGTGGGTGGAGGCAGGGGAGTGGAAAAGGAAGGGGAAGAGAGCTCAGACCTCTCTCTCTGCTAGCTGTTTGTTTTTCTTCTTCTTTTTGCTTTTTGCTCTACCCACTGCTTTTTGCTGAGGTAGTTGGGGTTAAGTGACTTGCCCATGGTCATACAACCAGGAATTGTTAAGTGTCTGAGTCTGGATTTGAACTCAGGTCCTCTTGACTTCAAGGTTGGTGCTCTATCCACTAAGCCATCTCCTCCCTTTCTTTTCCACTCCCCTGCCTCCACCCACCAAAATCGTCATTTCCTATACAACACATCAGGACTTGCACAAAGAGCGGGCGGGGCCATTCTTTCTCCAAGCTTATATATTAATAGAGTATGGTCCAATTACTATTTAGCCTCATGTGCTTGGGACCTCAGTGCATCAACTCAAGCCTCAGCCCATTACAATTTATATTATCAGTAGCTATTTAAAATAGAATTTCTAGTACTCTCTTCTTTCTGGGTATTGTTGGTATTATATAGAATTGAAGAAAATGTATATATTTTATATCCTTCTATTTTACTACAGTTGTTAATAGTTTCAATTAATTTTTTTAAAAAAAATTATTCTCTAAGTATAGCACCTTATCATCTCCAAATGATTATAGTTTTGTTTCTAACTTTTTCTACTTCTTTATTCTAACTCCTTTTTCTTTTTCTTTTTCATAATTTTTTTCTTTTTTTACTATTTTATTTTATTTTATTTAATAATAACTTTATATTGACAGAATCCATGCCAGTGTGGTGTTCTTTTTCTTCTAAAATAAGTAGAATAGTTCTCTCTGGGGGAGAGGGTAGGTTTCTCGAGGAGGTTTTCTTGGAGGCAGCTTTAGTATCAGTTGAAAGTAATAATCACCTCAAAACAGAGCCAGGTGATAAAAGTTCAGATCTTTTATTGTCTCTAATATAGCCCAGTTAGCTTAGAGCCCTCCGAATATCTCCATATCCAAGGGTTTTATCCTTCAGCCTCTGCCTCTGCTTTCTTCAGCCTCCAGCCAGCACAAAGATGGAATGAATCTCTTGTCTCCTTCACTTGGGGCTCGGCTAGCTTTCTGGTGAGTCTTTCAGACCAGCTTGGTCTCAGTGGGGGAAGTGCAGGAGCCCAACCACCAACCACAGTGGTGTGAGATGAAGGTGAATCTGGTTGTCTGCTGAACTCTCGACTCAGTAGCTTCTTCCTCTGAAAACTCTTCTTCTGCCACCAGCCAGCCAAGTGGAAAATATTCTTTCTTGCCTCAGAGAGAGGGCTTCTGGCATAATTCTGCTGAAATCTCCCAAAGTGCTCTGTGTCTGCACCAGAGGGCTCCTCTCCAATCAAGCTGAACTCTCTTCTGTCACCAGCCAGTCAAGTGGAAAATATTGTGGAATAGATCTCTCTTCACTGGCCTTATATCTGACTCTTCTGAGAGAATGGGATTATGGGTTTTCTCCCATAGTGCTCTCTGGCCCTAAGAGCTTTAAGGAAGGTATGAACTCACAAAGTTACAAAGTTTACTTTGTGAAGCTGGCATACTTGTGAACTCCAATGAGTAAAGGTGTAAACACAAGCATTGTACTAATTAGTTCTACTTAATACCTTGTTTCAGGTTCTGGCCCAAAACATCTTGTAAAATCAGATCAACTCTAATTAGTTAGCAGTTTGTAAAGATTCCAATATGCCAGGGTAATTTTTTTACAACATTATCCCTTGCACTCGTTTCTGTTCCGATTTTTCCCCTCCCTCCTTCCACTCCCTCCCCTAGATGGCAAGCAGTCCTATATATGTTAGATATGTTGCAGTATATCCTAGATATAATATATGTTTGCAGAACTGAACAGTTCTCTTGTTGCACAGGGAGAATTGGATTCAGAAGGTAAAAATAACCCAGGAAGAAAAACAAAAATGCAGATAGTTCACATTCGTTTCCCAGTGCTCTTTCTTTAGGTGTAGCTGCTTCTGTCCATCATTTATCAATTGAAACTCAGTTAGGTCTCTTTGTCAAAGAAATCCACTTCCATCAGAATCCATCCTCATACAATATCGTTGTCAAAGTGTATAATGATCTCCTGGTTCTGCTCATTTCACTTAGCATTAGTTCATGTAAGTCTCGCCAAGCCTCTCTGTATTCATCCTGCTGGTCATTTCTTATAGAACAATAATATTCCATAACATTCATATACCACAGTTTACCCAGCCATTCTCCAATTAATGGGCATCCATTCAATTTCCAGTTTCTAGCCACTACAAACAGGGCTGCCACAAACATTTTGGCACATACAGGTCCCTTTCCCTTCTTTAGTATTTCTTTGGGATATAAGCCCAATAGAAACACTGCTGGATCAAAGGGTATGCAAAATTTGATAACTTTTTGGGAATAATTCCAGATTGCTCTCCAGAATGGTTGGATTTGTTCACAACTCCACCAACAATGCATCAGTGTCCCAGTTTTCCCACATCCCCTCCAACAAACATCATTATTTTTTCCTGTCATCTTAGTCAATCTGACAGGTGTGTAGTGGTATCTCAGAGTTGTCTTAATTTGCATTTCTCTGATCAATAATGATTTGGAACACTCTTTCATATCCTTTGATCATTTATCAATTGGAGAATGGCTTGATTTCTTATAAATTTGAGTCAGTTCTCTATATATTTTGGAAATGAGGCCTTTATCAGAACTTTTAACTGTGAAGATGTTTTCCCAGTTTGTTGCTTCCCTTCTAATCTTGTTTGCATTAGTTTTGTTTGTACAAAGGCTTTTTAATTTGATGTAATCAAAATTTTCTATTTTGTGATCAGTAATGTTCTCTAGTTCATCTTTGGTCACAAATTTCTTTTTCCTCCACAAGTCTGAGAGATAAACTATCCTATGTTCCTCTAATTTATTTATAATCTCCTTCTTTATGCCTAGGTCATGGACCCATTTTGATCTTATCTTGGTATATGGTGTTAAGTGTGGGTCCATTCCATAACTTTTTCTAACTCCTTCAATTTTTTTTCCTTTTCATATTGTCAAGATATTTAGCTTAATATCTACTACTAGTGATAATGGACATTATTGGTTCATTCCTGATCATAATGAAAAAGGTTTAAGTTTTTCTCCTTTACAGATAATACTTGTTCTTTCTTTTAGGTAGATAACACTTATAATTTTAAGTATAGTTTCTAGACTTTCTTGTGTTTTTAATAGAAATGTTAGAATATAATAGAAATAAAATGTTGTATTTTGTTAAAGCTATTTCAGCATCTATTGACATCTTCCAGAAAATCTTATTTGATTTTTTTTAATCCAGTTTTCTTTGAGGCTTTGCTTGTAGTTATTTTGACATCAATGTTTTCTTTTGAAATTGTGTTTTGATCTTCCCTGTCACAAGAATAGCTTTTTATGATCAGGTCGCCTTTGTTGTTGTTGCTTGTTCATTTTTCCAGCATAATTTTTGACTTTCAACTTTATCTTAAAGTTAGAGTCTGTTCTCAGTGTGAAGCAAGGTACTTTTCTAAGCTTCAGGTTTTTTGGCAGCTCCTTTCCTAGTTAATTCTGAGCATCTGTGAAGTTTTGTTTGTTTGTTTTCTCTTTGTTTTGTTTTGGCTTTTTTTGCTGATTACAAGGTGATATGATCCCAGTATTAGAGATCCTCTCTGCCATAGAATTATGACACAGATTTTCCTATGGTCAATGCAACAGTTCTGAGTCAAGTATCAATTCAGGATTCCCCCTATCTCTTTCTTAATAATTATATGATACTTCTATTGGTTCTGGGCTAAGAATTTTTGAATTTGTTGCTTTTGCTATCACAGAAGCATCCAAGGCTCACCACTAGTGCTGTCCCATCAGTTTGTTTGTTTTTTCCTCACCATAATGTCTCCTGAGCTTCATAAGTTGTCTGGAGCTGGAAAAATATCTCATCCCAATGTTTAATTTTCAATGATTTAAGATGTTATTTTAAAGTTGTTTGGAAGGGAATGTTGAGAATTCAGCTAAGGTGATGTTCTTCTTCTATTCTACTGTCTTGGGTTCCATTTCTCCAATATTCCCCATTGCAGCATTAAAAATATTATGTTGACCATATTATGCTTTTTTCTCTGAATTTTCTCTGAATGAGAAAATAATTTCTGCCTTTTCCCTAAATATTGTTTAAAGAGAATCTGATAATTTGTGTGTAGGTTGTGTTCTGGGATAACCTCTGGTTGTTTTCACCCAATCTTTTTCTGTTCCACATGTCAATTCTGGTATCCATAATGGATAATGATTCAATAATCCATACCCAGATGACATGATAAATAAAGTGTTGGACCTGAGAGTCAGGAAGATCTGTGGATAAATTCAACTTCAGACACTTACTAGCTATGTGACCCTCAGCAAATTACTTAACCTCTGTCTACCTGTTTCCTCAACTGTAAAATGACATTAATAATAGTTTTTACTTCCTAGGGATGTTTGAGGGTCATATGAGATATTTTTAAATCACTTTGCATAATGCCTGACACATAATAGACACTGAATAAATTTTCCTTCTTTTCTTCCTTCTTTCCTTTCCCAGCCTCAAAGACCCCCTTACTCCAGCTTAAACTCTTCTCTCCTTTCTCTTTCTACACACATATATACATGTTCACTCACACAATGCACACATAATTTGGGTCTTCTATTCTTGGAGTTTTGAGAATAGAAACAAAAAATGTTGAGCCAAAATAACAGAGACCAGACACAAATATCTGTGACCTCCTTTGACATTCTCTTAAACCAACAGCAGATTAAGTCTCTGAACTGGTTTTTGAGTGACAGAACCCAGAAATATTTGGAGTACAACATGTTTTCAGAAGAAGATACTTTGGAAGAACTTCAGACTAGGTCTGTTTCAACTGGGGAGGAGGACAGTCTGCCTATCCTAGATCACAATGTAGGGAGCCAGGACAAGGAGTTGGGAGGAGCCAGAGAATTGTGGCATCTGCACAACAGGGAATCTTCTGTAAGACTCTAGGGATACTCTGTCTGGGTAGCAAGTGGGCGGTTTAACAGATTTTCTGTAAAATCACCCAAAAGTAAATACAAAAGGCAAATTGTAAGCCACAGAGTTCCCAGAAGAACTTCGAACCTGGTCATGTTTACCCAGCATTGGAAGTCAGTCAGAAACACTGACCCCAGGGAAAACTAAAGTGGCTGTCACCTCTTTGCCTTAAGAACAGATCTCAAACCTTAAAAATAAGCAAAAAAAAAAAAAAGAAAGAAAGAAAAAAGAAAAGAAAAAATAAAAAAGAACTCTCACCATAAACAACTTTTAGAGAGAGAGAGAATAGACCTCAAACCCAGAGGTTCCTAAAGGCAAATCAAATCCAGGTGAAGCCTCAAAAAGATGTCAGAGCTGGTCCCCATTTCACAAGGCTTTCTTGGAAGATTTCAAAAAAGATATTAAATAAGAGAAGAAATATGGGGAAAGGAAATGAGATTTTTGCAAGAGGGTATGGAAAATGAAAAACAAAAATTATCTGAAAAAAACTCCTTTAAAAATAGATTTGATGAACTGAGCAAAGCATATAACTCCTTACAAAATAGATATTAAAAAGTTACCAATTTGTTGAAAAATAGAATTTGTGAAATGAAAAAAAAATGAAATGAACAAAACAATTTAATTGGCCAAATAAAAAAGGAACTAAAAAAAGGTAAAAGAAGAAAATAATACACTAAAAATTAGAACTGAACAAATGTAAGTGAATGACTCAATAAGACTTCAAGAATCAGTTAAGCAAAACCAAAAAATTGAAAAAATAGAAGAAAATATTAAATGCCTCCTAGGAAAAACAATAGACTGGGGAAATAGATGTAGGAGAGACATTGTAAGGATTATTGGATTTCCTGAAAGCCATGATGAAAAAAAGAGCCTAGACATTATTTTTCAGGAAATCATCAAGGAATACTGCATTGATGTCCTGAAGGAATCAGAAAGTAAAATAGCCATTGAAAGAATTAATCAATCATCTCCTGAAAGAGACCCAAAAATGAAAATTCTAAGAAATACAATGGCTAAATTTCAGAACTATCAGACCAAAGAAATAATATTGCAAGCAGCCAGAGATAAACAATTCAAATACCAAGGAGCCATAATCAGGATAATCCAGGACTTTCATCCTTAAAGGGCTTGGAATCAGATATTCTGAAAAGCAAAGAAACTTGGATTACAGCCAAAAATAAACTATCCAGCTAAAGTGAGTATTATCTTTCAGGGAAGAAGGTGGATATTCAGTGATACAGGTAAATTTCATTTATTTATGATGAAAAGACCAGAGCTGAACAAAAATAGTTGGTCTCCAAATACAGAACTCAATAGAAGTATAAAAAGATAAAAAGTAAAGTATTCTATAGAATTATCATTCTGTTATGTTAGAGAATGCAGGTATAATTTGATTTTATTATGATAATATGAAAAAGAAACTAAAGATAGAAAGGGGATTGTACTAGAAAAAAAGAAAATGGAAGTAAAATGAGGGAACTTATATCTCATGAAGAGGCAAAGAAGCCCTATTATAAAGGAGGGAAAGAAGAGAGGGGGAAGAACATTGTTTGAATCTTACTCTTATCAGATTTGGCCCTAAAAGAGAATATTAGACCTATATGGTTTCACAGGGAAACTAGTCTCCTCTTATAAGGAAGTGGGAGAGAAAGGTGGAAAAGAAAGGGAAAGATTAATAGAAGATAAAATAGAAATAGTAGAGGGAAAGTGAAAGAAAGGGGGAGATATTCTAAAGAGACAGAGCTGTTTTAGGGACTTTGTGATCAAAAGCAAAATACTAGGGAGGGAGGAAGGAAGGAAGGAAAGAAAAAGTGTAACTTGGGATAAATGAGATGGCAGGACCACAGAATTAGTTGTTTTAACTGTGAATATGAATGGGATGAACTCTCCCATAAAACAGGAGTGGATAGCAGATTGGATTCAAAGCCAGAATCCTACAATATGTTGTATACAAGAAAAAACAATTAAAGCAGAGTGATATATACAGAGTAAAGGTAAAAGACTGGGACAGAATTTATTTTGCTTCAATGAAGAAAAAAAGCAGGGATAGTGATCCTGATTTCAGATCAAGCAAAGTCAAAAACATATTTAATTAAAGGAGATAAGGAAAGAAACAATATCTTACTAAATGGTACCATAGATAATGAAGCTATATCAATATTAAACATATGTGCACCAAGTGGTATAGCATCCAAATTCCTAGAGGAGAAGTTAAGAGAGCTGCAGGAAGAAATAGTAAAACCACACTAGTTGGGATCTCAGTCTTGCTCTCTCAGAATTAGATAAAATGAACCACACAATAAATAAAAGGTAAACAGAATTTTAGAAAAGTTAGGTATGATAGACCATTAGAGAAAATTAAATGGAGACAGAAAGGAGTATACTTTTTCTTGGCAGTTCATGGAACCTATACAAAAATTGACCATGTATTACGACATAAAAACCTCAAAGTCAAATGCAGAAAAGCAGAAATATTAAATGATTTTTTTCTGATCAAGATGCAATAAAAATTATATGCAGTAAAAGGCCAGGGGAAAATAGACCCAAAATTGCTCTCAAGTGTTTTTATTAGGAATGGATGTTGGATTTTATCAAATGCTTTTTCTGCATCTATTGAGATGATCATATGGTTTTTGTTTGTTTGGTTATTGATATAGTCAATTATGCTAATAGTTTTCCTAATATTGAACCAGCCCTGCATTCCTGGTATAAATCCTACTTGGTCATAGTGTATTATCCTGGTGATGATTTTCTGTAATCTTTTTGCTAATATTTTATTTAAGATTTTAGCATCAATATTCATTAGGGAGATTGGTCTATAATTTTCTTTCTCTGTTTTCAGCCTACCTGGTTTAGGTATCAGTACCATGTTTGTGTCATAAAAGGAGTTTGGTAGGATTCCTTCAATCCCTATTTTTTCAAATAGTTTATTTAGCATTGGAGTTAATTGTTCTTTAAATGTTTGGTAGAATTCACATGTAAATCCATGGTCCTGGGGATTTTTTCTTAGGGAGTTGATTGATAGTTTGTTCTATTTCTTTTTCTGAGATGGAACTGTTTAGGATATTTACTTCTTCCTCTGTTAGTTTGGGCAAGCTATATTTTTGGAGGTATTTTTCTATTTCATTTAAGTTGTCGAATTTATTGGCATAAAGTTGGGCAAAGTAACTCCTAATTATTGCTCTAATTTCCTCTTCATTAGTGGCGAGTTCTCCCTTTTCATTTTTAAGACTAACAATTTGATGTTCCTCTTTCCTTTTTTTAATCAGATTTACTAAGGGTTTATCTATTTTGTTGGTTTTTTCATAGAACCAACTCTTAGTTTTATTAATTAATTAATAGTTTTTTTACTTTCAATTTTATTGATCTCTCCTTTTATTTTTAGAATTTCAAGTTTAGTGTTTGACTGGGGGTTTTTAATTTGTTCCTTTTCTAGCATTTTTAATTGCAAACCCAATTCATTGACCTTCTCTTTCTCTATTTTATACAAATAGGCCTCTAGAGATATGAAATTTCCCCTTATTACCGCTTTGGCTGCATCCCATACATTTTGGTATGATGTCTCATTATTATTGTTTTCTTGGGTGAAGTTATTAATTATGTCTATGATTTGCTGTTTCACCCAATCATTCTTTAGTATGAGATTATTTAGTTTCCAATTATTTTTTGGTCTACTTCCCCCTGGTTTTTTGTTGAATGTAATTTTCATTGCATCGTGGTCTGAAAAGGATGCATTTACTATTTTTGCCTTACTGCATTTGAGTTTGAGGTTTTTATGTCCTAATATATGGTCAATTTTTGTATAGGTTCCATGAACTGCTGAAAAGAAAGTGTATTCCTTTCTGTCTCCATTACATTTTCTCCAGAGATCTATCATATCTAACTTTTCTAGTATTCTATTTACCTCTTTGACTTCTTTCTTATTTATTTTGTGGTTTGATTTATCTAATTCTGAGAGTGCAAGGTTAAGATCTCCCACTAAAACAGACCAAAAATTAATTGGAAACTAAATAATCTAATCCTAAAGAATGAATGGGTGAAACAACAAATCATAGACATAACCAAGAACTTCATCCAAGAGAATGAAAATAATGAGACAACTTACCAAAAGTTGTGGGATGCAGCCAAAGTGGTTATTAGGGGAAATTTTATATCTCTAGATGCTTATTGCATAAAATAGAAAAAAAGAAGATCGATGATTTGGGCTCCCAACTAAAAAAGCTAGAAAAAAGACCAAATTAAAAACCCTCAATTAAATACCAAATTTGAAATTCTGAAAATAAAAGGGGAGATGAATAAAACTGAAAGTAAGAAAACCATTGAATTAATAAATAAAACTTAGAATTGGTTTTATGGGGGGAAAACAACAAATAGATAAATCTTTAGTTACATTTGATTAGAAAGAGGGAAGAAGAAATTCAAATTGTTATTCTCAAAAATGAAAAAGGAGAACTTTCCACCAATAAAGAAGAAATTAGAGCAATAATTATGAGTTATTTTACCCAACCATATGTCAATAAATTTGATAAACTAAGTGCAATGGGGGAATATCTACAAAAATATAGATTGCCCAGGTTAACAGAAGAGGAAATAAATTATTTAAATAGTCCCATTTTAGAAAATGAAATTAAACAAGCTATTAATCAACTCCACAAGAAAAAAAATCTCCAGGGATTTCCATGTGAATTCTACCCGATATTTAAAGATCAATTAATTCCAATATTATATAAACCAATTGAAAAAATAGGGAAAGGGCCAAATCCTTGGGGCTTATCCTGAAATCAAGTGAGATGAAAACAGAGAAAGAAAATTATAGACCAATTTTCCTAATGAATATTGATGCAGAAATCTTAAATAAAATATTGGCAATGAGATTACAGAATGTCATCCCCAGGATAATACACTATAACCAAGTAGGATTTATCCCAGTAATGTAGGGCTGGTTCAATATTAGGAAAACAATTAGCATAATTGAGGTACTGATAATGAAACTAACAAAAATCATATGATTATCTCAATAGATGCAGAAAAAATGTTTGATAAAATTCAACATCCATTCCTATTAAAAACACTAAAGAGTATGAGAATGAATGTATTTTTTTCCTTTAAATAATCTGTAGCATCTATTTAAAACCCTCAGCAAACATCACATGTAATTCAGACAGACTAGCACCATTCCCAACAATATCAGGATTGAAACAAGTTTTCACACTATCACCATTACTATTAAATATTATATTAGAAATGTTAGTTTTGGCAATGAGAGAAAAAGAGATTAAAGGAATTAGAATAGGTAATGAGGAAACCAAATTATCACTTTGCAGATAATACGATGGTATATGTAGAGAACTCTAGAGAATCAACTAAAAAATCTATTAGAAACAATCCACAACTTTAGCAAAGTTGTAGGATACAAAATAAATCCACATAAATCATCAGCATTTTTATATATTACCAACAAAGCCCAACAGCAAGAGAAATGCCATTTAAAATAATTGTTAATAGTATAAAATATTTGGGAATCTTTCTGTCAAGGGAAAGTCAGGAACTATATGAACACAACTACAAAATACTTTCCACACAAAGTCACATCTAAACAATTGGAAAAATATCAAATGCTCTTGGATAGGTCAAGCAAATATAATAAAATGACAATATTGCCTAAATTAATCTAAACAACAAGATTCTCCAATGATCAATTTTGATGGACATGACTCTTTCCAATAATGAGATGTTTGAGGCCAGTTCCAATGATCTTGTGATGAAGAGACAAATTTACACCCAGAGAGAGGACCATTGGAACTGAATGTGGATCACAACATAGCAATTTCACTCTTTGTTTTCTTTCTCATTTTTTCCTTTTTGTTCAGATTTTTCTTGTACAGAAAAATTATTGTATAAATATGTATATATGTATAGGATTTAACATATATTTTAACATGTTTAACATATTTTGGATTACTTGCCATCTAGTGGAGGGAATGGAAGGAAGAAGGGGAAAATTTGGAACACAAGAGTCAGTGATGAAAAAATTATCCATATGTATGTTTTGAGAATAAAAAGCTTTAATTAAAAAAAGAAAAGAAATAGTTTAACCTTAGAAAAAAGAAAAAAAGACAAGAGAAGGGAATTTTAAAAAATAAAGGAATTAAAATAAGGAGTAGATAAAAGAAAGGAAGAGATAAAACTATCCTTATATACTGATGATATGGAATTCTCAGAGAATCAACAAGGAATTACACAATTTATAGATTCAGCAAAGCTGCAGGCTACAAAATAAATACTCCAAATCAACAGGATTTCTATATAATAATAATAAAACAAAAGCAATAATAGAAAGAGAAATTCCATTTCAAATAACTACAAAATGAATAAAATATCTGTAGATCAACCTCCACCTATACCTTCTAAATGGATATATATCTAAAATCTTAATATAAAGAGATTATACTATTAAAAATTAAAAGAGAAAAAATCATATATATCTCATATCCATCGATAAGAGATGTATTCTGAGTCAGACAAAAGATAAGGATAATTACAAAAGTCAGACAACATTAATGCATCTAAGATAAGAAGAAAAGTGGTTAAGGAAGGCAAACATATCAAATTTCTCCCATAAGGATTTGGTATCCAACATATATAAACAATTAATGAATATATATATATATATATATATATTATATATATATATATATATATGTATATATATGTACATACACACACACACACACACACACACACATATATATATATATAATATATATATATATATATATATATATATATATATGACAAATAGCTATTCCCAATAGATTCATGGTCAAAGGATATGAAGAATCATTTCTCAGAAGAAAAAAGTTAAGAGCATTCACAACTATGTAGAAAAAAAAAGTGTTCCAAACCACTAATAAGAGAGATACATATCAAAACAACTCTGAGGTTTCACTTAACCTTGTAAACTGGACATCAATTGTTGTTGTTCATTCATTTTTTAGTCATGTCTGATTCTTCAGAATTCTATTTAGGGTTTTCTTGATTAAAGTGATTTGCCATTTCCTACTTCAGTTCATTTTACAATTAAGAAATTGAGGGCAACAGGGTTAGGTGACTGGCCCAGGATCGTGCAGCTAGGAGGTCTCTGAGCCTAGATTTAGAAAGATGAGTCTTCCTGACTCCAGGGTTGGCACTCTATATACTGTGCCACTTAGCTGGCCTGCCCGTCAATTTGGCTAAACAGATTGTTACATGAATGTAATGGAATAATGTTATACTATAAGAAATTATGCATATAATAAATATATAGAATAAATGTATACATAAATATGTGATTGGTATATATGAAATGACTAAGCATAAACGAAAGCCAAGAAAACAATGAATTCAGTAACTACAACAAAGTAAATGGAAAGAATATTGACACATCAAAAAATTAAAAGACAAATACAACAGAACTAACTATCAAGGGAGACTCAAATGAAAACATATGAGACAATACCACTTTGTGGAGATGGAGGTCCACAGGTGTTACGAGATGCTTATGTTTTTGAACTTTCTCAATATATTGATCAGTTGTTTCCCCTCAAAAAAATACTCTTTGTAATATATTGATTCTCAAGGTGGGACAGGGAGAGGGATACATGGGGTACCATGATAAGGTAAGAAAAAATATCAATAAATACTTTAAAAAAACCTAAAATTGTCAGCTAATTGTTGCATTCTTCTCTATGATTTCAGTTATTGGAAACAAATTAGACCTACTTTTCTATGACCCCTTCCATTTCTGCTCCCTAAACAACAACAACAACAAAAAAAATTGAATAATTCTGATTCAGGAGCTACTGAATCTTGTAGTTGCCTGAATTGATATACCTTTTAAGTCCCTGGGTAAACTAGCTGAGATGCTGTGAAGGACTAAGAAATTCCAGATTCCATCTTCCTGCTATAGCCTTTAAACCATCATTGGAAGCATTAGTTCCCACTGTGAGGGAACAGGTACAGGTGTGGCAGACATTTCTATTAGGCTTCCTCTGCTTTTCCTGCCTCCAGTTGCCTTGGGTAGAAGATAATAATAGTCAGCATTTATATTGCTCCTTAATGTTTGCAAATCATTTTACTGATATTCTCAAAATAATTCTGAGAAGTAGATGCTATTATTATCTTTCTCACTTTACAGATGGGTAAATTGTGACAGACAGAAGTGAAGTGATTTGCCCAGTATCACACAACTAATAAATATCTTCAGGATTTTGAACACAGGTCAAGTACTCCACTCTACTATTCCAATTAGTTATTAATTAGTAACATGTGGATTAATTGAGTATTATCAATTAATGGTCTTTCTTTTTGGACTCTCTTTTAAATACTCCCTCAAAGTGGGAAGGATGAGGACTATTGTTTTCATCATAGAATGACTCATCTAGTTCTTTTGCAAAGAAAGCCTTTTTAGTGTCAAAGAAGTACCCTGAGAGTGCCCTGGTTGTTTGTACTCATTTGAAAAAGGTGCCATAAAACAATCTAAAGTATTGCCTTTTATCCCTGTTATAGGTATATTTTCCCATTATTTTAGTCTTCTAATTGTTCACATTTTCAATGCAATCCAATTCAACCCAACCTCTATTAAACACATATTTTCTGCCAAATACCATGCTATGAAGTAGCAGTACAAAGACAATAATTAATTATAGTTCCTTCCTTCAAAGAAACTCATATTCTAATTAGAAACAACAGTATATATCAGAACAAGTACAATAAAAATACAAATTGGGATTGGGGCACTAACAATATTGTGGGCATCAATGACTGGCACTAAAAGGTGCTTCCACACTTATTGTTTCAATGATTGAGTTAAAATTTTAATGATTTAATGGAGCTAGGTTTTACAAGAAGGGAAAGTAAAGAATACCATATTATAGGCATCAGAGTATGTCTATGAAAAGGCATGATCAATTCTCTTTGAATTAATGGAGGCAGAAGATGCAATAAAACATGAAAAAAAAATTTGTTTTCTCCTAAAAGCAGTTAGGAGCAACTGTGACTTTGTGAGCAGGGGAGTAACATAGAGGACTTGTGTATTAAAAATAACATAAAAGGTATGTGAAGAATGCCTTGTGAAGAGAAGGCTAGATGTTAAGGATTCTTATTTGGAAGCATTCTTATTAGTAGGAGAAAATTGCAGTATTCTGAATGAGAGTTGATGAAGGCTTAAATTAAAATAGCAGATATATGTAAAAAGGGCATGAAGGTGAGAGTTATTGTGGAAAGACAATTATCAAGATACAACCATTAATTAGATATGAGTTTAAGGAGAAGGAATGTAAAGAATGACTCTGAGGTTGAGAACTTAGATGGTTTTAAATCCTTAGACACAGGGAAGACAGAAAATTATTTTACAAATCATATTCAAAATTGTTTTCTAGTCACATCTCTTCTTATTCCCTGGCCTACTTTCATTTTCACATTGTACAAAACACACACACACACACGTAGGTATATGTGTATATACATGAACAACTTGATCTCCTTTATCACCAATTCAATTTTCCAATTCAATTTTCATTCAAGAAATGTTTATTAATTGTTCTGGAGGAAACATAGAAGAATAGGGTGGGACATCCAGGGTGGGAATTGTTAAAAATGACTGGAGCACTCTTCAAATTATTGGCTCAATCTAGGGAATAAAAATTGGCCTACCATGCATGTGCCCAGAACAACCCATTCACTCTGAAAATGAAGTGCCCTTCAAATTATGAAGCACTGCATTTGGAAAGGATCAAGGGTTTGGGCATGCATGACTCAGAACAATTTAATATTATTGGAACACTTTGGGTGTTTTTTATTATGATTATCATTTCATTTTGGAAAGGAATCAGGTAAGTTTACATTATAATTCCCCAAACATTAAATAATAATAATAATAAAGAAAAACCTTTAAGCCAAGAAACTGGGAGAAAAGAAAAGGAAAAACAATCCTTCAAACACTGAGGTTCTCCCCAATATAAAATGACTTTTTTTTTTCTACTGCTAAATATGTGCATGTGAAATCAGAGGAAGGAGCTCTACTATTTACTATTTGGGTCAATCACTTCACCTCCCCAGGTCTCAGTTGTCTCATTTACAAAATGAGTGAATTGGATTGGCAGCTGTCTAAGGACCTTTATGACTTTAATTCTCAGCTCTGCCCCTCGTGATCTATTTGATCTTGGAAAAGTCACTTCTTTCTATCAGGCCTCAATTTCCATATATGAAATTTGGAAACAATAATACATGTTCTTCATTTCCTCTCAAATATCTCATCAAAGTATAGAGATGATTCTGAGGTCTGGAAAGAAAGCTCTCGCTACCTTTTGCCTGGACTCTTGCCTCCTAATTGATCTTTCTAAATCAACTCACTCTACTCTCATCCTTCACAAAACTGCCAGAGTAATTTTTTAAAAATATGCAAGTCTGATTATGTCATCCCTACACTTAGGAAACTCTAGTGGCTCCCTTTTTGTTCATTTCAAATATTAATTCTTCCATTTGGCATTTAAAGCCCTTTAAACTTGTCCCCAATTATTTTCTTGATCTTTAATTATTGTATACTTATTAGTTTTCTTCATGTACACTGAAGTCCAATCAAATTGGTCTTCATATTGCTACAATTCAACCCATATCTTTATGCTCATATATAATTTGCTCTTCAAGCCCTGGATTGCACTCTTTCCCTACATTTGCCTCATAGGATTTCTAGTTTCTTTCAAAATTCTGTTTAAATACCATTTTGTATTGGAAATTTCTTCTAGTCTAATATCATCACTCTCTTAACGTTATGTATCATGCATATATTATAGGCATCAGGGCATATCTATGAAAAGGCAAAGTCAATGCTCTTTGAATTAATAGAGGCAGAAGATGGAATAAAACATGAAAAATGGTAATTTGCTTTCTCCTAAAAGCAATAGGGAGCAACTGTGGCTTTGTGAACAGGGGAGTAACATAGAAGACTTCTGTATTAAAAATATTAATATAAAAGCTATGTGAAAATGCTTTGAGAAGGATTGGTGTTAAGGACACTTAATATGAAGTTAGTAGGAGACAATTGCAGTATTCTGAATGAGAATTGATGAAGGCTTGAATTAAGATAGCAGATACATGAAAAAAGGGCATGGAAGTGAGAGTATGTATTTATATGCCTGTGTGTGTGTGTGTGTGTGTGTGTGTGTGTGTGTGTGTGTGTGTGTACCTGCCGTCACCTTCAGCTAGATTGTAAGCTCCTTGAAAGGAGGCATAGTTTTACTTTTGCCTTTGAATCCCCAGGACTTAACACAGTACCTTACATATTTAAGAATATATGCTTGTTGGTTAATTTGATTGATGCCTGATTGGTTACAAGCTCTGACTGGTCCTTCATCAAGTTAGAAATTTAATTCCAGCATTGGAATATAACATTCTCACTACGAAAGTAGGCCAATTTAATTAGGTCTATTTGACTATTCTTGCCACAGCAAACAATCATGTACAAAAGTGTAGGGTCATTAAGGGGTCCTTAAACTACAGCCCGTGGGCCAGATGCAGCAGCTGAGGACGATTATCCCCCTCATCCAGGGCTATGAAGTTTCTTTATTTAAAAGCCCACAAAACAAAGTTTTTGTTTTTACTATAGTCCGGCCCTCCAACAGTCTGAGGGACAGTGAATTTGCCCCCTACTTAAAAAGCTTGAGGACCCCAAGACTGTTGGATTTGGTATCAGAGTTTTTGAATCCATAATTCAGACACTATCTATCTAGCCTTAGGTAATGTACTAACCTCTCAGCAACTTAGAATCTAGGGAAAATAAGGCAATTGGATTAGATGACCTCTAGATGGTATCTTCATGATCTAAACTTATGATAGTAACACCTTCCCCACCTGTGGGTGGAACACCCACAATGAAAAAGTCAGATTGTTTAAAGTTTGAAAAAAGTATCGCGCTACTTTACAGAATTGTCATGAGGCAAGTATTTTGGAATCTTTAAAACATTATTGAAATGTGAATTATTATTTGAATACTTCAAAGCCTAGCTCAAATCTTAAATCCTTCATAAAACCTTCCTTGATCCTTCCTACATTATTGTCCTTTAGAACTTGAAACTGCTAGTCTTAGGAGTCAGTATACTATTCATTTTTCATTGGCATTACTCTCTTTATTACAACCTCTCTTCCTGTGATAATCTCTCCATTCAAGTTTATTACCCAAATAATATCTTAATGGTAGTAATTCACTATTATCCCCTTAGAAATTCCTTTTTTCCTTTCTCAGATAACTCAGTTCCTGGTTCATAAATCAGCTAGATGGCACAGTAAAATAGAGTGCTTTATCTGTAGTCAGAAAGACTTGACTCAGATATTTATTAGCTGTGTGATCCTGTACAAGTCACTTAACTTTATTTGCTCAGCTTCATCTTCTATAAAATGAGCTGGAGAAGGAAATAGCAAACCACTCCAGTATCTTTGCCAAAAAAAAAAAAGGGGGGGGGGGAGTCATGAAGAGTCAGAACTAAAAATGATTAAATAACAACACTTAGTTCATAATCTTCCCTTCTGCATCAGTTTTTAATTATGGAACTATAAAGTATATGTTGATGCCCCTTCAAACTCCCTAAATTCTCAATTGCTTAAAGTCCATTATCTATTCCACTATTCTACCTTAGCTACACACAGTGATCGTCACAGCTTTGAACTTCCCATCACCCATAAGTATTCTTTTTCAGTGATCAAAAATCTAGATCCTTTTAATCAAAAATTCCATCTCTCCTTATGTTCTTCTGCTCCTAAGCATATATTTCATTCTCATTTGGGATCTGAAATTTTATCATCTCTCAGTACCTTCCAAGGTTATTCTAATCTCATTTCTTTCCCTTCTCAATCTCAACCACATAGTTAATTCATTAAATTCTATATCATTTTTGCTTTCAACTCTTCTCCCCCCCACATAACTATCAATGCAGATTTTGCCAAACCTTCCCTTCGTATCAAAAGTAGATTATCCCTAATATTTGAATTCTTTTTTTTTTTTATTATAGCTTTTTTATTTACAAGATATATGCATGGGCAATTTTAACATTGTAAATTGTAAATTGACAATTGTAAAACCTTTTGTTCCAATTTTCCCCTCCTTTCCCCCCTTCCCCAGATGCCAAATTGACCAATACATGTTAAATATGTTAATGTATATAAATTAAATACAACATAAGTATACATGTCCAAACCATTATTTTTCTGTACAAAAAGAATCGGATTTTGAAATAGTGTATAATTAGCCTGTGAAGGAAATCAAAAATGCAGGCAAACAAAAATAGAGGGATTGGGAATTCTATGTAGTAGCTCATAGTCATCTCCCAGAGTTCTTTCGCTGGGTGTAGCTGGTTCAGTTCATTACTGCTCTATTGGAACTGATTTGGTTCATCTCATTGTTGAAGAGGGCCACTTCCATCAGACTTGATCATCATGTAGTATTGTTGTTGCCGTGTATAATAATCTCCTGGTCCTGCTCATTTCACTCAGCATCAGTTCATGTAAGTCTCTCCAGGCCTTTCTGAAATCATCCTGCTGGTCATTTCTTACAGAATAATAATATTCCATAATATTCATATACCACATTTATTCAGCCATTCTCCAATTGATGGGCATCCACTCAGTTTCCAGTTTCTGGGTACTACAAGAGGGCTGCCACAAATATTCTTGCACATACATGTCTTTTTCCCTTCTTTAAAATCTCTTTGGGATATAAGCCCAGTAGTAACACTGCTGAATCAAAGGCTATGCATAGTTTGGTAACTTTTTGAGCGTAGTTCCAAATTGCTCTCCAAAATGGCTGGTTGTATTCACAATTCCACCAACAATGTATCAGTGTCCCTATTTCCCCACATCCTCTCCAACATTCCTCATCATCTTTCCCTGTCATCCTAATTATTTGCATTCTTTGCTCTGAATCACAATTTGCATTTTGAAATGAAGGAAACTATGTAACCAAATCGAATGGGTCCCACACTGCACATTTGCCTTAACTGAGCCTTGATAATTGTATGATGATATTTTCATTCCTCTTTTAAAGTTTTGTGTTTTACTCACAAAAAGAGGAAAGTATGTTGGAGAAAAGCAGCTTCTTGGGTAAAATCATGAACAGGATGACAGGATGCTGTGTCCTAGCCCAAATAGGGGCACTCACTCTCCCTTTAGTATCTCCTACTGTGGGAATCAAGATTATTTCAAAATGGACTCCTTCCTTCTTCTCTGCCTCATGGCTCAATCAACCTTTTTAGGACAAAACCTCTAACACAAAGTCCAGGGGATAAAAGAAATCTCTGAAGAGCTTTCTTTCTCAAACTATCATGACAGAGATAGAAAAAGACTTTGATTCCTAAGAGGAATGGTCTGGTTCCCACTTTCTCTCACTGTGCAGCTATTATGGCAGACTCAGAGTGAACGAAGCTAATGATGTCTACTTGATAAAGAAGACAAAGAGCACACTCCTAATCTCCACCACTGAATTGTCGCTGAGCTGTTATTTGGAACCACAGAGAATACAGGTCTACCCTCTATGCACATTGACTATCTACTCTCATTGATAATATATATATATATATATATATATATATATATATATATATATATATATATATACTTCATTATTATCTTTCATTTTAACTACACCTTGTTTTGGGAAGATCTTTTATACTGGATTTTCTAGGGATTGATTGTCCTCAGTCTCTTTGTTCTTGGTAGTTCTGCCCAGAACAGAACATACCGGTTACTATATCATGCTTCTGCACAGTACAGCCAGTGTTGGGTTATCAACTTATGACAGAGACATACTCTGACACTTATGTAGCTTCTGGTCTAGCTACTGAATTTCCTTTTCTGGCATCTGTCAATTTTTATTATCTCGTGCTCCAGCACTTCATCATCAGTCCAATCCTAAGCATCTGAAAATTTTAGCACTTGGTTCCTCCTTGGCAAGGCTGCACTGTCTGGTTCTCTAAGTGATCATACTACTTTATGAGCAGCTAGTTGCTGTAGAGGTTCTTGGATATGTGGGACAAGTAGAAGGCATTGGATCCTGTACAGCAGGTATTGAAAGGTTTCCAGGGAGGGATGGATGGCTAAACCCATCTTGCTCAAAAGTTGCTCCTCAACTTTGCTGGAAGTCTTACTGTGTATGCCCGTAATGGTCTCTGGGTGTAGTTGCCTGCATTGCCTGACAGATTAACTTGGAGACAATAGGATCATACAGCAGGGCATATCAGGTATTGTAGGATTTCCTGAAGTGTGAAGCAGTTGGTAAACTTCACACTCATATTGACAGATATCAGATCATTGTATGTAAAATAGCACTACTGATTAAGAGATTGTCTGCTCCCTTCTAATGGCCCAGGCCCTTGATTATCTGTAGTAGCTACTTACTTTTCTTCATTTATTTAGTGTGGCTGAGAGCAAGAGTAGATTGGCGTGTGTGTGTGGAGGAAGATACTGGTATCCTCAACACTTGATACCTTCTTTTCACTTCACTCCTAGGGTACTCTTGGCCCAAGAGGATGATTTCAACAAGCTGCTTTCCACCAACTTATTATCAAATTTCTTCCTCTTAATAAACCTGAATAACTGAATTACTTACAAATAGTGCCCAAAGTCTTAAGAAGAGTTTCACTTCTGCCTGTCCAATGACTCTTCATCTTCAGTGTCTATGGTAATTTATTTCAATTCATTGTTAATTGAATCAATCAGTAACAATTCATTATTAAATGAATCTAACAATCCCTATGGATCTTTGTCTGTCATTCAAGTTCCTTAAAACCAAGCCAAAGGGATAGGAAGAGTCTTACAAGTTTACTCTACCTTAGCTACACACAGTGATGGTCACAGCTGAACTTGCCATTACCCACAAGTATTCCTTTTTAATGATCAAAAATATAGATTATTTTAACCAGAACTCCTTTCTCTCCTTATGTCCTTCCTTTGACAGAATAACTTAAGAAGAAAGTCATTACTGAATTACAAGCTCCAACACAATGTTCTCCATAGTAAGAGCAGCAGCCACAGGGCCTCAACTGATTTTTAATAGATAGGTACAATTCTGGATCTTGGGAGAAGACCTGATTCTTTTTATTTTTTTTTCCTAATTGGTTTCCTATCTCTGCCCCAATAGATACTCTTTAAAATTTTCTCTGTGCATTATCCAATACCACCTCCTCTATGAGATGATATCACTTCATGCTCCAACTGAGAAAATAAAGGCTGACAATCTGTTTCCTTTTCTCTCCTTTCCTAAAGCTTTCAACTTCTGTATATCACTCTCTTATTGTCTCTTTATTTATTACAGTATCTGACAAAAACTTGACATTTTTCTTTAACAAGGCCAAATCATTCATTTATATCCTTGATATTTACTAAGTCAACTAAACATTAACTCAAACCATGATTTTTAGAGCTTGATGATTTCTTAAGTTTATATGTTGACAATGAATTTTTAACAATGATCTCTTCAGAGCTAGTAAGTGAATAAACATTTATACATGCCTACTGTGCTTCTGATGTTTATTAATAATAATAATAATGAAAAAGAAAACAAAAAAAGGGAAAGAAAAAAACAATCTTCTGGCTACACATTTCCAATGCACAGAAGAGTATCTAGATATACTCTAGAGGGTATAATAATTAAATAATATACAATAAAAATAAATAAATAAATAAATAAATATGCTCAATTCAAGTTTAATTATTTTTATGTTGCATATTATATGTAACTTGGATATACTTGGGATTATTAATAAAATTAGGCAATGAGATAAGAACTAACTTCTTCAGTGATAAATTATGAAGGTAAAATATATGAAACAGGGCCCATATTTTAAGTGAATTCAATCTAAATATCTACTGTGCTTAAATTACTGTGTCAGGCTCTGGGGATACAAATGGAATCCAAAAAAAGTTCATGCCTTCCAAAATTTAAATCCTACTAAGAGTGGTAAAACCTGAAAAGAAATAAATCTAATCCTCTTTGAGGATTGACAGAACACTAACAAATGGAAGTATCAGGAAGGGACTCACCCAGGATGGAAAATGGCCTTGAAGGAAGATTGGTCATGAGGGCCTGAAGATTCTAATAGGCCTGTGCTTTTTCACTTCCCTGCTTAAAGTCTTCAATGACTCCTATAATATAATGATGATACTTCTGTGCCTAAACAGGATCCCAAGAGAGAGACTTTTCCATCAGTCTTAGACATGACTCCATACTATCATGTAAGCACCTGATCATTAGAAATATCATTTTGGCAGCTGTGTGTAGGTTGGATTGGAAGGAGAGAGATTTTAGGCAAGGAGACCAATTAGGAGACTATTACAATAGTCCAGGTGTGAGAAAGAATGCTGAGAGTAAGGAATATGAAATTTGATTTAAATGGAGAATTATGAAGGGGAATAATATGAAATAAGTGTGAAAATATATGTTGGAGCCAAATTGAAGGTTTCAGATGCCAGAGAAGAACTTTTTATTTTTTATTTCATTGATATCAAAAAACTTTCTCTCTCTTTTTAATGTAGGCATTTAGGAAAATAAAATAAAACAGCAGTAAGGTCTTGGTACAACATACCTTCCTGATAATCAGCTTTTTAAAAAAAAATTGAATAGCTTTTTATTTACAAGTTATGTGCTAGGTAATTTTACAGCATTGACAATTGCCAAACCTTTTGTTCCAATTTTTCCCCTCCTTCCCCCCACTCCCTCCCCTAGATGGAGGATGACCAATACATGTTAAATATATTGAAGTATAAATTAAATACAAAATAAGTATACATGTCCAAATCGTTATTTTGCTGTACAAAAAGAATTGGACTCTGAAATATTGTACAATTAGCCTGTGAAGGAAATTCAAAATGCAGACAGGCAAAAATATAGGGATTGGGAATTCAATGTAATGGTTCTTAGTCATCTCCCAGAGTTCTTTCACCAGATGTAGCTGGTTCAGTTCATTACTGCTCCATTGGAACTGATTTGGTCCATTTCATTGCTGAAGATGGCCAGGTCCATCAGAATTGATCATCATATAGTATTGTTGTTGAAGTATATAGTGATCTCCTGGTCCTGATCATTTCACTCAGCAGCAGTTTGTGTAAGTCCAGAGAAGAACTTTTCTAAAAACATTCTAAAAGCAACAGAGAACCAAATAAGATACCAGCAGAAGACTGGCATAGTTAGACTCTTGTTTTTAGGAAATTATTTTCATGACTGCATAAAGCATGGATTCATTAAAGCAGAAAGAGACTAGAAGCAGGGAAACCAATTTGAACATTGTTTCAATATCCTGGTGAGAAGAGATGAAGCCCTGAGGTATAATGATAGTCACATGGGTAGGGAGTTATTTTGAAATTATGAAAAATTTTGAAAAAAAATTACGAAAGATGTTATGAAAATAGAATGCACAACATTCGGCAACTGATTGGATAGAGGAAATGATGGTAGTCTCATGAATAACTCTGAAGTTTAAAACTCTGACCAATCAGAAATATAATGGTGCTCGCCACAAAAAGAACAAAGTTGTAGGAAAGGCAGTTTTATGGTAGAAGAGAGTGAATTAAGTTGCAGACAAGTTGAGTTTGAGATGTTTCCAAAAAAAAAAGAAAAGGATGATCATATCTGGATGCAAATTGTTTATGTGGAACTGAAACTTATGTAAGAGTTTAGGGAAGAACTGTTCTTTTTCAAATCAATGTCACCTGTACAGATAGATGCATCTAAGTTAGTTAAGGGAATTGATAAGAACAATGAAAAGGATGAAAGAAGAACCTATCATTAGAGAGTTGGGAATAAATAATAATACCATCAAAATATCATGAAAGCTTAGGAAGTTGAGAATATCCAGGATAAAGGGAAATATCACTAGTGTTTAAAAAAAAACTATAGAGAGTTCAAGAAGGATGAGGAATGAAGATTGAAAAAAGGTCATTGGCTTTTGAAGTACTTTAGTCAAGTCATAGAGAAATTAATGGGAATTGAAGACCTAAAGGAAAGAAATATGGCATTCCCTCCACAAAAGTAAAGAAAGAAAAATTATGTATTTCAAAGCTTTCTTCAGAACCATGTAAATGGTGACTGAATTATCATAAATTTCCCATGAATATTAATAGTTTATAATCCTGGTCAGAAAACATGTGAAACTTCAGTTTTGTGTGCTACATACTTTAAATAGGATGTTGATAAGAAAATTCATTCATGTAGTGATGATTAAGATGATTAAAAAAATGTATTTTCTACTTTCTAGATTTTCCCTCTGATTGGCTATTGCCTCCCAGAACTCCATTTTAAAGAAAAGAACCACCCTTGTCTTTATCTTCAGGATAAGATGACTCCCTGAGGTATACTTCACTCTTTGACTCTAATTACCCTAACCCACTTTTCAGATCTTTTTGGATATTGTCTTTCTCCATTAAAATGTAAATGCTTTGAGGGCAAGGACTGTATTTCTGCTTGTATTTACATGAAATATGTAGCACATAGTAAGAGCAATAAATTATTATTAGTTTGACTTTCCCCTCAATAATCAATACATTTATCAGCATAGAAATCTCATGGTTTTCTTTTCCTTGGATCATAGCCCAGATTATTAATACCTCTCATTTCTAAAATGCTTCGCTAAAGAATAAGTACTGTTTGTTAATTATATCTTTGTCCAGTTGTCCCATGAACTGGGTAACAATGTCCCAATGTCTGGGACAACTTCAGAGTCCAAGAGGAGTATGATATTGCTGCATAAATCAAAAAGGTAACTTCTATACTACTTCCTCTGTGTTCCAGTCAAATTGAAAAATAGGTGTCTTTTCCCCTCCAATTCAAGCTATCCTCAATGTCTAGAAATGGGAATAATTTCATCTATCCCCAAATCATCTCTGCTTTTCAGCTCTTTAAATCTGATCTCTTAACTCCTTGGCTTGTATTATATATAAGTCAAATTCTGTCTCCCAACCAAACAACAACAGAATGGCATGATCTTTATTCTTGTTTTTCTATCTCTATTACCTAAGAGTTTTTCAAATAACAGATGCTGAATAAATGTTTGTTAAATTAGATTGAATTTGCTATGTATTTGTCACAAGTCACCACCAAATAGGTCACAGTTTGCTCACCTGTAAAATGGATATACTAATATTGACATGACTTATTTTGAAGTGATATTGTGAGAAATGCTTTTTTAAATAGTAAAATAAAATAGTGATAATAACCAGAGAAATTATGATGTTGTTAATTAACATCAGACCGAACACAAAAGCCTGGCATTACATTGCTTGCAATGATCTCAAAATTTTTCCCCAATAATCCTTCTTGTATTTCTATCAGAGTACTTCTGCACTTTTTAAAATTTTACTCTAGTTCTATTTAGGGTCATTTTCTCTCTTGGTTGTTTATCTTATTCTTTAGGTGTATGGATAGGAATTAAAATAGTGATTTTTATGAACTTCCTCTACCAATATGCTCGTATTTTTTTTTAACTCAGCATTTAAGAGAGTTGCCTAAAATATTGAAAGGTTAAGAGATTTGCCCATGGTCATGCTAACTATTATATGTCAGAAGCAGATTTTTCTAGCTATATCAACTATACAATGCCCTCTCTCCTTTCTTTACCCCCTTTTAATATCTATGTCTACTTACTCCTGGATGTGTAAGGGTATTTTATAGTATTTCTGAATTTGCTAATATGTTTTAGAAAAATTATCTTCTAAACTTCCACTGGACAGACTTCTTATTTGGTGGACTTTATTGTAGCTTTTACAGTATGGACTTCATAGTTTATTGGAATTTCAAGCCAAGATTTCAGTAATAGGGAAATGATGTGTATGTTGAGAAATTAGTAACCAACTATCTTCAGAGAACTCCAGGCAAGTGGATTATTTAACCTGAGAGTTTTCTTAGTAATGTATAAGGACTGGATAACCCTATTGTCCTAAGAAACATGGAGCAAAAGATGTATTTGGTGGGGAGGAGGAAAGAGAACTGGAAGACAAAGAGAAAAATGTTGAGATTTGTGAAGCTTTTTAACAATTTATACCCAGTTTTCATTATATGTAAATATTTAGCATAAAAGTTTAACAATAATTCAGATTCTTGCTGAATAGTTAAAGGTTATAGTAAATAATTTGTCAATGAAGGGGGAGGTATGGTACCGGGGTACCTATCTTCTGACATACTAATGAGGTTTGTGTCAGTTAAATGTTGACAATCTAAGAATTATGACCCAGTCTAAATGCCTGAGTCATGGCAGGGGGTTAAAAAAGAGAATATTTGAGAATAATGTGAATTAAAAAGGCAAGTTAGTTTAAATTTCTGTTTGGTACGGCCTGAGGCCTACAACTCCAATGGGAATACACTCTAGCTGGAGGGTTGATGAATGCCCTTAATGAAGTTGGACAACCTGGAATACATGCATAAAATGATTTTAAATATTGATATGATGTCATTGTGTGTCTGAAGAGATTGAAATGTTCATTCTCCAAGACCGACAGATTCCATCTAGTTTATTAAAGGAGAAAATGATTATTTACATTTAAAAATGTAATAAATGTGCAGATAGATGCCTAGGTAATAAAATAATTATTGCATTCGAGGAAAGAGAAACATTCAATCTTCTGGTGGGGGGGTGGGAGTGGATATGACTTAGATGCAAGTGGCTTTGAGTTTATAGCTCCTATTAAAAAGACACTGTCCCCTTGCCTTTTTGATTACAGTCAGACATCCATAAAGTATGTGTAGTCAATGGACCCTCCTTCTACAGTTAATTACTTTTAACATGTTTATGTTGATGAGGAGGGAAGGATAGCTAAAATATTACAAGAGGGGGTGGATGGCTCTCACATTTTTCTGGGATGTGTCTATTACAACATTTCCATGACACTGCCTGGTTTTCAGAAATGCTTCTCAGTGAAGGGAAGAACTATGGCGTTATACTGGTAAGTTCAGTTCTGTTGTGATATGAGGATTTTTACGGAGAATGCCTCCGGGCAGCTGTCTGCCTCGTGTGTTCAATATTACAGCTGTATAACCTGCTGAGGTAGAAGTGTATTAGAGGGAGCAGGGAGTGCAGAGTCAGCTTGAGGTTTTGAGTGCTAACTAGGCCGATGAACCAGAGGCAGACCAAGGTATAAAAATAAAATAACACCAGGCTATTTTATTTCTGCCTATGCATATAAGTTGGGAATGTTAATTGCACCTCTCCAGATGTTCGATTGTAGCTCTTGGAGAGCCATGTAAATACTGTGCTCACTATCCTATTACTTCCTATTAATCTCATGTCATTCTCTCAATGACTGGGTGTGTATGACAGATAAATCAGACCAATCCATTCATGACAGGTTTCTCCAATATCAACCTCATTGCCATGGTCAAATCAAGAAGATGACACCAATTCATCAAAGCTAAGTTCATGCCATACAATTCACTCTTTTTACAGGAAGGTGGATGGCAAACTGATTTTGGCAACTAGTTCAAATTATATGATCCAAATCAACTCCCTTTAAGATACTTTCTTAACTCCTACTGCATCAATCTCTCTTTATTCTTCCCCTCTTTTTTCTGTCTACTCCTCAGTCTTCTTCCTGAATACTATTACTGCTCTAGCTTGCTACTAGCATCAGAGTGAATTAAGAAAAGACTATCTAGTTCATGTATAAATTTACAAAAGCCAGGGTGTCATGGTTTAACATATTTCATTCATTTAATGCATATTAATTAAAATCTCCTAATTATGAAGTCTTGTGTTAGAACCCAGAAAATGTATAACAAATAAGACACTCTTTTTATCTTCAAGGAATGTGCAATTTAGAAAAGAAGAAAAAATAATTTAGAAGAAACTATGCTATAATATGAAGCAAGCTAAGTATATAATGAGCAACAAACTGTGGGGGTTTTTGGAGTTTCAGGAAAGAAGAAATAATTTCTGACTATGGATAAGTAAAATACATCTTTATAGATATAGTAAAGGGAGATAAAGAAAAGGAAGAATGTATTCCAGAAATACTAGAAGGATAACACAAGCAAAGACATAGAGCTGGAAAAGAGAGGAACATATTCAGGGAATGATGAATTGTACAGTTTTGGGGGAAGAAATGAGATGTAGAGCATAGAAAAGAATAGAATGGGACATTAAAACTTTCAAGGAAATGGCAGCTGATCCTCATACCATTAAAAGAGAGACAATTTTCCCAGAAAAATCTGTTCCTTTCTTTAATGAAAAACAGTTTTTCTACATATAAAGGGGATTCATTTTCCAACTTGTCTCCATAAACTTGGCCCAAAGTGTGCTCCTATCAGCTTCAAAAAGTAGGCTACATTTAAATCACCTGCATTGAGGCATGAAGCAAAAGGGCAAAATTGCTTAATCATCTTGATTATCTTAAAATATATACCAATTCAGTCAACCACTTTCTCCTGGTTTCATTTTTTAAACCTTTAAGTTATTGTGGATTTTATTAAAAATGAATTTTAATAAAAGAAGGAAAGTAATAATAATATCTACCTGAATTATGGGAAATCATTATTGCCTCCCATCCAAACAGTTATAATTAATGTTAATGATGGTACCATAGAAAATAGGATACTAGATGTGAAGTGGATGGGTCTTTCCATCACAGAATTTGTAAGTTGGAAATGATTATACATAATAACTAGTTTAACCTTCTCTTTTACATAGAATACTGAGCCTCAAAGAGATTAAGAGATGTGCCCAAAACTAGTTAGTCTCTCCTCCCTGGTTTGTTTGAACTATGGCTTTGATCTCTTTTGAGTCTCAAAGGCAAAGTCTAGACTGAAATAACCACAGAATCTTAGAATTTCAGAATTGAAAAGAACTACAGTGTCCATCTATTCCAACCCCATAATTGAACCAGATTCAGCCTTATGATATCTGACAAATGGTCTTCTGCTTGAAGACCTCCAGTGCAGGAGAGTATATTTTCTTTCAAAGCAGCTCTTTCCACCTTTCATAGTACAAACAGTTAGGAAATTTTTCCTTACATCTAAACTATATTTGGCACTTTTCAACTTTTATATAGTTCTGCCATCTGGAGACTAATAGAACCAATTTAAATCTCTCTTCTATATGACAGTCTTTCAAATACTAGGAAACAGATATCATGCTCGGATTCTTGCTCCTAATTCATCAATTCTGTTGACCAAATATCTCACTTCCTCCATACAATATTCATATACCATAGACTCAAGATCTTTCAGAATTTTGACTCTTCTCTGAACATCCCATCTTATCAATGCCTTTCCTAAACTGTAATAGTCAAGTCTGAACACAATACTCCAAACTGGAACCTGATTAGAGTAAATATATAGTAATGACCATCTCCTTAGTTCTGGAATTCATGACTCTTAATTTAGTCCAAGAACATATTAATTTTTGGAGGGGGCGAAGGGAAAAAGGAGCTGCCATATCATTTTGCTAATTCATATTTAGTTTGCAGAGCACCAAATGCCCCAGATCTTTTTTCAAGTCACTAACTGTCTCGTTTATCTAGAATTTGAGAAACCAGTTTTTTTAATCCAAATGTAAGAGTTTATACTTTAATTCCTATGAGAGGGATTAAAGTCATATTAGAAGCAGGTAGATAACTCAGTAGATGGAAAATTGGGCCTGTTATTAGAATGATTTGAGTTTAAATACAAACTCAGATACCTATTAGTAGTGTAATCCTGGGGCAATTCATTTGACTCAGTTTTCTCAATTGTAAAATGGATAATAATAACAATATAATATAATCTGGATCAAATGAGCTATTTCTAGAGAGATTAGCACATTCCTGGCACATATTGTTGTTCAGTCATTTCCGTTATGGCCAACTTATTCTTTGTAATATCACTGGAGAGGCCAAATAAATGCTTATTCCTGTGCTCTTTCTTCCCCCAATTTCTCCTAAATTTCTTCTTGTTATAATCCTGTTGTCCTTTTGGTTCCTGACTGAAAATCTGCTTTTCTCATTATCATTGATTTAAAATGTTAAAAAGCCAATCACTGAAATCTTAAGCAATACACAAAAAGGAGGAAAGGAAAGGAAAAGATCTTTCAGGTTTACATAAATAACTACACTTTGTGTCTGGTAATCCAACCAGATATGAATCCACTTAACTGGACTGTCATTGCCTCCAATGTTGTCAAACTCTAAAAGAAATTGGGGCTGCTAACTCTTATAGGAGTATCCCTGTGGACTGCATATTGATATAGTTTTAAAGTGTAATATTATCTGAATTATTATATTTTTATTTATTCTGTTAGATATTTCCCCATCACATTTTAATATAGTTCAGGCCACAGTAGGGAGTGGCTCACATATATTCTGCTGGTCACATGTTTGACACTTCTGAATTCATGTTTACATCTTTCAGACTTTTCCATAACAACAGCATAAGATCCAGTTACCACAATCTAGGTAGATTATATCCACAGTATTCTCTCTATCTATTAGATTGCAAAAAATATTTTAAAATGAAATAAGTTTCAATTACCATAGTTTATTCATACTCAAACTATGCTATCACTTTGTAATCACTGTTTCTTTTCTTGATATACACTAGTAATTTTTTAAAAATAAATCAGGACAATTTACCAGGAATCAAGTCAAACTTACAGTTTATAGTCTACAGACTCCATTTTCTTTACATTTTCTTTAAATGGGAGAGTAGTTCTCCTTCTGCAATTCTTAATTTCTTGATTCTCTGTGAGCTTTCAAATATTACTAAAAATGATCTCTGGTAAATCTTTCATTACCCAAGATGGAATTCATCTGGTCCAGATAACTTGGATTCACTAATCATCTTGCTATCATTTTATTGATGTTGAGTAAAAACTTCTTTACTAACTTTATGTATTATGTTTTTTTGTAGTCCAGTAGTCATTCTCCTTGATATATATAAAATAAAAACAAAAAACAAACCCTCCCCCCCCCAAAAAAAAAAAAACAAATCTGCCTTGTCTTTGTTGTTAGTTGTTACTATCCCATGTACTAAAGCAATGATCCTTTACCTTCTTTGATCTTTTATTTCTCTATTATGACACTACCTCCAAATTAAAAAAAAAAATACACATCCTTAGATTTTTCTGTATGTAGACCACAGAGGATCTAACTTTAGGGATCATTGTGAACACTGGCCATGAGAACCACCACTTAGTAATAAAAAAAAAATCATTTTAAAATCATTGAAAAGAAAAGATATGGGAACTTGTGTTTCTAATAGCAGGTAGAGGGTCTCAAAATATGTCTGGGGAATGGACTGAATTGAATGGAGAGATCTCAGATTAATGGATTTGATCTGAATGTATGTCTCAGTGATAGGCAAAAAATTATACGTTTTTAATGAAATTGATTTCTTTATATGTAAACCACTTAACAACTGTATTCTACAAAATAAATACCATGCAATAGTTTATCTTTAAAATATTATTCAATGATTAATATTAAAGAAGGATGACTTAGTTCAGGCAAAGTCCTTAGTTATTAGATAACTTTTGTTAAATCCATCTTTCCATAAATAAACTGTTATATATACCTAAGTATAAGATAATTTTTATTAAATCCATCTTTCCATAAATAAATTGTTCTTCAGTATTCCTTATCTGGCTCTCTCAGCAGCCTCAGTTCATTCTGAGGGTTTACATTTCTGACATAACTTTTTTTGGAACATGATAGGTTTTTGTATTCATTCTCTGTAACTTGCCCTTGTCCTCACATTCTGTGTATAACTTTTAAGAATCTATGTCAATTAATTAGTTCTCTGTACGTATATATCACTCTCTTTCTACAATCCTTATTTTCCCTCATTAAGGGAATTATTCACCTCTGTGTCATGAGAATTCCCTTCTTAAAAATTCTATATACAGCCTGGATTTTGTTCCTTTGAGGAAATTTGTTCCATGGAATTGTATCTATGTTTCCTTTGAACACTTTGAAATCTCTTCTTAACTAATATATAATATACTTTAGGTTATATGTGCTTTTCTATTCTACAACCACTAATTCTAAAATATAGAGGTCACTTCTTTCAAGGGAAACACCATTTGTACTCTAGAAATCAATTCCAACTTATTAATAAAAATGTATCCAGAATAAAATTTCCCTTGTTGATTTCTTTATCTTTTGAAGAATAAAATTATCATTAGTACTAATCAAAAAAAAGTTTTAGCTCTTCTACTTTTGACAAGGAAAATGTTAAGAACTTGAAGAAAATATGGGATTATGTAGGAAAAGAAATTAAGATAGTTAAGAGGCCTAGGTTCAAATCTTCCCTCTCATACTTAGTATCTCTGTGATCCTGAGCAAGTCACTTCAGTTATGAAATGGACATAATTTTTGCACCAATTTAGTTCATTTGCGTTTTTATGTGAAAAATGTGAGTTAACATTATAGAAGATTGAAATTCCTGAAATAGAAGAAATCTTAGAAATAAATATAACAATGTAAAAATCAGAGAGCCTTAGAGATTGGTCATTAAATCTAACCTCATTATAAAAATAAAAATTCTATGACCTAGGGCTAATTACTAGCTAGTAATAAGGTCAGAATTTGAATCATTCTCTATGTTCCCATTCTCATACCCTATTCACTGAGTTAATCTCTTCCCATAATATATGTTTGTGTGTCTTTTAAAGTCAAACAGTATCTTTGAAGCTATTATCATTTGGTTTTCACAAAAGCCTAGTAAAGTAGCCATAGCAAAGTTTAATATCTTTCTCATCTCTGTTACTCAGGTTAAAACAGTATCTTAACCCAAGGCTTTAAAACCAGCAAATTGTGCATTCAGTATTATAACATAAGCCTAAATCCAGAGCTTTTTACATGACATTCACAAAGTATTCTCAGAACTTGAAGAGATCACATTAATATTAATTAATTAATCACATTTAGGGTTAAAAGAATCTAAAAAATATTCTGGTTCAACTCCCCTCATTTTGTAGATGAGAAAAATGAGCTTCAGTGACCTGAATGAATGCTGGTCAGGAGCATATTTTTAGTCACCAGAGAGTATGAGGAAATGTATATTCTCTCAACCTTCTGTTACTATCACATGAAACTATAGGGACTTAAATGTACACTCCTTATCTCTTAGAATCTTTACTTTCCTTCAAAGCTCAGCTCAAACTCTGCCTCCTAATGCCTAATTCCTCAAATATTAGCTTGTATTTATTTTGTATATACTTTTACATAGGAGTGTTGTTGTTTGTCCTTTGTTCTTGAAGAGGATCATAACATAAGGGAGATGAAGCCATGACATAAAAGTGAGTTGGATTTAATAAGAGAAGTTGGGCAAGGTTATCTGCCTCACTTTCCTCTCCAGAGCTGTCTGGGCCCAGTGACAAGATATAGATCAAGACCACTGGAGATGACCTGGATGAAATAGGAGACCCTGGCCTTTTTAAACCAAGGTCTTCAACAGATCTCAGTTTGGCTGAGGCTGTATTCATTCAGTGACTAAGGCTAAATCGCAATTTCAAGGTGGCACAGTGGATAGAGCTCAAGGCTTGAATCAAAAGGATCTGAGGTCAAATGTGACTTTGAACATAGAAGGCAAGGTGAGGGTAAATGAATAGACTTAAACCTATCAGTGATTTATGAGGATGTATACCCAAATTATGGAAAGACTTTCCCCAGACAATGACATGAAGGTAGCTAAAGGTAGCATTATGGGCAGACAATGAAGGTGCCAGGGTCATCTATTGCATATCAGACCATCACCATTCATAATGAATTTTGTCTTTCCCTTGGCCTTTGATGATTCTAGAAGAGAAAGTGCCACTGACAAGTTTCTGCCTCACCTAAATCTAATTCATGTGTAAGTCAAGATATCACCTGTGATGTCATTAGTCCTCTTTAAAAATAATGAACAAGATCAAATTATGAAGGTTATTTTTTTAAATAATTTTTATTGATAGAATGCATGCCAGGGTAATTTTTTACAGCATTATCCCTTGCACACACTTCTGTTCCGATTTTTCCCCTCCCTCCTTCCACCCCTTCCCCCAGATGGCAAGAGTCCTTTACATGTTGAATGGGTTGCAGTATATCCTAGATACAATATATGTGTGCAGAACCAAACAGTTTTCTTGTTGCACAGGGAGAATTGAATTCAGAAGGTATAAATAACCCAGGAGGAAAAACATAAATGCAAGCAGTTTATATTCATTTCCAGTGTTCTTTCTCTGGGTGTAGCTGCTTCTGTCCATCTTTGATCAATTAAGGCTCTCTTTATCAAAGAGGTCCACTTCCATCAGAATACATCCTCAAACAGTATCATTGTTGAGGTATATAATGATCTCCTGGTTCTGCTCATTTCACTCAGCATCAGTTCATGTAAGTCTCGCCAGTCCTCTCTGTATTCATCCTGCTGGTCGTTCCTTACAGAACAATAATATTCCATAACGTTCATATACCACAATTTACTCAACCATTCTCCAATTGATGGACATCCTTTCATTTTCTAGCTTCTAGCCACTACAAACAGGGCTGCCACAAACATTTTGGCACATACAGGTCCCTTTCCTTTCTTTAGTATCTCTTTGGGGTATAAGCCCAGTAGAAACACTGCTGGATCAAAGGGTATGCACAGCTTGATAACTTTTTGAGCATAATTCCAAACTGCTCTCCAGAATGGCTGGATGTGTTCACAATTCCACCAACAATGTATCAGTGTCCCTGTTTTCCCACATCCCCGCCAACATTCCCCATTATCTTTCCCTGTCATTCTAGCCAATCTGACAGATGTGTAGTGGTATCTCAGAGTTGTCTTAATTTGCATTTCTCTGATTAATAATTGTTGGAATCCTTACTAACTGCTAACTAATTAGAGTTGATCTAATCTTACAAGAAGATGTTTTGGGCAGAACCTGAAACAAGGTACTAAGTAGAACTAAGTTCAATGAGTTCACACCTCCCTTGAAGCTCGTTGGGCCAGAGAGCACTATGGGAGAAAACCCATAATCCCTCTCTCTTGTATCCCACAATTCCTCCCTCTTGGATAAAAGAAACAGACAGAAGCTCTCGGTCAGATTTCAGTTCGGGCGCCAAAATGTTGTGAGCTTTTTCTTCTCAAAACACTGCCAGGTGATGAAAGTTCAGATCTTTTATTATCCCAATATAGCCCGGTTAGCTTAGAGGCCTATCTCTCTGCTTGGTTCCAAGAGCTCTCTCCAAATGTCTTTAAATCCAAAGGTCTGGTCCTGAAATCTCGACTTGTAGCGTCTTCCTCTCTCCAGAACACTTCTGCCACCAGCCAGCCAAGTGGAAAATATTCTGCCTTGCCTCGGAGAGAGAGCTTCTGGCGTAACTCTACTGAAATCTGACCGAGAGCTTCTGTCTGTTTCTTTTATCCAAGAGGGAGGAATTGTGGGATACAAGAGAGAGGGATTATGGGTTTTCTCCCATAGTGCTCTCTGGCCCAACGAGCTTCAAGGGAGGTGTGAACTCATTGAACTTAGTTCTACTTAGTACCTTGTTTCAGGTTCTGCCCAAAACATCTTCTTGTAAGATTAGATCAACTCTAATTAGTTAGCAGTTAGTAAGGATTCCAACATCTCCCCCTTTCTTTTGTTTTAAAACATAGGGGGTTTCTGAGGGGGTACACATAAATCCATCAATATGGGCCAGAACTTTGTAACAGATATACATGGTATACATAAATCCATCAATATGGGAGGCATTATACATAATTTACAAAAGCATACAGCAATATAACACAGGCTAGTGGTAATGTAACAAATAACATGAATCAACATGAAAATTTAACTACTGCAAAAGTCTCATCAACAATCTTTCATCTCAAGAAATCCAATGATTCTTGCAATTGCTTAAAATACATAAGCACATAGTAATATAACACAGGCTAGTAGTAATGTAACAACATAAATCGACCTGAAAATTTACAAATGTCCATAAGTCCTAGAAATAGTCCATAAGGAATCCATTGTCCATTAGTTCATGTGCCAGGAATCTAATAATTCCTGTAAGCTCTGAAGTACTGCAAAAAGTCTCATCAACAATTTTTCAAATAATGATTTGGAGCATATTTTCATATGTCTATAAATAGTTTCAATTTCTTCATCTGAGAATTGTCTGTTCATATCCTTTAACCATTTATCAATTGGAGAATGGTTTGATTTCTTATAGATTAGGGTCAGTTCTCTATATATTTTGGAAATGAGGCCTTTATCAGAACCTTTGATTGTAAAAATGTTTTCCCAGTTTATTGTTTCCCTTCTAATCTTTTTTGCATTTGTTTTGTTTGTACAAAAACTTTTCAATTTGATATAATCAAAATTTTCTATGTTGTGGTCAATAGTGATCTCTAGTTCTTCTTTGGTCATAAATTCCTCCCTCTTCCACAGGTCTGACAGGTAAACTATCCTATGCTCTTCCAATTTATTTATAATCTCATTCTTTATGCCTAGGTCATGAACCCATTTTGACCTTATCTTGGTGTACGGTGTTAAGTGTGGGTCAATGCCTAGTTTCTGCCATACTGATTTCCAATTTTCCCAGCAATTTTTGTCAAATAATGCATTCTTATCCCAGAAACTGGTGTCTTTGGGTTTGTCAAACACTATATTATTAAAGTTATTGGCTGTTTTGTCTTTTGAACCTAACTTATTCCATTGATCAACTAGTCTATTTCTTAGCCAATACCAGATGGTTTTAGTAACTGCTGCTTTATAATATAATTTTAGATCTGGTACAGCTAGGCCACCTTCATTTGATTTTTTTTTCATTAATTCCCTTGAAATTCTTGACCTTTTGTTTTTCCATATGAACATTTTTGTTATTTTTTCTAATTCATCAAAGTAGTTTTTTGGGAGTCTGATTGGTATAGTGCTAAATAAGTAGATTAATTTAGGTAGTATTGTCATCTTTATTATATTTGCTTGCCCAATCCAAGAGCATTTAATATTCTTCCAGTTGGTTAGATCAGACTTAATTTGTGTGGAAAGTGTTTTGTAGTTTTGCTCATAAAGTTTCTGATTTTCCCTTGGCAGATAGTGAAGGTTATTTTTTTGAAATCAAATATAAAACTTTATATTTGTTGCTATTATAAAACCAGAATTAGGAAGCAGAGCCAAAATGGCAAAAGCAATTGAACACTTCCTCTTAGCTCTCTTAGTCCAATCCTCTCAACAAAAAAATTTAAATGCCTCAAATCAAGGTGGAGGCAAGATGGCAGAGTACAGGCAGCAACCCAGATGAATTCTTCCAACATTTTCTTCCAAACAATTTTAAAATTAACTCAAATCAAATTTTTGGAACTGCAGACCACACACACAGACACACACACACACACACACACACACAGACACACACACACACACACACACACACAAAAAAAAAAAAAAACGAAATCATAGTAACATATATTTTTCCAGCATACAACAACTTAGGAGGTAAGCATGAAAGGTTTATTATACTGGGGTGGGAGTCATTCCAGCATATATGTAGCCAGAACAGTGGTACCACCTTGGAGGCAGCCACAACAGGACTTTCAGCGGCTCTCAAAGCAGAGAGAGTAAAATAATTTGAAAACTGGTCAGAAATAGAATAAGGGTAAGCCTTCGCTGGCACTGGCAGACAGAGCTCTATTGCCCACACAAAGTTCTGGGTCGTGGGTTTAACAAAGAAAAGAGCATTTGTGAGAACTATAACCATGACCATAGTTTCACAGACAAACATTAGGAATACCAGCTTCAGGGAAAGAGAAGCTAGTACTGGGTAAAGACCAGAGCAAAGACCAGGAGAGCAGTGATCGCATATCTCTCTGGATATCATAATTCAGAATTAGCTTTAAAAAAGCAGTACCAAAAAAAAAAAAAAAAACAACTTCGAGCTTGAAAAAGTGTTGCCCCACTCTCAGGTGAACTAAGTCCAACTTTAACATAAAATTGCAGGTTGTAAAAAACATACATAAATCATCAGTATTTCTACATATTATCTTTTTTTTCCTTATTAAAGCTTTTTACATTTCAAAACATATGCATTCATGATTATTCAATATTAGTCCTTGCAAAGCATTGTATTCCAATTTTTCCCCTTCCCTCATGCCCTCCCCTAGATGGCAAGTATTTCAATATATGTTAAACATGGTAGAAATATCTGTTAAATCCAATATATGCCTACATAGGTATGCAATTATGCCGCACAAGAAATCAAACCAGTAAAAAAAAGAGAAAGAGAGAGAGAAAAACAAATAAAATGCAAGCAAACAACAACAAAAGGAGTGAAAATGCTATGTTGTGAACTACATTCAGTTCCCACAGTCCTCTCTCTGGGTGTAGATGGCTCGATTCATTACTGCAGAAGTAGAACTGGTTTGAATCATCTCATTGTTGAAGAGAGACATGTCCATCAGAATTGATCATTGTAGTCGTCTTGTTGCCATGTACAATGATCTCCTGGTCCTGCTCATTTCACTTAGCATTAGTTCATGCAAGTCTCTCCAGGTCTTTCTGAAATCATCCTGCTAGTCGTTTTTTACAGGACAATAATTTTCCAGAACATCCATATACATAATTTATTCAGCCATTCTCCAACTGATGGGCATCCACTCAGTTTCCAGTTTCTAGCCACTACAAAAAGGGCTGCCACAAACATTTTTGCACAGGTGGGTTTCTTTCCTTCCTTTATGATCTCTTTGGGATATAAGCCCAGTAGAAACACTGCTGGATCAAAGGGTATGCAAAGTTTGATTACTTTTTGAGCATAGTTCCACATTGTTCTCTAGAATGGTTGGATTCATTCATAGTTCCACCAACAATATATTAGTGTCAACAACAAAATTCATATGGAACAATAAAAAGTCAAGAATCTCAAGGGAATTAATGAAAAAAAAATCAAATGAAGGTGGCTTAGCTGTACCTGATCTAAAAATTATATTATAAAGCAGCAGTCACCAAAACCATTTGGTATTGGCTAAGAAATAGATTAGTGGATCAGTGGAAAAGGTTAGGTTCACAAGACAGAATAGTCAACTATAGCAATCTAGTGTTTGACAAACCCAAAGCCCCTAACTTCTGGAAAAGAATTCATTATTTGATAAAAACTGCTGGGATAATTGGAAATTAGTATGGCAGAAATTAGGCATGGACCCACACTTAACACCATATACCAAGATGAGATCAAAATGGGTCCATGACCTAGGCATAAAGAACGAGATTATAAATAAATTAGAGGAACATAGAATAGTTTATCTCTCAGACTTGTGGAGGAGAAAGAAATTTGTGACCAAAGATGAACTAGAGACCATTACTGATCACAAAATAGAAAATTTTGATTACATCAAATTAAAAAGCCTTTGTACAAACAAAACTAATGCAAACAAGATTAGAAGGGAAGCAACAAACTGGGAAAACATCTTCACAGTTAAAGGTTCTGATAAAGGCCTCATTTCCAAAATATATAGAGAACTGACCCAAATTTATAAGAAATCAAGCCATTCTCCAATTGATAAATGGTCAAAGGATATGAACAGACAATTTTCAGAGGATGAAATTGAAACTATTACCACTCATATGAAAGAGTGTTCCAAATCATTATTGATCAGAGAAATGCAAATTAAGACAACTCTGAGATACCACTACACACCTGTCAGATTGGCTAAGATGACAGGAAAAAATAATGATGAATGTTGGAGGGGATGCGGAAAAGCTGGGACACTGATGCATTGTTGGTGGAGTTGTGAACGAATCCAACCATTCTGGAGAGCAATCTGGAATTATGCCCAAAAAGTTATCAAACTGTGCATACCCTTTGATCCAGCAGTGTTTCTATTGGGCTTATATCCCAAAGAAATACTAAAAAAGGGAAAGGGACCTGTATGTGCCAAAATGTTTCTGGCAGCCCTGTTTGTAGTGGCTAGAAACTGGAAAATGAATGGATGCCCATCAATTGGAGAATGGCTGGGTAAATTGTGGTATATGAATGTTATGGAATATTATTGTTCTGTAAGAAATGACCAGCAGGATGAATACAGAGAGGACTGGCGAGACTTACATGAACTGATGCTAAGTGAAATGAGCAGAACCAGGAGATCATCATACACTTCGACAACGATATTGTATGAGGACATATTTTGATGGAAGTGGATTTCTTTGACAAAGAGACCTAACTGAGTTTCAATTGATAAATGACGGACAAAAGCAGCTACACCCAAAGAAAGAACACTGGGAAACGAATGTGAACTATCTGCATTTTTGTTTTTCTTCCCGGGTTATTTATACCTTCTGAATCCAATTCTCCCTATGCAACAAGAGAACTGTTCGGTTCTGCAAACATATATTGTATCTAGGATATACTGCAACATATCCAACATATATAGGATTGCTTGCCATCTAGGGGAAGGGGTGGAGGGAGGGAGGGGAAAAATCGGAACAGAAACGAGTGCAAGGGATAATGTTGTAAAAAAAATTACCCTGGCATGGATTCTGTCAAAATAAAGTAATTATTAAATAAAAATTGAAAAAAAAAAGATTTTTGTTTCCATATTCATTAGGAAAATTGATCTGTAATTTTCTTTCTCTGTTTTCACCCTATTTGGTTTAGTTATTAGCTTCATATCTGTGTCATAAAAGGAATCTAGTAGGATTTCTTCTTTCCCCATTTTGCAAATGCCTTGCATGGTATAATTAATTGTTCTTTAAATGTTTAGTAGAATTCACATATAAATTCATCTGGCCCTGGAGATTTTTTCTTAAGGATTTGATTAATAGCTTATTTGATTTCTTTTTTTCTAAAATGGGACAATTGAACAATTTACTTCCTGTGCTGTTTATCTGGACAATCCATATTTTGTAGGTATTTATCCATTTCACTTGGATAATCAGATTTATTAATATAACTGGACAAAATAACTCCTAATTATTGCTCTAATTTCTTCTTCATAGTTGGAACATTCTTCCTTTTTAATTTTGATACTAATGATTTGACTTTTTCCTTTTCTAATTAAATTAAGTAAGGGTTTATTCATTTTGTTGATTTTTTTTTCATAAACCAACTCTTAGTTTTGTTTATTAATTGAATAGTTTTCTTACTTTGAGCTTTATTAATTTCTCCTTTTATTTTCAGAATTTCAAATTTGGTATTTCATTGGGGTTTTTAATTTCCTTTTCTTTCATTTCCTTTCCTTTTGTTTCCTTTCCTTTTGTTTCCTTTCCTTTTTCCTTTCCTTACTTTCTTTTTTCTTTTCTTTTCTTCTTTTTTTTTTTTGCTAAGGTAATTAGGGTTCAATGACTTGCCTAAGGGCACACAGTTAAGAAGTGTTAATTGTCTGAGAGCAGATTTGAACTCAGGTTCTCTTGACTTCAGGGCTAGTGCTCTATCCACTGCACCACTTAGCTTCCCCAATTTGTTCTTTTTCTAACTTTTTTGTTTTATACTCAATTTATTGATCTTTTCTTTCTCTATTTCATGCAACTAAGCATCTAGACATATAAAACTTCCCCTAAGAATTGCTTTGGCTGAATCCCATAAATTTTGGTAGGTTGTCTCATTACCATGATTTTCTTGGATGAAATTATCAATTGTTTTTATGATTAGTATTTTCACCACTCATTCTTCAGGATTTTATTATTTGGTTTCTAATTAATTTTTATCTGTTTTCTCTTGGCCTTTTATTGCATGTAATTTTTATCAAGTTATGATCTGAAAAAAGTGCATTTACTATTTCTGTCTTTCTGCATTTGATTTTGATGCTTTTATGCCCTAATGCATAATCAATAATTGTGTATGTTCTATGTGCCACTGAGGAAAAAAAAAACATATTCCTTTCTGTCCATTCAATTTTCTCCAACAATCTATCATACTTAACTTTTAAAAAATTCTATTAACTTCCTCAAGTTCTTTCTTATTTTGTGCTTTGATATATCTAGATCTGAGAGAGCAAGGTTTAGATCCCCTACCAGTATGATTTTGCTCTCTAATTCTTTTTGAAGTTCTCTTAACTTTTCCTTTGGGAATTTGGATACTATTGCATTTGGTACATATATGTTTAGCATTGAAGTTACTTCATAATCTATGGTACCCTTTAGCAACATATAGTTTCTTTCCTTATCTCTTTTAATTAGATCTATTTTTGCTTTTCCTTGATCTGAGATCAGGATTGCTACCCCAGATTTTTTTTAATTGTCAATTGAACTTTTAAACAAGATGCTTTATTCATTGGAATTTTTTTCCATTTCATTAATTTTGTTTTTCAGTGAGTGATTTCATTTTCAAATCTATTTTGTAAGAAGTTATATGCTTTTTCCATTGCATTAAATTTATTTTGTAAGGAGTTTTTTTCAGATAACTTCTGTGTTTCTTTTCCCAAAGTCTCCTGCAAAGTTCTCATTTCGTTTCCCCAATTTTTTTCTAACTCCCTTTTAAGCCTTTTTAATTCTTTCCAGAGAGACTTGTGAGATTGAGAGCAATTTATATCACCTTTTGTGGCTTTTTCTGTATATTTTTTTACTTTAGTGTCCTCAGAATTTGATGTCTCTTCTCTGTTTCCACAAAAGCTACTCATAATCAGAGTTATTTTTGCTTTTTTACTCATTTTTAAAGTTTGAGGTCTAATCTTAGGGTGAAAGAGAGATTTTCCCAAGCTTTTTCTACAGGCATTTCAATTTTGTACTGCCCTGGGTTACTGCTTGCTGTGCTGGTTGGGCATGGTCAAGTTCCATGTTATTCTGATTTAGAGACTCACTATTTGCCTTTTGTATTTGCATTGAATATCTCATAGCTAATCTACTGATCCACTGGTTTCTGAACCAGGGCAGGATAGTCAGTGCTGCTGTACTTTAGTTAAGAGCCTCCTTTAAGATTCCTTGGTACAGGGACTCCACACTGCCTTGAGTCCCTGGGCTGTGTGTGAGCTTGATTGCTTCTCCCAGATCTTTTCTGAAGTTCTTCCAAAATATCTTCTGTTGGAAATTTGTTACAATCCAAATTTTTTTTTGTTTGTTTGTTTTGTTTTTCTAAATTTGGCTAAGTTCCCTATATATTTGAGGAATGAGCCATTTACAAAAGAAACTGTCTATAAAAATCTTATTCTACTTTTCTTCTAATTTTGACTGGCTTAGTTTTCTTTGTGCAATTTCTAATTTAATGTAATCAAAATTATTTTATTTACCCACCCACAAACAATTATCTCTAACTTTTGCTTGGTCACAAGCTTTTACTTAGCTATAGATCTATGAAAAAATTCATTTGTGCTTAGCTTCTGCCAGATTGATTTCCCGTTTTCCCAATAATGTTTCTCAAAAGAATTATTGTTCCAATAGTTTGAATCCTGGCCTTATTAAATGCTAGTTGTAGTCTTTAAATTAGTATTAAATGATAAATTGTAGTCTTTTCCTCCTATGTATTGTTTACATAATCTGTTCCATTGATAGACAACATTTTTTTAAAAATCCAGTGCCAGATTGTTTTGATGATTGCTTCTTAGTAGTATAGTTTGATATCTTGTACTACTAAAACAACTTCCTTAATTCTTTTTAAATTGATTCCCTTGATGTTCTTGACATTTTGTTCCTCCCAAGTATTTTATATAATGTGCCATTATTTTGAATAAATTTTCTCTGTGTCTTCTTACTGGAATTTGTTGGAAAAGAGTAGAAATGCTAACCATTTTTTTGCATTTTATATCCTCCAATTTTGTTGAAATTGATAATTGTCACAATTAATTTTTAAGTTGACTCACTAGGGATTTCTAAATATATCATCATATCATCTACAGGGAGTGTCAGTTTTGTTTTATTTTTTCTATTATAATTCCTTTAATTTATTTTTATTGTCATTATTGTAGCTAGCATATTTAGTACAATATTAAATACTAGTGATAATTAGGGACACTCTTGCTTAACCCCTGATATTATTGAAAAGGCTTTAAGTTTATCATCTTTACAAATAACATTTGCTTTTTACTTTAAATACATACCATTTTTCATTTTAAGAAAGGCTTCATTTATTCCTGCTTTCTAGTATTTTTTTAATGAAAAAGAGTATTGTATTTTGTGAAAAAATTGTATCTACTCATATAATCATATGATTCTTGTTGGTTTTGTTGTTAACATGATCAATTTTGCTTATGATTTTCTGAATTGTTGAGCCAGCCCTGCATTCCAGTATAAGTCTCATCTTGAAATGCACACACACACACACACACACACACACACACACAGACACACACACACATTTATACACATGCATACACACATGTCTTTGTTTTATGATATATTATAACCTCATCACTGGTATTTAATTGAAATTTTTTCACATCAATATTCATTAGATAAATTAGTCTATAGTTTTATTTTTGTTTTCATTCTCCTTGGTTTAAGTATGAAAATCACTTTTGTATAATATATATCTTTTCCCAATATGGTAAAAGTTCTTTATCTATTTCCCTAAACAATTTAAATTGTATTAGAATTAATTGTTCTTTACATGGTCAGTGGTTATTGCCTTTCTGGAAATGTATATGTCAATCTCATTGTCAATGTAGACATCCCTAAAATGTATACTGTCAAGCAAGGTAAGTGAACTTACCCACAGCATTCAAAACTTCTCTATCTGCTACAACTGGCTCCATATATGAATGGTGTGGTGCTGGCTGGTGTAGTATCTGCATTACAAAAAGGGCTGTTATAAAGATTTTTGCACATGTGAGTCCTTTTTTCCTCCTTTTTTAATGATCTATTTGGGATACAGACCCAGTAAAGACACTGATCAAAGAGTATCCAAGCCCCAGATTCTTAGCAGTGGTAGATGTCAAATCTTGTGTGATCCTGTAATTTGAATTTTTTTCTTTCTAGTTGCTTACAGTGTTTTTTTCTCCTTAATTAAGACTTTGGATTTCGGCAATAGCATTCCTGAGCGATTTAATTTTGGGGTTGTCTTTTAGTAATTGATTGATGAATTATTTTCATTTTTATTTTGCCCTCTGAATATAAGATATTTAAGGATTTTTCCTTTAATTTTTAAAAATATGTCTAGAATCCTTTTCTAATTTTATCTTTTAGTTATTCTAATAGTTCTTAAATTACCTCTCCTGGTTTTATTTTCCAGGTTTGTTGTCATTTTACAATGAAATAGTTCTTATTTTTTTCTGTTTATTCATTTCTTTTTATTTTATCATTATCATTATCAAAAACGATGTCTCATGAAGTCATTTGTTTCTACTTGAACAATTTAAAAATTTTTATTTTATTTTTTAAATTTAAAATTTTTAAATATTATTTTCTTCAGTGAGATCTTGCATATCTATTTCCGCTTTGACAATGCTTATCTCTTCCTCCTCCTCTTCTTCTTCCTCTTCTTTTTGCTGAGACAATTGGAATTAAGTGACTTGCTCAGGGTCACATAGCTAGAACCTGTTAAGTGTCTTTTCCAAGCAGTTGACTCTCTCTTGCATAGCTCTAATATCTTTTTCTTATCTTTTCTAGTTTTTTAATTTACACTTCCAAGAAGCCTCTTTGGGTTTGGGATTAATTCATGTCACTCTTTGAAATTTTCTCTGTGGACATTTTATCGTTGTTTGAATTATATTTTGGTCTTCACTGTCCCACAGCACTTTTCTATGGTTGTTTCTTTTCTGTTTCTTGCTAATAAGCAAATATTCTTTCCTTTTCTCTTGGGATTTTCTGTTTTGTTTTGTTTTGTTTTGTTTTGTTTTTTTTGGTTGTTGTTGTTTGTTTTTTTGTGGTCAAACTCTGCCCCTGGGGCAAAGAGATCACTGTCCTAGTCCTCTTGCACAGCTCCCTTTGTGCTTTGAGCTTTGAGCACAGGAGCCCTTTGTGTTCTCAGGGGGGTAGCTTTGCCTCTTCTCTCTAGGAAATAGTTTGTTTCCCCAGAATTTGCTTTCTAAGGTGGCATTAGGTACTTCCCCACTGGTTTCCTCCACTACTGAGCCAGGACTGGCTTTCTCAGATTCTGAGCTAAGCTCAACACTTTTTTCACCTAGCGAGATTGATCTTTCTTACAATTTTTAAAATTTATCTTGAGCTACATAGTGGTCTCATTTAGTCAGACTCTTATCAGAGGCTTGGTTTCATGTGGCTTTTGAGGGAAACTAGGAGAGCTGGAGCAGCTTCCTGGCTTCATTCTGATATCTTGGCTTCACCCCCAGAAGTCCGATCAGTTCCTTGATCAGAGTGGCAAAATCTTTAACAGAAAATGAAGCTAATTATACTGTTACTACATGCAATGTTCTCCTTGTTCTGTTCACCACATCAGTTTATACATACAGACACAAACACACACACATACATCTATAACATATGTGTACGTATATCTTTCAAGATTTTTCTGAAACTATTCTGCTCATCACTTATTCCAATATCATAATATTTCATCACAATTCTACAGCACAACTTTTATAACCATTACCCAGTTGATGAACATCCCTTTGATTTCCAGTTCCTTGACAAAACAAAAAAGAGCTGCTATAAATATTTTTATAAATATGTATTTTTCACATTCCTTTGTTCTTTTTGGATTATAGACCGAGTAGTGGCATTTACTGGCCTAAAAGGTATGCAGCTTTATCACCCTTTTAGTATATTTCTAAATTATTCTCTAGAATGGTCAAACTATTTTGTCACTCTATCAAAAGTATATTAATTTCTCAATTCTTCCAAATCTCTTCTAAATTTTCCTTTACTATTATATTAGCCAATCTGATAGGTATGAGTAGCACCTTGGAGTTCTTCTTCTTCTTTTTTTTTTCAATTTATATTTCTCTAATCAGTAAGGATTTAGAGAATTTTTATCATGTGACTATTTAAAATCTTTCATTTTTTCTTCTGCCAGATGAATCTTGTTATTATTTTTCTAGCTCTACATATAATTTTTGATAGTGTGATTTTTCTGACATTGAATAAGTAAATTAACTTTGATAAGATTGCCATTTTTATTATTGGGCTCAGTTTACTCATGAACAATTAATATTTCTTCAATTATTTAGTTCTGATTTTAATGGTATGAAAAGTGTTTTCCATTTGTGTTCATATAATTAGTGGCTTTGTCTTGGCAGTTGAACTCCCAGATATTTTTGGATAATATCCACTTATTCTAAATTGAATTTTTCTTTCTCTCTCTTCCTGCTGGACTTTGTTGATAATATGCAGAAATGAGGGGTGGAGCCTAGATGGCAGAGAGAACACATGTTTTTTCTGACCTCTTCCCACAACCCTCAGACTAACTAGCAAATTCAGCCTCTGAATTCATTCTGGACTGGCAGAGCCCACAAATATTGTGAGTGTAACACATTACCATTAGAAGATGATTTTGAAGATCTCCAGAAAATGTCTGTTTCAACTGGGCATGGAAGGAGGTGAGTCAAATGCAAGCAGGCCAAACATAGATGCCTATTGAAGGCAGTACACAGTCCTGGGGCAGTGTGGGCTCTGCCCACTGGAAAATCTACAGGAAGGAATCTACAGCAGTGTTAGCTTTTATGTCCTGATTGCAAGCCAATAGATCAGCAGAGAAGTTATAAAACATCTAACACAAATACAAAAGGTTAAAATAGATAATTTAAATTATATTAAGTTAACACAAGTTTTTGTACAAACAAAACTAATGCAGACAAGATTCAAAGGAAAGCAATAAACTAGGAAAACATTTTTGTATTCAAAGGTTCTGATAAAGGCCTCATTTCTATATATATATAGAGAGAGAATTGACTCAAATTTATAAGAATTCAAGCCATTCTCCAGTTGATAAATGGTTAAAGGGTATGAATAGACAATTTTCAGATGAAGACATTGAAACTAGTTCTAATCATATGAAAAGGTGCTCTAAATTACTATTGATCAGAAATATGCAAATTAAGACAATTCTTAGATACCACTACACACACCTCAGATTGGCTAAGACAACAGGAAAAGGTAACGATGAATGTTGGAGGGAATGTGGGAAAACTGGGACACTAATATATTGTGGTTTTTTAAAAATTTTTATTTAATAATTGCTTTATATTGATAGAATCCATGCCAGGGTAATTTTTTTTTTACAACATTATCCCTTGCACTCGATTCTGTTCCGATTTTTTTCCCCTCCCTCCCTCCACCCCCTCCCCTAGATGGCAAGCAGTCCTTTATATGTTGGATATGTTGCAGTATATCCTAGATACAATATATGTTTGCAGAACCGAACAGTTCTCTTGTTGCATAGGGAGAATTGGATTCAGAAGGTATAAATAACCCGGGAAGAAAAACAAAAATGCAGATAGTTCACATTCGTTTCCCAGTATTCTTTCTTTGGATGTAGCTGCTTTTGTCCGTCATTTATCAATTGAAACTCAGTTAGGTCTCTTTGTCAAAGAAATCCACTTCCATCAAAATATGTCCTCATACAATATCGTTGTCGAAGTGTATGATGATCTCCTGGTTCTGCTCATTTCACTTAGCATCAGTTCATGTAAGTCTCGCCAGTCCTCTCTGTATTCATCCTGCTGGTCATTTCTTACAGAACAATAATATTCCATAACATTCATATACCACAATTTACCCAGCCATTCTCCAATTGATGGGCATCCATTCATTTTCCAGTTTCTAGCCACTACAAACAGGGCTGCTACAAACATTTTGGCACATACAGGTCCCTTTCCCTTCTTTAGTATTTCTTTGGGATATAAGCCCAATAGAAACACTGCTGGATCAAAGGGTATGCACAGTTTGATAACTTTTTGGGCATAATTCCAGATTGCTCTCCAGAATGGTTGGATTCGTTCACAACTCCACCAACAATGCATCAGTGTCCCAGCTTTTCCGCATCCCCTCCAACATTCATCATTATTTTTTCCTGTCATCTTAGCCAATCTGACAGGTGTGTAGTGGTATCTCAGAGTTGTCTTAATTTGCATTTCTCTGATCAATAATGATTTGGAACACTCTTCCATATGAGTGGTAATAGTTTCAATTTCATCCTCTGAAAATTGTCTGTTCATATCTTTTGACCATTTATCAATTGGAGAATGGCTTGATTTCTTATAAATTTGAGTCAGTTCTCTATATATTTTGGAAATGAGGCCTTTATCAGAACCTTTAACTGTGAAGATGTTTTCCCAGTTTGTTGCTTCCCTTCTAGTCTTGTTTGCATTAGTTTTGTTTGTACAAAGGCTTTTTATCTTTGACTCAAAAATATTTGAGAGAAATTGGAAATTAGCATGGCAGAAACTAGACATTGATCTATACCTAACATATTATTTCTATATAAGTTAAAATGGGTTCAGGATTTACACATAAATAGTGATATTATAAGCAAATTTGGAGAGCAAAGGATATTCTACCTCTTGGATCTGTGAAGAAGGAAGAAATTTGTGGCCAAAGAAGAACTACAGTACATTGTGGAATGCAAAATGAATAATTTTTTTCTGTATTAAGTTTAAAAGGTTTTCTACAAATAAACCCAATGCAGACAAGATTAAAAGGGAAACAGTAAACTGTGAAAAAAATTTTATATTCAAGAATTCTGATAAAGGCCTCATTTCTAAAATATAGAGAGAATTAACTGAAATTAATAAGAATTCAAGCCATTCTCCAATTGATAAATGGTCAAAGATTGTGAACAGACAATTTTCAGATGAAGAAATTGAAACCATTTCTAGTCACATGAAAGGTGCTCTATATCACTATTGATCAAAGAAATGCAAATTAAGATAATTCTGAGGTACAGGTATACATCTCTCAGATTGGTTAAGATGATAGGAGAAAATAATGATGAATGTTGGAGGAAATGTGGAAAAACTGGGACACTAATACATTGTTGGTAGAGTCATGAACTGATTCAACTATTCTGGAGAACAATTTGGAACTATACCCAAAGAGCTATTAAACTGCATATCTTTGATTCAGCAGTGTCTCTAATGGGGTTGTATCCTAAAGAGATCTTAAAGGAAGAAACTGAATCCACATATGCAAAAAGGTTTGTGTCGGCCATTTTTGTAGCAGCAATAAACTAGAAACTAAGTGGATGCCCATCAGTTGGAAAATGTTTGAGCAAATTAAGGTTTATGAATATTATGGAATATTAATCTATAAGAAATAATCAGCAGGATGATTTTAGAGTGGCCTGGAGAAACTTACATAAACTGATGCTGAGTGAAGTAAGCAGAACCAGGAGATCATTGTACATGGTAGCAACAAGATTATGTGATGATCAATTCTGACAGACATGGCTCTTTTCTACAATGAGATGATTCAAATCAGTTTCAATGATCTTGTGCTGAAGAAAGCCATCTGCACTCAGAGAGAGATCTGTGGGAACTGAGGGTGGATCAAAACATAGTATTTCCACTTTTTTGTTGTTTGCTTGCATTGTTTTTCTTTCTCATTTTTTTCCTTTTTAATCTATTTTTTTCTTTTTTTAAAGCTTTTTATTTTCAAAACGTATGCAGATAACTTTTCAATATTGGTCAATATTCAACATAGCCATGTCTTTCATATTTTCCCCTCCTTCCTCCTACCTCTTCCCCTAGATGGAATGCAATCCAATATATGTTAACATATATTAGATCCAATACATATTTATACATATGCAAACATATTTATACAATTCTCTTGTTGCATACTCATTGATCTGATTTTTCTTATGCAGCATGATAATTGTGGAAATACATATAGAAGAATTACACATGTTTGATTTATATTGGATTACTTGCTGCCTAATATAGTGTTTGAAGAAAAAAAGGGGGAAATTTTTGGAGGTCTTGCAAGGGTAAATATTGAAAATTGTCTCTATATATGTTTTGTAAATAAAAAGGTTTTATTAAAAAGTTCAATTGTTCAAATGAAAAAGGAGATAAAAACTTAATTGAAGAAAATAATTCACAAAAAAATTAGAATTAAACAAAAGGAAATGAATGATTCAATGAGACATCAAGAATCAAACAAAACCAAAAAATAAAAAATAGAAGAAAATTTAAAATACCTCATTTAAAAAAACTGATCTGGAATATAGATCCAGGAGAGTCAATCTAAGAACTATTGAACTACCAAAATCATGATAAAAAAAAGAGAGAGAGATTAGACATCTTTCAGGAAATCATCAAGGAAAATTGCATTGATTTTATGGAGGCAGAAGTAAAATAGCCATTGAAAGAATTCACTGATCACTTTCTGAAAGAGACTCCAAAATGAAAACTCCAGAGTACATCACAGCTAAACTCAGAATCATTAGATCAAGGAGAAAATATTGCAAGCAGCCAGAAAGAAACAATTCAAATATCAAGAAGCCACAATCAGAATTACCCAGAATTTAGCAGCTTATACTTTAAAGGATTGAATATCCTGGAATCTGATATTCTAAAATGCAAATGAATTCAGATTGCAGTCAAGAATCAACTATCCATCAAAATTAAGCATTATCTTTCAAGGAAAAAAGATGAACATTCAATGAAATAGGTGAATTTCTTTTATTTCTGATGAAAAGACCAGAGCTGAACAGAAAATTTGATCTTTAAATACAGAACTCAAGAGAAGCATAAAAGGTAAAAAGGAAAGTAAAAAATAACTGTTGCTTTTAAAAGTTAAAAAGTTTACATCCATCTATGGGAAGATAATATGCTTAACTCTTGAGATCTGTATCTCTGTTATGGTCATACTTAGAGTGTACAGATAAAATTTGATTTTATTGTGATAATACCAAAAAAACAAAAACAAAAACAAAAACAAAAACAAAAACAAAAACAAAAAAAAAAAAAAAAAACTAGAGTTGGAAAGGGAATTGTAATGGAAGAAGAGGAGAATGGAGGTAAAGTGGGATAAATTATATCTCACCAAGAGGCAAAAAAGACCTATTACAATTGAGGTAAAGAAGGGGGGATGAACATTGTGTGAACCTTATTCTTCCCAGATTTGGCTCAAAAAAAGAGAATTATCAGTGAGAAACTTGTCTCCCTCAATAAGGAAGTAAGAGAGGAAAGGGAAATGGAAAGGGGAGGTGGAGCTAATAGAAGGGAAAACAGAAATAGAAGGAGAAAGGTATAAAAAGAAAGAGAGTGTAAATGGTAAAGACTGTTTTAGGGAGGTGCTGGTTAAAACTAAAATACTGGGGAGTAGGGAAAGGGAGAAAGGAAAGAGAAATTTATAACTTAGGGAATACAAGATTGTGGGTAATACAAAGTTAGTAATTTTAACTGTGAGTATGTATGGGATGAACTCTCCCATAAAACAGAAGTGGTTAGCAGACTGGATGAAAAGCTAAAATCCTGATTCATCCAAGGGTAAATGTGGAAAATATCTATGCATGTGTTTTGAAAATAAAAAACTTTAATTAAAAAACTACAAACTACTCTCCTGTTTTCAAATGGTCAAGGTATATTAACAAGCCAATTTCAGAAAAAGAAATCAAAGCTAGCAATAGTTACATGAAAATGCAAATTAAAACATCTTTGAGATACCACCTCACACCTATCAGATTTCCTAAAATGACAGAAAAGAAAAACAAAAATTCTGGAAGGGGACTGGAAAAATCCATTGTTGGTGAAGTTATACTACTATGCCACACATTTGGAGAATAATTATTTTCAAGTATGCCCCAAAAATTCTAAAACAGTATATACTCTAACTCAACAACACCACGAGTAAGAGTATTCCCAAAAAATGTCAAAGTTAAAAGGAAAGAAATATATCTCCAAAACTATTTATAGCAGCATTTTTGTGGGAAAGAATAAAAAATTTGGGGCAGTTAGGTGATACAGTGAATAGAGCACCAGCCCTGAAGTCAGGAGAATCTGAGTTCAAATCTGCTCACAGACAATTAACACTTTCTAACTGTGTGACCCTGGGCAACTCACCTAACCCCAAATGCCTCAACAACAACAACAACAATAAAGAATTAGAAACTGAAAGGATGCCTACTTCTTGAGGAGGAGCCAACCATGTTGTGGTATATGAATATGATGGAATATTAGTGTAATGCAAGAAATTATGAAAAAAGAAATCTTCAGGAAAAAAAAACTCAGAAAGACTTAAATGAAATGAAGGAAACTACAATGAGCAGGACTAAGAGAATATCTTAGTGCATAGAAACAGCTGCTTTTAAGGACAATCAATTGTGAAATATTTAGTTACATTTATCCCTGCAATGATTCAGGACAATTCCAAAGGACTCTTGATGAAAAATGTTTACCTCATGCAGAGAGAGAAATGATGAACTGAAGTATATTTTCTTTCACTTTGCTTATTTTTCTGGCTTTTTTTCCCTCTTTGGCTGCATGGATAGTGTGGAAATATGTTTTACATAACTTTATATAGATAATGTTTTGTTCTTTTGCCTTCTCAATTGTTGGGAAAGGGGATGAGAAAATTCAAAAGTGAAAATATTTTTAAAATAAAAATATAATTGAAATAAACATCTGAAAAGAACCACACTAATCCAATCTAACATAAACTCTATTTTCTCTCACTCTTGGCAACCTTGAGATGATAAAAGCTTTGGAGAGACTATGGCTATTTTTCCTTCAAAATTCCAACACTTCCCACCTCAGCATTTTATACATTCACAAAAAGATCTCCAATGATAATTTAAAAGCAATGCTGCATGAACACAAACAATGTGAGCTTCAGGTAAATCACTCTGCTTCTGCATATCAATTCCTCAAATAATTCTTATGACTCCCTAAAAGGAGTGTATAATATCTCTGGGAGATTACATTTATTTTCTCTATATCAATCCATTATTTATAAAATAAAGATAATACATTTCCATAGATTTCTAAGTAATATATTTGTATCATAGCATTTCTAGATAATGTATAAAGATTTTTTTCTTATAAGAAGTGGGAATCATCTCAGCATTTCTGATTTAAAAAACTAATAGCTGTCGAATCCCATATGTGGGTCTGCATACAAATTAAGCTTGATATTCATTGCTTGAAAATTCAAGAGAAGGTTAAAAAAGAAGACTTAAGGTTGTGTTCTTGTCTGTGAATAAAAAGGCAGTCCTACCCAAAATAATCAATAAACATTTATTTTTTCCCTGCTAAAAAACCCATCTTCTACAAATGTCTTTTAATGCTGGTACCTTCTCTCTTTTGATTTTCTCCAATTCATCCTATTTATCTCTTGTTTTTACATAATTCTTTGTGTATTCTCACCCCATTTAGATTGTGAGTTATTTGAAAGCAGGTACTATCTTTTATTTTTGTATACCTACATTTAGCACAGTGTATGGTACACAATAGACACATAATAAATACTTGATGACTTAACAAAATATGTGGAGGAAGTCATTTTTCATGAATCCCTGTGAATCTATTGGCTATCTTCAAAGATAAATCCTATCCTTTTATAAAGCCCATCTTAATTCTACCTGGTCTAATCAAACTCCATTCCTTATTGAGCCCAGGTCATGGCTTAGAGGACTAGAATTTAACATCCATTTCAATAAGCTTGGTGCAATGGGTTGTGTATGCTACATATGGAATCAGAAGATCTCAGCAGGACACTTATCCTCAAAGGCAGAGACTCTGGAAAGAACATAAGGATACTAGAAAGTGAATCAAACCTGGCATATGGAATCTGGGAGCAGGTAATATGGCCTAGGATGGGATAACACTGTAACTTCTTTTTCTCCTTCTGTTTTACTACACCTCTGATTTCATTACTATTAGGAAATCAAAATGAGGAAAGCCCTCTATTAATAGAGGAGAGTTGTCTAGGTCACTGAGGAGTTAAGTAATTTGATCAAAATCACATAGAATGTTTCAGGGATAAGATAAGAGTTTTCCTGATTGAGATTTAGTCTCTACCTATGAAGCCATACTGCTTCATTGACACCTTCTTTTAACCAATTATTCTTTTTTTATATCTGAGTTGTTCTATTTTTTTAATTAGAATTTTATTTTTTCCAATTAATTACTTTGATGTTTTTTTGTTTTGTTTTGATTTTGTTTTTGTTTTGTTTTGTTTTGTGGAGGCAATTGGGGTTGTGACTTGCCCAGAGTTACACAGCTAAAAAATGTTAAGTGTCTGAGACCATATTTGAACTTAGCTCCTCCTGACTTCAGAGTTAGTGCTCTATATACTGCACCACCTACCTGTCCCTCAAACACAAATTTTAACATTAATTTATAAAATAAAATTTTGAGTTCCAAATTTCTTCCCTCTCTCCTTTTCCTCCCTAAAATAATAAGCAATTTGATGTAGGTTTTATATGTACAGTCATATAAGTCATTTTGTGAAAGAAGAAATAGAACAAAAGAGAAAAATATCTTTTCACTGCATCAGTTCTTCCTTTGGATGTGGATAGCATGTTTTATTATAAGTCTTTTAGAATTGTCTTGGATCATTTCATTGCAGAAAAGAGCTAAGTATATCATAGCTGATCATAAAATGTTGCTATTACTCTGTACAGTGTTCTTCAGAAACTCTCTTCAGTTCATGAAAGCCTTTCCAAGTTTTCCTGAAGTCTACATTCTCATTATTTCTTTTATTTATTTGTTTCTTTGTATTTTTTCCACTTACAATTTTTTACATCTGTTTTTAAATTTTTTTGAGTTCCAGATTCTCTTCCTTATTACCACCACCAGTCCCCATTAAGAAATCACATGTAATATTATGCAAAGCATTTTCATAAAAATCATGTTGTGAAAGAAAACATAGATAACCTACTCGAAAAAACCCTCAAGAAAAGTAAAAAAAAAAGGGAGAGAGAGAGAGAGAGAGAGAGAGAGAGAGAGAGAGAGAGAGAGAGAGAGAAAATCTGGGTATGGATAGGATTTTTATCATAAGTCCTTCAGAATAGCTATGGATCAGACTGCTAAGAATAGCAAAGTTATTTACAATGGATCTTTCCAGAACATTGCAATTACATTGTACACAGAACATGTCACTTTATTTGAATTCATGGAAGACTTTCCAGTTTTTTTTTTTCTGAGAACATCCTGCTCATCATTTCCCATAGAACAATAATATCCCATCATAATAACAAACCACAGTTTATTCAACCATTCCCCAATAGATGGACATCCCTTTAATTTCCAACTTTTGGCCTTGAGAAAAGAACTACTATAAATATTTTTGTATATAGAGGTTCTTTTCTGTTTTTTAAACAATCTCTTTTGAGATTCATACCTAGTAACAGTATTGTTAGATCAAAGGATATGCATTAATTTAAAGTCCTTTGGGTACTGATCATTTCTTTTGATCATTTGTCAATTGGGACATTTAAACAATTGTTCTTGATATAGAGATCTTATTCCCAGCTGCTTCTATTCTTTTGAAGGACTGAAAGTGAAATCCTCAACATGTTGATACCTTGAAGAATAAAACCATTGATTCTTCCTTAGTTAAGACAAGCACTACTTCCCAGATTTAAGAACACACAAATCAGTTCTTTCCAAAATTCCTAGTGGAAATCATTCAAATATCATCCTAACATTTGATTAATTGTAATATCTCAAATTTTCTAAATCAGTTGACTGCCATTGAATAGACTATAAGTTCTTTCATTCTATCTTATCTGTAAAACAAGCTCATTTATGTGGTTAAACAAAAGGCATTTTTTTCAGTGTTTGCCACTTTACACTTATGTTGTATGTTGACATCACTAAATTTCTAGTAATTAAGTAAAGGTTTATGTTCAGAGCACTGGAAAAATCTTTAAAATTAAAAGTGAGAACCTCCAGATCTGTGATGGCAGAGGAAGGAAGGAACCCTCTTGTAGAAGGCCACAGATAGTGGGGGAGTTCTAGGTGAGGTATAAGACCCTTAAGTCCAGAGGGAACCTGCTAACAATGTCTGGTTCAGCTCTTATCTCCCCTTAGGACTCTTGGCCTTCCTGAGAAGTTAGTAGATGGTAACAACCTATGCTGTAATTAAAGCAGAGTGATACCAAGTGGCAAAGAGTCCATACAATGGCTAGTTGTTTATGTAGTTCCACATGCATAGTATATAAGTAACATATGCACAGAGTTGCTTTGGTTATAGAAGGGTATTAGGGTATATAAGGCTGAGAGAATTTTGAATAACCAGACTCCATGCTTGACCATCCACATGAGTCCCGCCTCTTCACTCCTTTTCTAAGACCAAGGACTCAACTGGTACCAAGATCCTCCAGAGAACTAGTCTGGATATAGCACTCTCTGAAGCCCTCCAAAATTCTCTTTCAAACTATAAAATTGCTTCACAATTGACCTAGGAGCATGCAAGCAGCTTGCTAGTCTTTAAGAAAAGGTCTATCTCACTTGGGTGGAAAAGGAGTGAGGTCCAAATGCAATAGCAGCAGCCAGTCTCATAGCAGGAGACCTGAAGCAAGTTCCAATGCCTGGGACAATTTGCTACAAGGCATGACCCTTCTGCAAATTAGCAAACCTCTAGGCAATTGAGCAGTTTTCACACCACTGCAATGTCCAATACAGTGATCCCACGCATAGCACAAGCTACTAAGGAGTCCTAAATCCCATTGCTGATCCATAGGGAGGCTTTGTCTAGAGCTGGCCAACTGTGAGAGGCCCAACTTGCACCTGGAGTCTACCAGAAGCCAGAATTTGTTTTGTAGCAACCCAACAGCAGGGCCCACCCTTAGGACCAAACACAAATAAAAGTATTTTTCCAGGGCCTGATAACAGACAAGTTCTGTTTCCATAGCAACCTAGTAGTAGGGTCTCACTCCTGGAACAGAGAAGCTGCTAAACTCTAAATCCAGAGAAGGCCAATAAGAAAGCCCACCTCCCAAATATAAACTAGAAAGGAAACCTACATTCCAAAGGAAGCAAGCAGCTAAATCCTAAAGCCCATGGAAAGGAAGCAGTAAGACTGAGAGCCCCAGCAAAAAAACTACATAAAACATTAAAGAATTAAAGGCCATTTCTCACATAAAAACACAAAATGACAAAAATTGTAGAGGACCACAGATATTGGGGGACTCTGAGAAAAATATACTTGAAGCAAAGAAACAGCAGGGTGTTAATTCAGTGTGATTAATGTGATCCATAGGGAGGCATACTTACTTACTTACTTACTTAGTGTGCTGTAATAATGTAATCATACTGAGGTATAAAAGGACTGAGAGGATTGGAAATAGAGACATTCCATCTTTGACCATCCTCCTGGTGGCTCTCCTGTCTCCTGCACTTCTCCACTAAGATCTTGCAAGGCTGGTCGAGAGATCTTCCAAAGAGCTAGTACAAAAATGACAGAAAAATGAGCAACAAACAAAAAAGTATGGTGATAGGGAAGATCAAAGCATAAACTTAAAAGAGGACAAAAATTTCAAAATGGCTACATGTGATGCTCAAAGGAAAAAAATGTAATTTGGTTTTAGATCCAAAAAGAATTCCTTAAAGAGCTTTAAAAAGATTTTAAAAATATATTAGAAAAGTAGAAAAAATGAAGAAGAAAATGAGAGTATATAAGGACATTAATGAGGGGAAAGAGTCAATAGCATATAAAAAATATACAAAAATTTACCAAGGAAAACAATTCCCTAAAAACTAGAATTGATCAAATGCAAAAGAAAGTACAAAAGTTCACTGAAGAAAATAGTTCTTTAAAAATAAGAATAGAATGAAAGCAAACTAAAAACTGTATGGGACACCAGATGATGAAACAAAATCAAAACAGTTTTAAAAAAAAAAGAATTGAAGAATATATGAAATTTATCATTGGGAAAACAACCAACTTTGAAAATACATCCAGAAGTGGTTATATAAGAATTACTAGGCTACCTAAAAATTATGTTTAAAAAAAAGCCTTGAAAATATTTTTCATGATTTTAAATAGAGGAATACTGCCCTGAGATGTTGAAATAAAAGAGCAAAAGCAAGCAGTCAAAAAAAGAAACACTTCAAACAATATGGAGTTGCAATCAGGATTATACAGGATTTGGCAGATTCCACATTAAAGAACAAAGAGCTTGGCATATGATATATAAGAAGGCAAAGGAATTCTTATTACTATAAAGAATCATCACCAAAAATGAATATTACTTTTCAGGGAAAGATGGGTATTTAATGAAAAGGAGGACTTTCTAGCAATTCTAATTAAAAAACATCACTAAATAAAAGATTTGGCTTCCAGAAACTGGAACTGAGTGGATGCCCATCAATTGGAGAATGGCTGAATAAATTGTGGTATATGAATGTTATGGAATATTATTGTTCTGTACGTCATTTCTAGCAGGATAATTTCAGAAAGGTCTGGAGAGACTTACATGAACTGATGCTGAATGAAACAAGCAGGATCGGGAGATCATTATATACTTCAACAACAATACTATATGATGGTCAACATCTTCAACAATGAGATGAAACAAATCAGTTCCAATAGAGCAGTAATGAATTGAACCAGTTACACCCAGCGAAAGAACTCTGGGAAATGAGTATGAACCACTACATAGAATTCCCAATTGCTCTATTTTTGTTCGCCTGCATTTTGATTTCCTTCACAGGTTAATTGTACACTATTTCAAAATCTGATTCTTCTTGTGCAGCAAAATAGCTGTATATACATGCATGCATATATTGTATTTAACATATACTTTAACTTTTACAGGGGACCTCAAACTACGGCCCTGGAGTAGATGCAGCAGCTGAGGACGTTTATCCCCCTCACCCAGGGCTATGAAATTTCTTTATTTAAAGGCTCACAAAACAAAGTTTTTGTTTTTACTATAGTCTGGTCCTCCAACAATCTGAGGGAAAGCGAACTGGCCCCCTAATTAAAAAGTTTGAAGATCCCTGCTATTTAACATGTATTGGTCTACCTACCATCTGGGGGGGGGGGGGAGAAGGGGAAAAATTGGAACAAAAGGCTTTGCAATTGTCAATGCTGAAAAATTACCCATGCATATATCTTGTAAATAAAAATGCTATAATAAAAAAAGAAAAGAAAAGATTTGGCTTCTAAATGCAAGATTCAAAAGAAACAGAAAAAGGTTTAAAAAGAAATAAGAGAAAATACAAGAAATTTAATGAGGTTAAACTGCATATATTTCCAAATAACAAATAATCTATATAACTGAAACAATTTTATTACTATAAGAGCAATTACAAAGAGTATATGTGGAGAGAAGGCATGGATATAAGATAAGTTTTATGATCCCAAAAACAAAATAAAGGGATGAGAAAAAATTTTTCACTGAAAGAAGGAGGGGGAAAATTAAGTGGGAGAAATTACCCTTCATAAAAGCAGTATTAAAGAGAGATTTTATTATAGAGTTAGGAAAAATAATAACAAAATTCTTCTGGAAGAAAAAAAGGTCAAGAATTTCAGGAGAATTATTGAAAAAAAAAAACTGCAAAGGAAGGTGGCCTAGTTGTACCAGATCTAAAACTATATCATAAAACAGTGCTTATCAAAACCATTTGGTACTAGCTAAGAAATAGGGTAAGAGATCATTAGAATAGGTTAGGTTGACAAGACACAGTGATCGGTGACTATAATAATATAATATTTGATAAACTCAAAGATTTTAGCTTTTGGGATAAAATCTCACTATTTTTCTTTTTTTTAAATAACTTTTTATTGATAGAACCCATACCAGGGTAATTTTCTACAGTATTATCCCTTGCATTCACTTCTGTTCCGATTTTTCCCCTCCCTCCCTCCACCCCCTCTCCCAGATGGCAAACAGTAGTTTACATGTTGAATAGGTTACAGTATATCCTAGATACAACATATGTGTGCAGAACTGAACAGTTTTCTTGTTGCACAGGGAGAATTGAATTCAGAAGGTATAAATAACCCAGGAAGAAAAACAAAAATTCAAGCAGTTTATATTCATTTCCCAGTGTTCTATCTATCTTTGATCTATTGAAACTGAATTAGCTCTCTTTATCGAAGAGATCCACTTCCATCAGAATACATCCTCAAACAATATCATTGTTGAGGTATATAATGATCTCCTGGTTCTGCTCATTTCACTTAGCATCAGTTCATGTAAGTCTCACCAGTCCTCTCTATATTCATACCGCTAGTCATTCCTTACAGAACAATAATATTCCATAACGTTCATATACCACAATTAACTCAACCATTCTCCAATTGATGGGTATCCATTCATTTTCCAGCTTCTAGCCACTACAAACAGGGCTGCCATAAACATTTTGGCACATACAGGTCTCTTTCCCTTCTTTAGTATCTCTTTGGGGTATAAGCCCAGTAGAAACACTGCAGGATCAAAGAGTATGCACAAAAATCTCACTATTTTTCAAAAATTGCTGGGGAAACTGGGGGAAAAAAAGTATGGCAGAAATGAGATACTAATCCACACTTAACACCAAGATAAGGTCAAAATGGGTTCCTGACAGACATAAAAAGGTGATACTATAAGCAAATTAGGAAGGAAAAGGTTAATCTATTTCTCAGATCTGTGGAGAAGGGAGAAATTCGTGGCCAAAGAATAAATACAAAATATTATGAAATACAAAATGGATTATTTTAATTAGATTAAATTTAAAAAGTTTTATGCAAATAAAACCAATTCAGTCAAGATTAAAAAGGAAATAATAAGTTGGGAAAACATTTTACACCCAGTGTTTCTGATAAAGACCTTATTTCTAAAATATGCAGAGAATTGACTCAAATTTATAAACATACAAGTCATTCCCCAATTAATAAATGGCCAAAGCATATGAACAGACAATGTTCAGATGAAAAGTTTAAAGCATTTCTAGTCATATGACAAAAATGTTCTAAATCATTATTAATTAGAGAAATGCAAATTAAGACAATTTCACAACTCTCAGATTGGCTAAAATGACAAGACAAAATAGTGACAAATGTTGAAGTAGATGTGGGAAAACTGGGATACCCTTCATTGTTGGTGGAGTTATGAACTGATTAAACCATTCTGGAGAGCAAGTTGGAACTATGACCAAAGGGCTGTAAAACAGTACATACCCTTTGATCCAGCATTAGCTCTACTGGGTTTATATCCCATAAAGATAACAAAAATGGGAAAAGGACCCATATGTGCAAAAATATCTGTAGCAGCCCTTTTTATAGTGGCAAGGAACTGGAAACTAAATGACATGGGCCAAGCAATTGAGGAGTATATAATCTAGAAGTTATTCATTATTTCAAAAATGATGCCGATAGTACACTATCAATATGAAAGAAAAGTTCTTCTGAAAATCGATCCATTAATTTCCATCAATGAGCCATCAAAACTCACCAAAAAGCCTGTCAATTAGGGAATGGCTGAAAAAGTTATTATATATAATGTAATGGAATATTATAATTCTATAATAAATGATGAGCAGACTGATTTCAGAAAAGGCTGGAAAGATTTACAAGAACTGATCCTACGTGAAGTAAGCAAAACCAAGGAAACATTGCCATCGCAATTACAAAATTATGTGATGATCAACTGTGATGGACTTGACTCGTCTTCAATATTGGGGTGATTCAAGGCAATTACAATAGACTTGTGATGGTAAGAGCCATTCTCACATAGAGAAAAGTATGGAGATTGAATGTAATTCCAAAGCATACTATCTTCACCTTTAGTTGTTGTTTGTTTGCTTATTTTTCTCTTTTTTTTTTCTTTTTGATCAGATTTTTTATGCTGCTTGACAAATATGGAAATATGTTTAGGAAAACTGAAAATGTTTAACCTATATTGGATGCTTGATATCTAGGGGAGGAGGTAAAGAAATAGAGGGAAAAAAAGGTTTTGCAATAGTGAATGTTAAAAGCTATCTTCATGTATTTGGGAAGATAAAATAGCTATTACAAAATTTAAAAAAAATAAAAATGACAATTGAAAAAAATATTATAATGGAAGGGAAGATAGCAAAGCTTAAACCTTACTCTCCTCAAAATTGACTCAAAGAAAGAATTACATACACAATCAATTGGATATAGAAATCTATCTTACAGTATAAGGAAGCAAAAAGTAATGGAGATAAGAGAAGGGAAAGGGGAAATAAATAAAAGGGAGAGTATATTAAGTAAGCAATGATTAGAAATGAAACACTTGAGAAAAGGAAAAAATTGATGTGTAAGAGATACAGGGGAATATGCAAACAAAAAATAGCATGAAGTGAAATGAAGCTAGTAATCATAATTTTAAATTAGTTATTCCTCCATAAAATGAAAGCAGATAACTGAATGGACTAAAATCAGAATCCTGTAATATATTGTATACAAAAAATACACATTTAAAATCAGATATACCTACATGATAAAGGTACAGGACTGGAACAGAATCTATTATGCTTGTTGGTGGAGTTGTGAACGAATCCAACCATTCTGGAGAGCAATCTGGAATTATGCCCAAAAAGTTATCAAATTGTGCATACCCTTTGATCCAGCAGTGTTTCTATTGGGCTTATATCCCAAAGAAATACTAAAGAAGGGAAAGGGACCTGTATGTGCCAAAATGTTTGTAGCAGCCCTGTTTGTAGTGGCTAGAAACTGGAAAATGAATGGATGCCCATCAATTGGAGAATGGTTGAGTAAATTGTGGTATATGAATGTTATGGAATATTATTTTTCTGTAAGAAATGACCAGCAGGATGAATACAGAGAGGACTGGCGAGACTTACATGAACTGATGTTAAGTGAAATGAGCAGAACCAGGAGATCATTATACACTTCGACAACGATATTGTATGAGGACATATTTTGATGGAAGTGGATTTCTTTGACAAAGAGACCTAACTGAGTTTCAATTGATAAATGATGGACAGAAGCAGCTACACCCAAAGAAAGAACACTGGGAAACGAATGTGAACTATCTGCCTTTTTGTTTTTCTTCCTGGGTTATTTATACCTTCTGAATCCAATTTTCCCTGTGCAACAAGAGAACTGTTCGGTTCTGCAAACATATATTGTATCTAGGATATACTGCAACATATCTAACATATATAGGACTGCTTGCCATCTAGGGGAGGGGGTGGAGGGAGAGAGGGGAAAAATCGGAACAGAAACGAGTGCAAGGGATAATGTTGTAAAAAAAATTACTCTGGCATGGATTCTGTCAATATAAAGTAATTATTAAATAAAAATTAAAAAAAAAAGAAGAAGAATCTATTATGCTTTAGCTGAAGCAAAAAAAGGAGGGGTATCAATCTTAATCTCAAACAATGCAAAGCAAAAATACATTTATTTAAAAGAAATCAAAAAGAAAATTATATATTGCTGAACTATACCATAGAAAATGAAGTCATATCAATGTTAAACATATATGGCCACAATGGTATAACATCTACATTTTTGAAGATGTTTAATGTTTTACATAAGGAATAAAACTATACTAGCAGAGGACCAACTTTTTCTTCTCAGAACAAGATACATTAAACAATTTTTAAAAATAAACAGAAGAGAAAATAATGAAGTAAATAAAATTCTAGAAGAGTTGGATATAGCAGTTCTCTGGAGAGAAATTGATGGGAATAGAATGGAATATATTTTTCTCAGTGGTAAATGTCAGCTATACAAAATATACAAATATGGTCATGTAGTAGGAAAAAACTTCAGAATCAAATGCAGAAAAGCAAAAATATTAAATGCATCTTTTCTCAGATCGTAATGTAACAAAAATTACATACAATAATTGACAATGGAAAGATTATAAAATTAATTTTAAATCAAATAATCCAATCCTAAAAAGACAAGTAGGACAATCACAGAAATAATGAATTATTTCATTAAATAAAATAACAAGAAGTAAGTGCACCAAAACTTATGGGATGTGGTCCAAGTAGTATTTAGAGGGAATTTATATGTATAATTGATCACATCAGTAAAATAAAGAAAAAAGTAGATCAATGAATTTTGCATGCAACGATAACAACAACAAAAACCTAGAAAAAGAACAAATTAAAAATCACTACTTAAACACCAAATTGGAAATCCTGAAAATCGAAGGGAAATTTAATAAAAATTAAAAGGAAGAGAATTATTGAAATAATAAATACAACTAAAAACCTGTTTTATCAGAAAAAAAACAAGCTAGAAAAACAATTGGTTAATTGGTTTGAAAAAAGGAAAGTTTGCTTGTATCAAAAATAAAATGAAATGATTCATAACCAATAAAGAAAACAATATGACAATTATTAGGAGCTATTTTGCACAACTGTATGCCAATAAATTTGACAATCTAAATTAAATTGATGGATAGCTACCAAAAAATACTCAGATTAACAGAAGAAGAAATAAAATTTTTAAATAACCCAATCTCAGAAAAAAGAAATTGAATAAGCCATCAATGAACTTTCTAAGAAAAACACTTCCAGGACAGATGGAGTTAGCAGTGAATTCTACCAAACATTTTAAGAGTAATTAATCCCAATACTATAAAATCTATTTGGAAAAGTAGGTGAAGGAGAAATCCAGCCAATTTCCTATATCACAAATACAATCTGATACCCAAACCAGGAAAAGCCAAAACAGAGAAAGAACATTATAAACCAATTTTTCTAATGAATATATTGATCCAAAAATTCTAAATAAAACATTAGGAAAGTGATTATAGTAATGTATCACAAGGATCCTACAGTATGACCAGGTGGGATCTATGCCAGCAATGCAGGGCTGGTTCAATATTAGGAAAACTAGCAGGGTAATTGACCATATCAATAGCAAAATGAAAAGAAATTTTGATTATCTCAACAGATGCAGAAAAAGCTTTTGAAAAATATAGACATTACAAGAATAAATGAAGCTTACTTGAAAATGATAAGTAATATCTATAAATAATATAATATATATAAATAAGTAATATATAAAACCATCAGTAAGTCTTATCTATAATGGGGATAAACTATAAGCTTCCCAACTACAATCAAAGGTAAAGCAAGGATGATCTTTATCACTTCTATTCTTCAATATTATCTATAAATGATGTTTTCTATAGCAATAAGAGAAGAAAAAAATAAAGAAATTATAAGAGGCAAAAAATTCTGTTTTGTATAATTTGTATTTTTGGAATTATTCATCCATATCATTTAGATTGTCAAATTTCTTGGCATGTTAATTAGGCAAAATAGCCCTTAATAATTATATTAATTTCCTCTTCATTTGGTGGTTAATTGATCTTTCATTTTTGATACTAGTTCTTTGATTTTCTTTCTTTTTTTTTGAAAGTAATTAACCAATGGTTTTTCAATTTTATTGTTCCCCCCCCCCAAAAAAAAAAAAAACCAGCTTCTAGTTTTATCTATTAATGCAATGTTTTCCTTGCTTTTAATTTTATTAAACTATCCTTTGAGTTTTGGCATTTTCAATGTGATCTTAATTGGTGATTTTTTTATTTTCATTTTTCCAGTTATTTTGTTTTGGTTTTTTTTGTTTTAGTTGCCTGCCCAATTCATTGATGTGCAATGAGGAAACAAACTATCATTCTTTACAGATTGTATAATGTTATACTTGGAGAAACCTAGAGAATCAACTAAAAATTACTTATTTTTTTTTAAATTTCAACAGAGTTGGAGCATACAAAATAAAGCCATATAAATCACCAACATTTCTGTGTACTTTCAATGTGTACCTACAAATTAATGGAGAATTATACAAACCCTACTAATCACTTAAAGAAAACTTTGAACTTTAATAAAAAACAACTTTTCAAAGTTGTAATGTGTACAATGTGTTCAAAGTGTAATGACACTACAAGATTGTTAAAATCTTGAAGAGAGGTTAACAGAGTACAGAATATTAAATGATACAGTAGGACATTGGTATCAAATTCAAAAAGAAATATAGTTAAAGATCCACGATAGCCACATATTAATTTAGTTTTAAAATGTAAAATCATCTATGTTTTATTGCAGTTTTATATGTTTTGTTAAGTATTTCTTCATTATATTTTAGTTCAGTTCATTTTGCACTTGAGAATATTGTGGGTTGCATGCCAAAAAAATCTACTGTGGAAAGTCCAATATGAGAGCAGGCATGGTTCTTAGATCTGAAAATGTTAGAATGCAAAACATTAAAACTAGAAGGGGCTTTAATGCATTAAATAATGAAATATAGAATGAGAGAACCAAATTAAGTCTTAAAGAATTCTGAAATATATTTTAAAAGTGTTAATTTTCCAACCTCATTTATTGGATGAGAAAACTGACAAGTAGAGTGACAAAGACACTTAGGTGCTCTGAGATGCTTCCAAATTATAATATTCCACATTTCATTTCTTTGACAAAGAGACCTAACTGAGTTTCAATTGATAAATGATGGACAGAAGCAGCTACACCCAAAGAAAGAACACTGGGAAACGAATGTGAACTATCTGCATTTTTGTTTTTCTTCCCGGGTTATTTATACCTTCTGAATCCAATTCTCCCTATGCAACAAGAGAACTGTTCGGTTCTGCAAACATATATTGTATCTAGGATATACTGCAACATATCTAACATATATAGGACTGCTTGCCATCTAGGAGAGGGGGTGGAGGGAGAGAGGGGAAAAATCGGAACAGAAACGAGTGCAAGGGATAATGTTGTAAAAAAAATTACCCTGGCATGGATTCTGTCAATATAAAGTAATTATTAAATAAAAATTAAAGAAAAAAGAAAAAAATTCCACATTCCATGAATCTATCCCTTATGTAGCATAATTCCTCTGATAAAAGAAAAAATGAAATATCTAAAATGCTTACTAAATGATTAGCAATCAAGAAAGTGATATTCAGTGTTCTCTTTGAGGGTCACCAGCTGAAACGAAAGGGTCAGATTCTTCTTTCCAAAATAGCTGCAACTGATTTGTTAAACATTTAAAAAGATTTGTTATTGTTATCATTAGTGCCTTTTCAATTGTATGGCATTATAAGTATTAGTTTCAGTTTCCTTAATACTTTCATTGAAAGGTAATTATGTTATGAATATTAACTTTTAGAAGGATGTTATTTATAACTGAATAAAGAGAAGCAGCACTTTGACAAATTGAAAGGATAATGATATTTTAGTTTATTTCTCCTCACTTCTATATTTACATTGATGTTATTATTGCTATACTTTACAAATTTTAACAGTCATTAGCAATAAATGTTTTGTTTTTCATCTTTAATTATGGTGTTCAGTCAGACAGCAGACATGGTTGTCTGGGTTAAAGATATATGTCTGGGTTAAAGGTATATGTCTGTCAATTCTCAGACAAAGAAATTGAAACTATTTCTAGCCATATGAAAAGATGCTCCATGTCATTATTAATCAGAGAAATGCAAATTAAGACAACTCTGGGATACCACTACACACCTGTCAGACTGGCTAGAATGACAGGGAAAGATAATGGAGAATGTTGGAGGGGATGGGAAAACAAGGACACTGATACATTGTTGGTGGGATTGTGAATACATCCAACAGTTCTGGAGAGCAATTTGGAACTATGCTCAAAAAGTTATCAAACTGTGCGTACCTTTTGATCCAGCAGTATTACTACTGGGATTATATCCCAAAGAGATCATAAATAAGGGAGAGGGATCTGTATGTGCACAAATGTTTGTGGCAGCCCTCTTTGTAGTGGCCAGAAACTGGAAACTGAGTAGATGCCCATCAATTGGAGAATGGCTGAATAAATTGTGGTATATGAATATTATGGAATATTGTTGTTCAGTAAGAAATGATCAGCAGGATGATTTCAGAAAGGCCTGGAGAGACTTACACAAACTGAAGCTGAGTGAAATGAGCAGGGCCAGGAGATCATTATATATTTCAACAACAATACTACATGATGATCAATTCTGATGGATGTGGTCCTCTTCAACAATGAGATGAACCAAATCAGTTCCAATAGAGCAGTAATGAATTGAACCAGCTACACCCAGCAAAACAACTCTGGGAGATGTCTAAGAACCATTACATTGAATGTCTAATCCCTATATTTTTACCTGCCTGCATTTTGGATTTCCTTCACAGGCTAATTGTACAATATTTCAGAGTCCAATTTCAGAGTCTGATTCTTTTTGTACAGCAAAATAACGGTTTGGTCATGTAAAAAATATTTCCGAGTCCGATTCTTTTTGTACAGCAAAATAACGGTTTGGTCATGTATACTTGTTGTATATCTAATTTATATTTTAATATATTTAACATCTACTGGTCATGCTGCCATCTAGGGGAGGGGGTGGGAGGAAGGAGGGGAAAAATTGGAACAAAAGGTTTGGCAATTGTCAATGCTGTAAAAATACCCATACATATAACTTGTAAATAAAAAGCTATTTAAAAAAAAAAAAAAGATATATGTCTGTGATGTCATGGTTTCTATTTTCCTCTTTCCACAACGTACTCTACCATAGAGAAAAGTAAAACTATTTTGGAAAATGTATCTCAAGGTTAAAAATTAAGTTCAAAAATACAGTTTCACTATTGTTGTTCAGTTGTATCCAACTGTTTCTGACCCCATTTGGGATTTTTTCAGCACAAATACAATTATAAATGAAAAAAAAAATAAACCCAACAACATCAAATGTAGAGTTCATGAATATATTCTTCGGGTAGAGTTAAAGGTCATTAGTATTCAATAGAATTATAATCTTATTACAAAAATGTTATTTGTCTATTTTAACAGAAAACTTTACCTACATGAAAATTATTTTGTGATATCTTGGTATTCAGTTAAGGAAAATAAAGCAGAAATCAAAAATCAACAATCAAAGACCAAAATCAACTCTAAGTCAGATGAAAGAATAAAGATGAGAAATATTGAAAGACTGTAAAGAATACTATATAAGAATACTTATATAGTTGGACAGATAGGATATTTAATTGATCGAGAATCTCTAGATGGATAATGAGATGTTTCTATGTTTGAATATGATAAAAAGCATAGATGGATATATATTTGGGAAATTGGGCAGTGCAGTCAACAATGTTAAGCTGTTCCTAGCGGCAAAAACTTATTTTAACACCAATTTTTTTGATGATGCTATATCCCTGTGAACTGTTGAATACTTCAATCTCTGGAAAACTGAATATGCAGATATCTCAAAGATCAAAAGAAAAAATATAGCAGGCATAAATCAACTATAGGGTTTTTCTTTTTTTAAAAAAAACTTTTTATTGATAGAACCCATGCCAGGGTAATTTTTTACAGCATTATTCCATTCATTCACGTCTGTTCTGATTTTTCCCCTTCCTCCCTCCACACCCTCCCCTAGATGGCAAGCAGTCCTATTACATGTTGAGTAGGTTACAGTATATCCTAGATACAATAGATGTGTGCAGAACCGAACAGTTTTCTTGTTGCACAGGGAGAATTGAATTCAGAAGGTATAAATAACCCAGGAAGAAAAACAAAAATGCAAGCAGTTTGTATTCATTTCCCAGTGTTCTTTCTTTGGATGTAGCTGCTTCTGTCCATCATTGATCAATTGAAACTGAATTAGCTCTCTTTATCGAAGAGATCCATTTCCATCAGAATACATCCTCAAACAGTATCGTTGTTGAGGTATATAATGATCTCCTGGTTCTGCTCATTTCACTTAGCATCAGTTCATGTAAGTCTCACCAGTCCTCTCTGTATTCATCCTGCTGGTCATTCCTTACAGAACAATAATATTCCATAACATCCATATACCACAATTTATTCAATCATTCTCCAATTGATGGGCATCCATTCATTTTCCAGCTTCTAGCCACTACAAACAGGGCTGCCACAAACATTTTGGCACATACAGGTCCCTTTCCCTTCTTTAGTATCTCTTTGGGGTAGAAGCCCAGTAGAAACACTGCTGGATCAAAGGGTATGCACAGTTTGATAACTTTTTGAGCATAGTTCCAAATTGCTCTCCAGAATGGCTGGATGTGTTCACAATTCCACCAACAATGTATCAGTGTCCCTGTTTTCCCACATCTCCTCCAACATTCCACATTATCTTTCCCTGTCACTCTAGTCAATCTGACAGGTGTGTAGTGGTATCTCAGAGTTGTCTTAATTTGCATTTCTCTGATTAATAATGATTTGGAGCATATTTTCATATGTCTATAAATAGTTTCAATTTCTTCATCTGAGAATTGTCTGTTCATATCCTTTGAAACTATAGGGTTTTTCTAACAATTAGTTGCATATAAGAAGCAACATAAAAGATATTATTCAAAATATTATATATATACACATATGTACATGTATATACATATATATCTACATATATGTATGTGTGTAGGTTTATATATACAAGAGAAGGAACAAAGTTAATCATCCAGTAAGAAAAAAGGATAAAATAGATGGCCAGACTAAGTGCTGAATTAATATCAGGTCAAAAAAAAAAAAAAGTAATGTGATTACCACGTATTTAAAATCAGCCGGAGTCAGGAATTCAGGTTAAAAAAATCTTCAATCTTTATTCTCAGTAGAGGTGAAGAAAGCAATATGGGCAGATGTGACAGGAAGCCAGCTAGCAGAGGGGGATTGGAGGTCAAGGGCGGTCCCAATAGCAATGCGAGCAGCTATGTCAAGATGCCAGCCAGCAGTCTCTCTTTCTGCTTCCCTTTCCACTCCCCTTTCCATTCCCCTGCCTCCATCCACCAAAATCATCATTTCCTATACAACACATCAGGACTTGCACAAAGAGTGGGCGGGGGCCATTCTTTCTCCAAGCATATATATTAATAGAGTATGGTCCAATTACTAGTTAGCCTCACGTGCTTGGGACCTCAGTGCATCAACTCAAGCCTCAGCCCATTACAGTAATGGAATAATATCTGTGGTATGTTTAGTAGACTACTATGGAGGATTTATGATAGAATATGGACAAAGATAAGATGGCATAGGAAGATTTCAATATATACCTTAGAATACATACATTAATGATATCAAAGATCTCTGTACATTATTATCTAATCTATTGATATACCACAAGGACTTTAATACTTTGCATCCTTGTTGACATTTCACTTTTAGGAATTCTAGGCTGCTCCATCTACTATACAGTTCAACTATTTTATATGTACTATTTCCTCCAATTTCATTGTGAGCTCCTTAAAAGAAGAGATTGTCTTATGTTTTCCTCATCTCATATATGTAATCATAATGCTTGGCATACAGTAATTACCAAATAAATGCATTTTATTACTTAAATCATTAATATTTTAAAAACCTTCAAAACAGAGCACAATTTAAAATCAGAGAGATCATAACTTATAAGAGAATTAGGCAGAATGTATATATGAATAGAGTAAAAGTAGATAAGGAAATTAGTGAATTTAATAAGGAAGCAATGGAAAAGAATTAGAGAATTTTGGAGAGAAAGAATAGCTATTTGTCTTCACTGTAGAATATGTGGGAAATACATATTAGAAAAAAGCTGGAATAAGGTGAGTAAAGACTGCAGAAGACCAGGAATGTCCATAAAGAAGTTTGCATTTAATTTATAAGATAAAAGTTTATAGGATAAGTCCTACTTTTAACTTTTTACCTTTTTACAGAGGGTGTGTGTGTGTATGTGTGTGTGTGTGTGTGTGTAAATATAATAAAGAAAAATTAGAAGCAAAGAGAGAAAAGAAGTGAACATTTCATGGTGAAAATGTCATTCTCTCATTTGTGAATAAATATTACAAGAAAAAAGGATAATACAGAACTCTTAAGCTGAAAGTTTAAGGGAGAAGGGAAGAGTTCAAAAAAGATTAGCCTACCATAATAAAAATGCTAATAGTAATTTGTCAATAAAATATTCTTCCCATAATGATGCAGAACTAAACTTGAAGAATTAAAGATTATGCTATCAAGAGCAGAATCTCTTGAAGAATTCAAATAATCCACAACTGCTTTAATGATCATCCAAAAAGTAGACGTTGTGTCATCCAAAACCAAGCCAACTAAGTTTAGAGACACTCATTAGAAAGATTCACACATAAGATAATGAAGTTTATTTTCTTATTTGACAATTTTATTTTGCTTTAAATGATAGATTTAGCCAGCTATAATTTCAAAATAGTATTTTGAAGTGATATTCTTTTTTTCACCATTTTTATTATGAATTTAACCATAACCAAAGTTACACTATACAAAGGACAAAATACAATATATAAAGGACAGAAAAGGGTTATATATTAAACTGTGAGCTTTTCTTATATAGTTCTAGTACAGTTATATACTTATAATGGTAAATTTAACATGGTAGTAACAAAATTGTTTTTCCCCTATCTCTTTTCAACTGAGTATATTTTAATTTTTCATCAGAATTCTTTGCTTTTCTTGCATCACTATAACTATTCAATCATGCTTATGCAATCAGGTCTTCCCTTCCCCTCTAAGAGGTAGCAAATAAAACTCACTTACAAATCGTGTTTGAAAATGATGGATTCTAGGGCAGCTATTTGGTGCAGTAGATAGAGCACCAGCTCTGGAGTCAAAAGGACTTGAGTTCAAATTTGCCCTCAGACACCTAACACTTCTTAGCTGTGTGACCCTGGGCAAGTCACTTAATCCCAATTGCCTCACAAAAAAAAAAGAAAGAAATGAAAGAAAATGACTGATTCTCCACCACCTACTTTCAGCCATTAGGTAGAAAGCATACTTCACTATAAGTGTTTTGGAATTTTCATTGGGGCATTGCATTTCACAGAGTTTTTAAATTTTTAAAGATATTTTCTTTATATTATAGTGCCATTATAAAAATGATTCTCTTAGAATTCTCCTTATGCTCAGTCCACTCTAAAAAAGTTCATCTATATAATCTCAAATTTATCTAAATCTCTTCCTTTCATCATTTTATTGCATTACAAATTCATTAGATTCAAAGAAGATAATTTATTAAGAAATTTTGCAGTGATGAGGCACCACTTTGGTTCTAACTCTTTACTACAACCACAATAACATATAATGAATATTTATATGTGTATATGTATATGTATGTATATATATATATATATTCTTTTCCTTTGTCTTTGTTTGGAGTGAAGGACAGACACAATTTGGTGACAGTTAATTTCCAGAATAGTTAGAACAGCTTACATTTGCAATAACAGTGTTTTGGTCTACATACTCTAATATTACCCTTCCAACAGTTACCACTTTCTCTTTTGTGTCATTTTTGCAAATGTGATGGGAATATGCTGAAACCATAAAAATACTTTAAGTTGCATTTATCTTAATGATTGTCAAATTACAATTTTTCAGATGATTATTGATAGCTTGTACTTTTTTGAAAAGTGCCTATCTATTGACCCACACCTAACATTATATACCAAGGTAAGTTGAAATGGCTTCATGATATATACATAAAGAATGATATTATAAACAAATTAGAAGAATATAGGATAGTTTACCTCTTATATCTATGGAGGAGGAGGGGATTTATGACCAAAGAAAAACTAGAGATCATTATTGATCACAAAATAGATAATTTTGATTATACTAAACTAAAAAGGTTTTGTACTCATAAAACTAATGCAGACAAGATTAGAAGGGAAATAATAAATTGGGAAAACATTTTACACTCAAAGGTTCTGATAAAGCCCTCGTTTCTAAAATACATACAGAATTAACTCAAATTTATAATAGTTCAAGCCATTCTTCAATTGATAAAGAGACAAAGAAAATGAACAGACAACTTTCAAATGAAGAAATTGAAACTATATGTAGTCACATGAAAAAGTGCTCCAAATCATTACAGATCAAATGCAAATTAAGAAAATTCTGAGATACTACTACACACCTGTCAGATTGGCTAAGATGACAGGAAACAATAATGACCAATGTTGGAGAGGATGTGGGAAAACTGGGACATTGTCACATTGTTAATAGGACTATGAATGAATCCCACCATTCTGGAGAGCAGTTTCAAACTATGCTCAAAAAGTTATCAAACTGTGCATACCCTTTGATCCAGCAGTGTTTCTACTGGGATTATATCTCAAAGAGATCTTAAAGAAGGGAAAGGAACCCACATGTGCAAAAATATTTTGGCAGCCCTTTTCATAGTGGCAAGAAACTGGAACCTGAGTGGATGCCCATCAATTAGAGAATGGCTGGGTAAATTGGGGTATATGAATGCTATGGAATCTTATTGTTCTGTAAAAAACGATCACCAGGACAATTTCAGAGAGGCTTAGAGAGACTTACAAGAATTGATGCTAAGTGAAATAAGCATATACACATATATAAGAAATACACAGCAACAACAAGATGATCAATTCTGATGGACATGGCTCTCTTCAATAATGAGACTATTCAAACCAGTGCCATTTGTTCAGTAATGAAGAGAGCCATCTACACCCAGAGAGAGAGGATTGTGGGAACTGAGTGTGGACCACAACATAGCATTCTCATTCTCTCTGTTGTTAGTTTGTTACATTTTATTTTTTTTCCAATTTTTTTTTCCTTCCTTCTTGATCTGATTTTTCTTATGCAATAAGATAACTGTATAAATATGTATACATATATTGGATTTAATATATATTTAACATGTCTAGCATGTACTACATGCTAGTTGGGGACTTCCTCTTCCTCCTTCCTCTTCCACAGGTTTGAGGGTTTAGACAGAATTTTGCAGATATGTGTTGTGGGACGATGGAGAGTAAATCAGTACTTTTTGCTGGATCAATGTGTTAATGTTGAAAAATTACACATGCATATGTTTTGAAAAACAAAGCTTTAATAAAAAATTAAAAATCAAATTTAAAAGTGTCTCTCCATAACCATTGATCACTTATTTATTGAAACATTATTAATGTTATATTTCTATCACATATTTACATCAACTCCATATATCTTAGATATCAAATCTTTTTCAGAGCCATTTACTCTTCATATTCCAACAGTATTAATTTTGCTTTCATAGAAATATTTAAATTTTATGAAATCTTTATTGTCAGTTTCATCTTTTTATGATCATCTCTATCTGAGGTTTTCTCAATAAGCTCCTCTCTTGCTCTCAGAGTAGGGAAGGCATAAGCTTCTTTCTCCTCTAATTTGTTGATGATTTGCATTTTTATATTTAGCTTATATATAAGGGGATAAAATGTTTAACCCTTATAACTCTTACATTAGTCTTCTAATTTGGATTGGGTTTGTGAATTATATTGATGGAAAGGTATCAATAGTCATTAAATGATATAGCTTCAAAGGAAAAAAAACTGAAGTAATAAGTTATTGTTGGGCCCTGATCTACCTTAATTGAATTTAGAGAACTCAGGTTAGGGAGATTAACAGTGCCAAAGGGAGAGCACTCACCTGGAAAATAGTGTGGGAGAGACTTTTGTTCAAGCTAAGTTTAAAATGGATAAATAGAAAACAGAAGAAAGTTTATAGTCAGGAATTCCTAAAAGCAGCTGAAATAGAAGACCTGGCATGAGTATAACATTTGACATTATGAGCTGAGAAAAGCCCAAAGTTTAAAAGAAGTCCATACAGAGTGAGGTCAAGAAAAGACTATGGTGTGAGAGAAAAAGAATTTAAGGAATGATGATGATAGTGATGGTGGTGATGATGATGATGAAACATCTTTAAAACATTTTTTATGAAAACAAGGTGATTCTGGTTTTGAATACTTTTAACTATAAAGTGATTAACAATTTACAAAGCCTTTACAATGTACAAAATCCTTTCCAATATGTTATCTAACTCGATCCAAACAATTGCTATAAATATATCAGAAAAAGTGATTGGAGCTCCATTTATTTCCCTTTCCCAGCTAATAATTCCCAAGCTCTTTATCATTGGGCCAATAAAATTCTGTGTTGGGTTAATCCTTGAAAAAACAGAGTAGATTATCCTGGTGGGGAAAACAATTTATATGGGCTATGAAGTACATAGCATTTCAGGGAAATTTCTAGCTCAATATGAACATGTAAATCTTTCTAAAATGATTTCTATAAGTGAAAAATGTGTGTGTGTGTCTTAAACAATAATTTCAAAAAGACAAGCACACAATCATTCTTTTGAAGGAAATGAAGTTAGATTCCAAGTCAATAATTATCTTAGATACTACTGGGAATTCTTGACAAGAGCTCATAGAAGAAATGCTATCACCTATAGGAGATCTTTCCAGATCTTTCCATCTGTTAAGGTTCTTTTTTTGTGTGTAATTTCTTATTATAGCTTTTTATTTACAAGATATGTGCATGGGTAATTTCAGCATTGAAAATTGCAAAATCTTTTGTTCCAATTTTTCTGCTCGCTCCTCCCACCCCCTCCCCCAGATGGCAAGTTGACTAATATATGTTGAATATGTTAAAATATAAGTTAAATACAATATATGTATACATGTCCATACAGTTATCTTGCTCCACAAAAAGAGTTGGACTTTGAAATAGTGTACAATTAGCCTGTGAAGGAAATCAAAAATGCAGGTGGACAAAAATAGAGGGATTGGAAATTCTATGTAGTGGTTCATACTCATGTCCCAGAGTTCTTTTGCTGGGTGTAGCTGGTTCAATTCATCATTGCTCTAATGGAACTTATTTGGTTCATCTCATTGTTGAAAAGGACCACATCCAACAGAATTGATATATATTGAAATATATAATGATCTCCAAGTCCTGCTCATTTCACTCAGCATCAGTTCATGTAAGTCTCTCCAGGCCTTTCTGAAATCATCCTGCTGGTCATTTCTTACAGAACAATAATATTTCATAATATTCATATACCACAATTTATTCAGCCATTCTCCAATTGATGGGCATTCACTCAATTTCCAGTTTCTGGACACTACAAAGAGGGCTGCCACAAACATTGTTGCACATACAGGTCCCTTTCCCTTCTTTAAGATCTCTTTTAGATATAAGCCCAGTAGTAACACTGCTGGATCAAAGGATATGCACAGTTTGATACCTTTTGGAGCATAGTTTCAAATTGCTCTCCAGAATGGCTGGATGTGTTCACAATTCCACCAACAATATATCAGTCTCCCAGTTTTCCCACATCCCCTCCAACATTCTGCATTATCTTTCCCTGTCATTCTAGCCAATCTGACAGGTGTGTGGTGGTATCTCAGAGTTGTCTTAATTTACATTTCTCTGATTAATAATGACTTGGAACATCTTTTTTTCTTATGGCTAGAAATAGTTTCAATTTCTTCATCTGAGAATTGTCTGTTCATATCCTTTTACCATTTATCAATTGGAGAATGGCTTGATTTCTTATAAATTAGAGTCAATTCTCTATATATTTTGGAAATGAGGCCTTTATCAGAACCTTTGACTGTAAAAATGTTTTCCCAGTTTATTGTGTCCCTTCTAATCTTGTCTGCATTAGACTTGTTTGTACAAAAAAACTTTTCAATTTAAAATAATAAAAATTTTCTATTTTGTGATCAATAATGATCTCTAATTCTTCTTTGGTCATAAATTCCTTCCTCTTCCACAGGTCTTAGAGATAAACTATCCTATCTTCTTCCAATTTATTTATAATCTCATTTTTTATGCCTAGGCATGAACCCAATTTGAACTTATCTTGGTGTACGGTGTTAAGTGTGGGTCAATGCCTAGTTTCCACCATACTACTTTCCAATTTTCCCAGCAGTTTTTGTCAAACAGTGAGTTCTTATTCCAAAAGCTGGGATCTTTGGGTTGTTAATTTTCTTAACCCCATGCCATCCCCACATACTTGGTATGCATTTTGTGTCTACAGTATTTTATTTTTTATTGTAGCAAGTTTGTTTTTAATACACATTGCTTTATAAATCATGTTGGAAGAAAAAAATCAAAGCAAAATGGAAAACCCATGGGAGAGATTTAAAAAAAAAAAGAAAAAAGAAGTGAACATAAAATTTGTCAATCTAAATTCAGCCTCCTTAGTTCTTTTTCTGGATGTAAACAGCATTTTCTATCCAAAGTCTGTTGGGATTGCTTTGGACCACTGAACTACTGAGAAGAGCCAAGACTTTCACAGTTGATCATTACACATTCTTGCTGATACTGTGTAGAATGTAATCCTGGTTCTGCTTGTTTCATCACAGCATCAGTTCATGTACATCTTTGCAGGCTTTTCTATAATAGAAATAGAAACAGAACAATAATATTCCATTACTTTTATGTACCACAATTTGTTCAGCCATTCCTCAAATGATGAGCATCCACTCCTTTTCTAATTCTTTGCTACCACAAAAAGAGCTGCTACAAACATTTTTGCACATGTAGATCCTTTTCCCCTCTTTATGACTTCCTTAGTATACAAACCCAATAATGGCACCACTGGCTCAAAAGGCATGCTCATTTTATAGCTCTTTGGGCACAGTTCCAGATTGCTCTCCAAAATGGTAGAATCACTCCACAACTCCATCAACAATGAATCAGTGGCTCAATTTTCCCACATCCCCTCCAACATCTATCATTATCTTTTCCTATCATCTTAGCAATCTGAGAGGTGTGAGGACATTTTATTTTGTCTACATATAAACCTCATAAGCTTCTTGGAAAAAATAATGTGTGTGTTTATAAATTCTATTTGAGTAAGAAGAATAAAAAAATAAATGAGAATAGGAAGTTAAGGAATAAATAAAGTAAAAAATTGATGTGTGATTGGTCCAGTAGATACACAGGAAGAGAGTCAAAGATAAAAATTCCTGCCAATTACTTTGTAGAGAAAGTGACATTTCAGCTGATCAGACAGTGAGCCAGATTTAGAAGCAAGAGTTAATATTTGGACTTTTCAATCTGACTCTCAGTCAGTCAGAAAGAATTTTTAAGTACTTATTATGTGTCAGTAAGTGAAATGTCCGATGTATTTCTTTCAAGTATTATCTCAAGAATTTCCAATCTACTCTGACATTTTGTAAATTTTAAATGGTTGTATAAATTATGAGTCACGATTACTAGTTTTGTAGTTAGATCACTTTGCAAAAGAGATGAACCCAGCAAATATTATATTCTCCTTTGCTTTATTAGTCTGCTCCTCATCAAAAGTAGACATGACATATTGTTTTATTACTGCTCCAAATAGTAATAAGATAATAATTGCTAGATAAATATTCATCAAAAAAAACCCCAAAATGGTCAGAGAGTTTAATATAACTAGAAAATGACCAACAAGCTTCTGAACAAAACAGTTCTTGGAGAAAATGTCTGGTACAAAGTTATATATGTATTATTATCGCCACTTTACAAAAGAGGAGAATAGATTCAGAAAGTGACTGTGCTTATTATTGCTTCTAAACTAAACATCTTTTGTCTAAGTTGTACATTATAAATGGAGTGCCAGACTTGGATTAAGAAATACATTTTTTGAAACTTGCCTCAGACAATTATGAGTTGTGTGAATCTGGACAAGCGTCCATTTCAACAAGCCATATTTCCTCACCTGTAAAAGGAGACAACAACAATAACAACAGCAACATTTATCTGTCAAAATTTTTGTAAGAATAAAATGAGAAAATATATGCAAAGCTCTTCAAGAATCTGAAATTTCCAAATGAATCAAAGAGTTGGTTTGGTTAATATTATTAATATTGATATTTTGTGAAATTTGATATTTATAAATTAAGGGAAACAATAAAAATAAATAAATAATGAATAAGAAATTTTAAAAAATAGCTACAAGGTCATTCCATTAATAAGTAAACCTAATTATCCATAGAAAATCTATATATCAGATTAATGGCTCTTCATGGTAGGATATACTGGAAAGAATATGGGATTTGGATGGAAAGGATACCTAGGTTCCAAACTGTGTAGTGATAACTCATAGAGATTTCATTGAAATTACTTCCTCTGTCTGAAACTTTTTAAAGTGAAAAATGAAGATAAAACCTACTCAATGTTCAACATGGGATAATTGTGAGAAAAGTCCTTTGGATTATAGTAATGTGTTATTTTATTAGTTTGTTGTACTAGGATCTATGCAATTTTAGCCATATTTTCTGAATCTAAAATTGTCTCTGATAATGACTATATTATAGGGGTATGAGAATATTTCTGTGAAAAGAAAGATGTTTAATTATGAATTCAGATATTCATAAAAATATCAAATTGACTAATGTAAAAAGAGAGAGCGAAGGCATGAAGTAGATTTTGAGTTCTGGAAATTTAGATTATTCTTTCTTATGAAAAAGTAAAAAATGCAAAGGATGCTGGGAAGATGGTTTCATGTTGAAATGTAATCTTGTAATGGACTAAAACTGAGTTGATGCACTGAAGTCCGCACTTAAGGTTAATTACCAATTGGACAATACTCTATTAGCATAAGCTTGGAAAACTCTGTGCAGGCTTGATCTGTTGGCATATAGCGTGATTTGGGGAAGCATTTAGAGAATGGAGTAGGACAAGGGAGGTGGTTCCAGGCTGGAGAAGAAAGAGGAGATTCCTGTGTCCCCTCTCACTCCTCTGGCTTTGAAAAAGAATAAGATTGCTTATCCTGATTCAGGCTGATTCTAAAGTATTCAGAGTGCTAACACGGTCTTCACATAATCTAGAAAACAATTAGGTTGCGCTAAGCAAATTAAAATAAAGTGCCTTCAAATCCAGCTCATTTTTCTGCATACTACAGTGGATCACTGAACCAGAGCCTTGACCCAACAGGGACAATATATATTCTCCTTCTATTTTCCTTATCAGATTCTCTAAACTATTCTTAAAGTCTTTCCAGATTGGTAGAAAATGTCAGAATTTGAACACCATGGCATATGATTCAATAACATGAATATGGGAGCAGCTAGGTGATTCAGTGGATAGGGCACCAGTCCTGAAGTCAGGAAGATCTGAGTTCAAATCTGTAATCAGACACTTAATGCTTTCTAGCTGTGTGAGTCTGGGCAAGCATTTAACCCCAACTGCCTCAGGAAAAAAATGAATATGCAATAATAAAACTTTTACATAAGAAGTAGAATTTTATTATAGACTGCAATAGCTATCTGCTCGCCAAATATATTAAAGTTATATTAATAACAATAATGATAATGTGTCATTTGTATTATACTTTAAAAAGATTTTTTAAGACATTTTATGAAGTCATTAAAGAATGCCTCATTATCCTTATTTTTACAGCTCAAATAGAGACCATATACTTTGATGAATACAAACAGACTCACCTTTACTTTAAATTTTGTATTTATATCTTTGCTTCATAACACTTTCATTAAGGAATATATTTCTTCTTCTTTCCTACCCAGGGAGGAAGAAGGGTGGGAGGAAGGAAGGAAGGAAGGAAGGAAGGAAAAAAGGAAGGAAGGAAGGAAGGAAAGATGAAGGGAGGGAAAGAAGAAACAAAGGAAGGGAGGGAAGGAGCGAGGGAAGGAAGGAAGGATGGAAAGGAGGAGAGTGGGAGGGAAGGAAGAAAGGAAGGAAGGAAGGATGAAGGAAGGAAAAGAAGAAAAGAAGGAAGGGAGGGAAGGAAGGAAGGATGGCGCGAAAGAGGGTGGGAGGAAGGGAAGGAAGGGAGGGAAGGAAGAAGAGTGGAAGGGAAGGAAGGAAGGAAGGAAGGATAAAGGGAGGGAAAGAATAAAGGAAGGAAGGAAGGGAGGGAGGAAGGATGGAGGAAGAAGGGTGGGAAGAAAAGTAAGAAAGAAGGAAGGAAAAAGGGAGCAAGGGAAGGAAGAAGGAAAGAAAGAAGGAGGGAAGGAGGAAAGGAAGAAAGGAAGGAAGTGAGGGAGGGAAGGAGGGAAGAAAGGAAGGAGGGAGGGAGGGAAGGAAGGAAGGAAGGATGAAGGGAGGGAAAGAAGAAAGGAAGGAAGGGAGGGAGAGAGGGAAGGAAGGAAGGGAAGGAGGAAGGATGGAGGAAAGGAGGGTGGGAGGGAAGGAGGAAGGAAGGAAGGAAGGAAAGAGGGAGGAAGGGAGGAAAGTAAGGAAAGAAAGAAGGAGGGAAGGAGGAAGGAAGGAAGGAAGGGAGGGAGGGAATGAAGGAAAGAAAGAAGGATGGAGGGAGGGAAAGAAGAAAGGAAGGGAGGGAGGGAAGGAAGGAAGGGAGGGAGGAAGGATGGAGGAAAAGAACATGGGAGGGAAGGTAGGAAGGAAGGAAAGAGGGAGGAAGGAAGGAAGAAAAGATATTAATAATAGTTTGAACTTAAAAAAAAAAACTTTGTTCATACTCTTTCACTATTTATCCATTTGGGAATGGCTATTGCTCACTTATTTCCACACTAGAGATTTTGAATGGGAAATGTATCATTTTGCACCTCAGGGCAAACATAGATTCCTGAAAAATCAAGAAGACTTGAGATAGAACAGGTGTCATCCCGCCACAATCCAAGAAGATCTGAAGACTGCAGAAAATTTTTTTTTTTAAAAAAATGACCTAGTGCAGAAATTAATTTGTATGAAGTGCAAACATTTCTGGGCTAGCTCCACAGAAACACCAAGTAGGAAGCCCTAGAGCAAACTGGGTGTGGCTGGAAGCTCAGCAGGAGCCATAGAAACTTTTACCACCTGGATTTTTTTGTCAAATTGGTCCCTGATTCTGGGAAGAATGGTGAACCTGAGCTGATTAGGGATGTCAGGCCCAGCTATGCAACTGAGACATGACTCTAGGCAAAAAGAAACCAACACTTGTGAATACAGAGGTAGTGGAGCAGAAAGGTTGAGGGCTGCAGTCAATTGTTAGAGAATGGAGTTCTTGGTTTGAAGTTCCTGGTCAGAGGGGAAAGCTGAAGTGAAGCCAAAGACACCACATCTCCTACTTCAAGATTAAAAGTAATTACACTAATATCTCTTATCTTTAAAAAAAAAAATGAGCCACAAAGAAGAAAGAATCCCACTATAGAAACATAATATGGGAACAGGGAATACTGGGTTTATCTTCAGAGGAGGACACTGAATTAAAAAAAAATAAAGTTTTTACTCCAAAAGGTAACATGAAATGATTTCATGCCCAGAGAGAATTTACTGAAGAACTCAAAAAGTAATTTAGAAATCAAATGAGAGACATTGAAGAAAAATTAAAACATGTACAAAAATTTAAAACATCCAAGAAAAACAATAAGATTATGAAAAAAAAATGTATCTAACTAGAAAGGGAGATACAGAGTCTCAAAGATAAAAGTAATTATTTGAAAATTAGAATTGGGCAAGGCAAAACTAGTGAAGCTTTAAGAGACCAAGAAATAACAAATTATAAAGAATGAAAAAATAGAGCAGAATATGAAATATAAGAAAAGTGAAAGATCTGAAGAACAGAGTGAGAAAATATGAGAATAATTGGAAAATTGTGATCAAAAAAAGGACCTTGACACAATAATGCAAGAAATAATCCAAAAAAATTGTCCTGAAGTGACAGAACCTGAGGAGAAAGTAGAAATATATATAAAAAAAGAAAATCACCAATCACCACCTCAACAAGGTCCTTTGTGGATGACACATAGGAATGATTTTGAAACCCAAAAAACATTTTGCTAAAAACAAAGAAAAATAATTCAAACACACTGGAGCTGCAATTGTACAAGACTTATCAGTAGCCACAAATAAAAGACTACAGGTCCTGGAATTATATCTACTGACAATCTGTAATGGGCCAGAACTCTGGAGAAAGGTGTTAACTCAGTGGAAATGATAAAACAATGGTTATCTAGTTTAGCATGGGGATTAATAGTTCTCTGGTTCAGTATGATTGATTTAATCTTATAACAAACAATGATTCCCTGGTAGTATAATGATTGATTTATACTCAGTTTACTATAATGATGTAATTGTAATAGAGTATATAAACCGGAGACAAACTCAATCAGAGAGAGAAGACTTGACCACCATCCTGGGGGCTCTCCTTCACAGTCTATCTCCTTCACCTGGGGCTGGGCTATCTTTCTGGAGGTCCTCCTGAATGGGTCTTGGTTTCAGTGGTGGAATGCAGGAAGCAGGAGAGCCACCATGAGGCTGATCAAAGTTGGAATCTCTGTGGCTGACTTTGTCCTCAGTTTAAATACTCTATTACAATTTCATCAACTGTAGAACTATTACATCACCATGCTAAGTAGTAAGTATATGTAAATTAGATAACCATTGTCTCATCAATTCCACTGAGTTAACACCTTGTTATAGGATTAAATCAATCATACTGTGCCTTAAGTATACCTTCTCAGTGTTCCTACTCTCTACAACAATCAAAAGAACAAAACCTGCAAGCCAAAAATATCATGTCTGGCAAAATCAGCTATAATGATGGAGGAGAAAAAAATGAACATTCAATGTACTTGCAGATTTCCATGACTTTCTATCAACCAAACCTGAAGTTAGTAGAAAATTTAACTTATAAGCCAATATTAGAGAAATTGCAAGAAACTCAACATGGATAAATTGTTTGTCTTTTTTTTTTTTTAACACGAGAAATTTATAGCATATGTTTAAGATAGACATCAGCAATACAACAGCTCAAAAGAAAGATTGGGGCAGAGTTAAGGTAAAAATAGTAATTATGTCATACAAATGAGATACAGAGGGAGAATAGACACAGAGGCATTAGAGGCTTGTAGTTCTGAAAACTTACATTGGGAATGGATTAAATAGGCAACACTATATATATATATATATATATATATATATATATATATATATATATCATGAAGAATATAGCACTTCTCCAAAATGTATAAAGAAATAAGGCGATTGGGATGGGCAGGCAGAAAAGCAAAGGAAGAAGGAAGAAGACAAGGGAGGGATCCATGAGTGGGGGGAGTTTAAGTTATGAATGTTAATAGCAAAGCAAGTTAGGAGTAGAATTAATGCAAAGGATCAGCAGGGATAGGGAAGATATGTGTGTGTCCATGTGTGGGGTTATGTGAGTGTGTATGTATATGTGTGTGTGTGTGTGTGTGTGTGTGTGTGTGTGTATAAAATCTTTCTTAGCTAAAACCTGCTTGGGGATGGGGAGATGAAAGGGAAGAAATAAAATTTAAAAGTTGCACAGCAGAGAACAAAAGAACAATTTACAAGAAAACAAAGATGACAATTGTGAATATAATTTCTTCTACTAATATATATACACATATATAGTATATATTGTATACATATATATGTATATATACATGTATACAATGTGTGTATATATATATATATATATATATATATATATATATATTTTTTTTTTTTCCCTGAACTGGTATTTGTTGTTATATATTTTGAATCCTCCCTGATGTTCTGCTGGCACATAACAATGTTCTCTTTTGTTTTGTATTATTTTTCTATTTTTCGTTTTTCTTATTCTATTGCTCCAAATAAAATAAATTTGGAGAGAAAAAAAATTTTGTTCATATTCTTTCATCACTTAACCATTTGGGAATGGCTATTATTCCTCATGAGGGATTTTGAATGGGAAATATATCAACAAAAGTAAGAGATGAGCATTATGTATTAATTGACAACTACATTTTCAGATAATTTGGTCCTATAGAAAATTTGATCCTATAGAAAATTTGATCCTATAGAAAATTAACTCTGTAAGGATATCAGATAAATGAACAACATGAAGTGATTAATTGGAAACTGTTCCAAATAATTTGACTCTAAGAGCTCTGCAAGGAGAAATTCTATCAATAGGCTGAGTCAAAGGGTTAAGGGTCAAGAAAAGGCTAAGAGAAGATCTCTGTATGCTTTGGGGCAGTATCCAGATTTTACAAGGATAAGCAAAGCCAATTTTGTCTTGAAGAGTGCACAGACCTACTCCCTTGGTGGGCTTTATATTAAGTAGCAAATGAAGCCATGCCAAATGTTTGCATCTTTAAAGTGTTCAAGTTATTCTGCATCCCTGGGGCCACAACTATAGAGTTGGGTTAGTGCTAACACAGAGAGGGGAAATAACTTGTCCAATGATACACTGCTAGTTAGTCACAAATCCAGGATTTGAATTGAGGCCTTCTAACTACCAGTCAATTGTGTGTGTGTGTGTGTGTGTGTGTGTGTGTGTGTTTCCTAGATAGCAAAGGCTCTCAAAATCTTCTTCTGTTTATACTCATTAAAAAAAAAAAATCGGAAAGCTATGAATGTTTGTATATACAACTTTCTTGTAAATACAATTAAAAATACAACTACAAAACAACATCATCCAAGGGGTAAATGTTCCAATACTCTGGAACTGAGCTCTGTCATTCCCATTAGTGTTAATGGGAGTCCCAGGGCTAAATCCCTCAGCGTCATGTGCAAAATTTACCCCCTAGAGTTTGCAGATGGAAAAGAGAAAGCAAGAAAGATTATCTCATGTACAAATAGAAAACAGAATGATAAAGCCAGAAATGGAATTCTGACCACACAATCTGGTGAGGTTTTCTTTTACAGCATATTCTTAAAGAGTGTTCTATATTAGACCAATTTTCTTAAATCCTGTTTTCAACATTTATCATACACTTAAAAGAAATCTACCCATAACAATATTTAATGCAGAACTCCTTGCTCTCGTCAACTAGTTAGCTATATTTTCTCCCTTTCATTCTTCCTTTTTCCTTCTTCCTTTCTATATTTATTTCACACTCTCTTTATTTTCCTTTCTTTCTCCTGTTCATTCCCTCTTTTTTCTTTCTTTTCCTTTCTTTTTCTTTCCCTTTATTTCTAACCTTTTTATATATTTCTTTCCCATTTCTCTTTTTCTTGATTTCTATCTTTCTTAAATTTTTCTTTATAATTTTGCTTCTTTCCTTTTTAATGTCTCCTTTTCTCTTTTCTTCCTTCTTTCACTCATTCTTTCTTTTTTCACTATTTCTCCTATGTGTTCTTTCATTTCTTTTTCCTACTTTTCCTTCCTCTTTTTCATTTGAGTTGTAAAATTTTAAGAATTTTCTGAGATCAAGTAATATTATTCAGATATATAAATCTACTTACTATAGGCAAGTTAAGAATACAAAATATTTCAGCAGTGAAAGGGACCCCAGAGGACATGTACTACATAGCCCAACCATCACCTGCAAAGAAATACTCCCTAAAGCATGCCAGACAACTGTCCATGCAATTAACTTTCTTTGAGCCTCCAGTGATGTAGTGCATATTTATTCCCAAGGATGCCATTTCATTTCTTAATCAATCGTTAAGGCTTTCTTTGTACCCACCCAGAAATTTGCTTATTAAGAACTTCTATCCATGGCACATCAGTTTTCAAAATTGTATAGACAAATTCCTTTGTCAAATCTATAAAATACTAATTCTTTATTTTACTTTGAAATTCAATGTGCAATATGAAATGTGGTGAACTGAAATAGTGTAAATAAACAAACAAAAAGTACAGTATCTAATTAAAAGAAGTAAACAATTTTTTTTGAAATTTCTAGCTAAATATGAACATATAATCTCACATCCATATACCTTCCCCACTGACCCACTGGACCTCAGAAAAGATATACAGTGATGAAATAAAGAGAAACAGACAGACAGAGAGAAAGAAAAAGATAGAGAGACAGAGACACATAGAGTTCTGCCTGAGTATATATCACAGAGATAAAGAACTATGTTGTTTTCTGCTGTTGCATCTTCTAAAAGAAAGAAGAAATAGAAAACAATACTTCCAGTGTACTCTGATAACAAACAGCCTACTATCTATTATGGTCTGGATTGTATGATTGCTAGATGTTAAGTTTTTATTAATACACATTAAAATTGTATTACAAATTGGGGGGGGGGGGAGGAGGCTGTGCTACTATGCCAGAATGTTGACTCATATTGTGTATGTAGTCCATCAAAGGTCCCATTTTTTAGAATTGTTATGTCTCTCTTCCTGATATTCTGTTTATTTCACTGCTTTCTGAATTGTAGTAGTAGTATACTACTAGTAGTAGTAGAGTAGTATAATGTAGTATACAACAATTCTTTGTTGTTATCCCTAAAAATTGGATGTTATTAAATTTATTTAAATATTTGGAGTTCTCAAGATCATTATGGATTCTTCTCAGTCTTCAAAATTTTTAGTAATATCTCCACACTTTTTGTCATATGAAAATTTGAGAAAACCATCATTTATGTTTATATTTAAATCATTGATATTAATGTTAAAAGGGGGGACTTCATTGCAAACCTAATTTCAAGCTGGACATCAAATCATTAATGTTTTTTTTTGTTCTAGTCATTCCAATATCTTCAAATATATCGAAAACATACTATCATCTATCTCAAATAGTGTTATTTTATTCATAATGATATTTATAATATCTTGTTCATAATAATCATATTTATTGAATATTTTGAACATATACTAAGCAATTATTTTTATAAGTTTTTTATGCTCTAGCTAGCAATCATTTCCAAAAGAGGAAATCAGCAAACAATTAGTAAACATCATATCCATTTCTAGATGTTTACTAAACATCTATTTAATAAAATGTTCAAGAATTTTTCCAAAAATCAGACAAGGTCATTAAATCACAGAATGTGGGATCTATTATCTTCTCTTATTTTGAAAACTGAGAAATGTGTCTTTTTCCAGTTGCAATACTTTTCCCAACTTCTATAACTTTTCAAAGATGACTGATAACAATGATATAGGCCAGTTTTTTTTTCTTTTCTTTCCATATCTAAAGGCAGTTTATTTTAATTTATTTACCTGTACTCATCAATAATATGTAGTTGCTCCTAATATCCTTTTATTTACATAGGGCTCCAGTAACCTATTGTCTACTTTTTCAATATTTCCAGCTCAAATATTTTATTCTCTCATTAGCAAAGATGAAAAGAAAAAAAATTAACAACTCTACCCATTCTTTGAGTATTCTGTTTTTCTCTATATAGATTTTTTAAAATCATTTTTGTTATTCTTTAACATTCCTTGCCAATCTCACAACATCTAATCACCACTGTTCCTGCTTTTAGTTTTACATATTTTATAATAATTATCTCTCACCTGCTTTTTTTTCTTTCTTCTGTACACACACACACACACACACACACACACACACACACACATAATTTTTAACAAAAAATTTTAGATAAATTTTAATAATTAACATTTACATAGGATTTTAAATTCTGCAAAATACTTTAAATGTATTATAGCATAACAATCTCCATAAAGTAGGCACTCCCTCTATCTCCATTTTCCAGATAAGAAAATGGATAGAACTCTGATATTATGATTGTACAGTTACTATGCATCAAAGGCATAATCTGAATTCAAGTCTTCTTGACTCCGTTTAAGTAAAGTGCTCAGGCTTTTCCCACCAAGCTGTCCTCCTCTGGACTTCTCCATCATGCCTCCCTCCCCCAACACTTCCCTGCTCCACACTCCCTTATTTTCTCCCTGTTTCTTTTTATTTGCTGTATACTTGATTAGAGTGTAAGATTCTGAAGAGTAAGGAGTTCCTTTCTTTTTCCTTTCATTTGTAGCTCTAAGCACAATTGCTGGAATATAGTAAGTACTTAATAAGTGCTTATTGACTGGTTACACATTCAAAACTATAATAACTGTAGCAATAAATGAATGAATTAATTAATCAATCAGCTTTAATATCAAGTATTCTAAATTCAAATAGGCAACTCACAATTAAATCTTTGAATTTCCTAAATGAGCTAAGTAACCCAATAAGTTTATGTAGCCTTCTAATAAACGGAAAAGCTTTGGACCAGGCCCATTATTGTAGGAGTAAGTTCTGACAAGTGAATATTAGGCACCCTAGAGCATTTGGGTAAATAAAAGAAACTGGGTTTATAAAAACAATCTACAATACCATTTTTCTACTAGAGAGAACCAATGTAGCAAAGTGGAATGTTACACAAAATTCCTATCCCAGAAATGCCAAAGGTCTCTATTATCTCTATTAATTATCAACTTAATTAGAAAACTAGACTTTCACAAAAATAGCTAAAGGAACTATAGTCACTCAAGGGGATTATTCATTAAAAAGAAGCTTTAGAAGTCAAGATTTACATTTATGAATAGTGATCTTTTCTGTGTGATCTTGAACAAGTCACTTCATTATTTTAGGCTACCTGTCCGTCATTAAAATTAAAATAACAATAATAATGTTTCTACCTATCTCACAGTGTTGCTGCAAACATTTTTTTTCCACAAGCTGAAAAATGCCATGTAAAAGGGAACAAAAATTATTATCTGGGCCTCAAAACAAAAACCACTTCACATCAGTAAATGAGAACATTGGAGACTAGATGATCTCTAAGCTTCTTTTCAATTCTAAATTCTGGGACTGAATTTATCTGAAAATTATAGGCTTAGAGAATTTGTTTAAAGCATCTTGAGAGGTTAAGTGTCTTGCCCAGGATCACACAGCCAAGATGTGTCAGTCATATACCTACATTTTCCAGGCTCCAAGTTCAATTTTCTATTCACCATACAACACTATCTTTCTTTAAGGGTCAGATAAAATTATTCATAGAAAGAATTTCAACATAATAATAAACCTATGTTGATGCAAGGATCACTTTCCTTATCAGCAAACAGCTGAGTAATTTGTTAAAATTTGACCGAGGCACTTTCAATTAAATGATCAGTGGATTATGTTTAAAAGCATTGCTACTGAACACATTTTTCAGAGCTAGTTCACATGGTGTACCTGAGAAATAATCTTTTGGGGGACCTCTGCAAATAATTCATTTCACTTCTGCACTAGAGGTACAACCATAACCTTCTCAACTACTTGAAAATGAAGTGTGCAGGTAGAAAGACAGCTAAGATAGGAGAAAGGAGAATAAGAAAAATAAGCTTATATTTGAGGCAATATGTAAGTCAAGTTGAAAGTTATGAAAGATTTAGCTAAGCTCCCTTCTAACCACCTTCAGAATTCCCAGAGGCTTTTTGTTCCATGGTAGGTATTCTAATGGGGAAAAAAGCCTACACCTGACAGAAGACACATGCGCCAAGACAGCTCTGAAAAGGAGAGTGATTGATTCCATAACATTCCAAGGTAGCACATTTTAACTGTACATATAACCACTTCTCAATGTTGGATTCTCTCATTTGCATAGGTAATTGAAAGCTTGTTAACAGCTCATTAAGAACACAGAAAGCCATGTGACAACTACAGAACCCAGGTAAGAGGAGACAGATTCTGTGAATTGAAGTATATTCAAAACTCAATCAAATCTCAAATTACAAATCACAAAAAAATTAATTAATTCATTAGGTTAAAATGAAGATAGCCATGCAATTCTTTTACATTTTTATTTATAATATTGCCATCCTTTTAAATCCAGGTCCATAATTTTATAATAAATATATACTCTGGTTGGATATTTGAAAGGACTAATAATAACTAGAATAAATACAATGACAATTATGATAGTGGTGGTGGTGGTGAGAAATGAAATGTATGATTTACAAAGTCCTTTTTTAGTCATTATAATATTGATCTTTTCAAAATAATTCTGAAGAAGTAGTTTAAAAAAAGGAAAATTAATCTTATTTTACATCTGAGGAAACCAAGGCTAATAAAGATAAGGTGATTGGTTCAAAGTCATACATTTAATACAGTACAGAGAAAGGAGTAAATACATATGTCCCCTCTCCAAACCAATATTATTTTCACCATACTAAAACATATGAGCTATAGTTTAATAGAAAATCTCATTAGCGATCATTTCAGGTTTCTAAAAACATATATTAAAGTGCTTATGCCCTTTAAAATTTTGTTCTTAAAATTCACCTTTTTCATAAACACAAGTCATTTAGATACTGCAATCTAATTTTCTGCAAGTGAGAAAAATGTAAAGTGTAATTTGATTTTAGTCTATAAAAAGGAGATAAGTTTTCTGATTTGCACAGTTAGTAAATTTGGATGCTGCTTTTTGAAAAGAACATTTGAATATAAATAGTGCAAATAATTGTTATATCAGCAAATCTACTCTGAGTGTCAGATATACATACAGAAATCTTCCTTTTTGAACTGTTTTCAGCTGGAAAGAATAACCAGTTCAGATTCAGAGACAGCAGACTGCTTAAAGCCAAAAGCCTGGGCAGAATTCTCTGTAACCAGAGTGTCATCTACTGCTAAGGATGGAGTGGGACCTCCTCTACTAAGGAAAACAAGATAGATAGCTACATAGCTACATAATTCCATGTGATGAGGTTGAAATTTTCTCCTCCTTTTCTCCTAATTTTTTTCCCTTCTCTTCATCCTTCTTTCCCAATGTTTCTTCCTTTTTGCTTTATAATTAACAATATATTACTATTATTATTAATTATAAGTATAGTAGAATGATTCTTTCTTAACCTTTTTTTCTCATCCTTTGTATCTTCCTTTTTCATCAAATCTTACACTGCCTTTACTTCACATGTACAATAATATATGAATAATAAGAATAATTAGAATGATTAAAATAAAAGACCACTGAACCTAGAGGCAGGAGCTTTCAGTTCTAATATTGGATGGCGATAATAGTACATTAGTAGATCTGTAACTTGGGACAAGCAAGTGAAAGTCTGGGGCTATATATGAGAAAAAAACTTTCCTTCAGTTCTAACATTCTATGAACCTAATAATAACTAACATTTATATGGAGTTAGCAGAATACAAGGGGTTTGCTTCACAACAACCTTGTGAGGCAGACAGTATAATTATTCCCCCCCCCCATTTTTATATGAGGAAATGAAGATGACTGAGCAAGGTGAAATGATATATATTTTATCTAATGAGTGCTGGGAGCAGGATGAGGCCCCACATCTTCCGACTCCAAATCCAGTATTGTTGTTTTTTCATAAAGTCTTTCTTAAACATTGTCTTTCTTCTTTTCCATTTTTGATTTTTTTTCTTTTGCATTATTCTTGCCTTTTTAAATAAATTGCAAGATCCTTGAGAGTATAGATCATGTTTTTATTTAATTTATTTAGTATTTGATTTTCCTCAGTTATCTGTAAAACAAATTTTAAATTCATTTGTAAAATTTGAGTTCCAAATTCTCTCTCTTCTTCCTTCCCCATCCTACCTCACTGAGAAGTAAAGTAATTCGATGTAGGTTATACATATGTAGTCATGCAAAACACTTCCATAACAGTCGTGTTGTAAAAGAATACATAGACAAAAACAAACAAAATAACTAAAGAAAAATGCAAAAAGGTTTTTTTTTTTTAAGTATGCTTCAGTCTATATTCAGACATCATACATCCTTTCTCTAAGGATGGATGTCATTTTTCAACATAAGTCTTTCAAGCTTTTCTTGGATCACTGTATAGCTGAGAAAAGCCAAATAATTCACAGCTGATCATCTTGCAATGTTGCTGCTACTTTGTACATAGTCAATTTCACTTTACATCAGCTCATGTAAGTCTTTCCAGGTTTTTCTGAGGGCATTCTTCTTATAATTTACTAGAGCACAATAGTATTCCACCATACTATTACTATATCACATACCAAAATCTATTCAACCATTATCCAGCTGATGGGTACCCTCTCAATTTCCAATTCTTTGCCACCAAAAAAAAGGTACTATTAATATTTTTTGTAATTATGGATCCTTTTTCCTTGTTTAATCTCTTCTGAGACACAAACTTAATAGTGAGCAATTTCAAACCATGCCCAAAGGGCTATAAAATAATGCATATTCTTGACAACAATAGTTGGGTCACCTTTCTCAGTGCCTGGTAACAGTAAATTTATAATACCTGGTAGCTAAATATTAGTTGACTGATTGATTTGAAAATAGTTACATTTCTCCTTTTTATTGTAACTACTTAAGCTCAGTCTCAATATGAAGGAGAGGTCTAACCAGACACTAGACACAGTTCTTGATATTTGAGAAAGGTATGAAATAATATGTTTTACAAAGATTGCTATTTTATTTAACCTTGCAATAATTTCCTAGCTATAAAATCTATTTTAATTTCAGTTCTGAGACATTCAAAAAACTGTGCTGAAACTTAGGCCAACTAAATATTCTAAATCCCAAATCTAGCACTTCCCACATTTTAGATCTTGGAAATATCAAGTTGTTCTAAACCATACAGACGAAATGATTGAATGAGTTTATTTCTCATTTCTCATCTATAGTTACTATTCCATAATAATATTATAATGATGGGGCAGTTAGTTGGCGCAGTGGATAGAGCACCAGCCCTGAAGTCAGGAGGACCTGAGTTCAATCTAGTCTCAGACACTTAACAATTCCTAGCTGTGTGACTCTGGGCAAGTCACTTAACCCCAATTGCTTCAGCAAAAAAACAAAATTAAATAAATAAATAATGCTATAATGAGTACTCTCCAGACTCACTCTCCAGAGGTGTACTGGCTTCATATATCACTCTGTGGGTACAAGAAAACTGTGAGCAATTGGGGTATCCTTTCTTTAATACTATTAGCTTAAGCTCCCAGAGTTAGCCACTAGTGACCAAGCACCTGTTTCATTTAACCTATTAGCATGAATTAATTTTGGGAAAAGCAAACAAAACAAAATAAAACAACACAAAAATACAAATATTTACTACCATCATTCCTCCCTGTACCACCTCAGTCTTTAGGGTTAGTGAACTCCTGTTTAATGTAGTTTTGACACAGCATTATACCCATCAAGTTCACATTTAAATGTAGCATCATCATTGGATAAATTTCTATATGATCTATTTCTGGCTGGTTCTTGAATGTTGCTTATCACTCCTTGCTTTTGGGGACATCCACCATAGGTTAAACATAGAATTATAAAATTCATCATATGCTTGATATCCCAGTGACTTTGAATAGTTCCTTGTGTGCCATGCTTTTCCATCCTTTCAAAATTCACAAACTTTTAACCGCCAACTTTCTTCATCACCACCAAACTTGAAAAAAAGTCAAAATTAAAAAGAAGGGAATAAGACTTACTAATGGCTTTTGAATGCCTCCCAATTCTGGCTATAGCCAATCAAAGAGATTCATTTTCACCATGTGGTGAGCCATCTAATAGGTTGTTGCTATTTTATTTAATTGATTAGTTGAGTATCTACCTCACTTGAGGTTTTCTTGACAAAGATATTGGAATACTTTGCCATTTCCTTCTCTAGCTCATTTTACAGATGACAAAACTGAGGCAAAGAGGATTTAATGACTTAGGCAGAGACATATAGCTAATAAGTCTAAGCCAGAGTTGAACTTAGATCTTCCTAACATCAGACACAACATTCTATCCACTATACCACTTAGCTCTCTCATCTAAAGGGATGAAGCCTGCAATGATCATTTTCAGTCTGTTGGCCTAGAAATACTCTAGGGTGAAAAAAGCTCTATTTCTTTCAATTTATATAAAATGAGGATTAAAGCACAACCTATCTTACAGGGATTTTCTCAGGATCAAATATGATAATATTTGGAAAGGTCTTAGAACAATATCTGGCATATCATATATTATCATTAAGATTATGATTATCGCCCTCCACCAGAGCATACAGAAACAAGTATAGAGACATTTCTTAAAGATAACTTGGAAAGCTAAAAGATCCCATAATAAATCTGTCAGGAGCTCAGAATTCTTTTCTCTTTTTCTTACACCATCTCCTCGCCACCCCCACAATACTACAAAAATATGGGGCAAGTCCAATGGATAATTAGTTGAACTGATTTGTGAATTCTCAAACACTGATTCAATTGATGTCCCCAAAGCAAGGAGTGACAAAGTTTTTTAAAAAAAGAATTTCTCACACAAGCACACATATGCAATTGTGCAACTGATAAATGAGTCAGTTTTAGTAAAGAATATTTTTGAAGATTTAAGTTTACAAAGTATATTCTTCAAGGTGCACTAAAACTGGTCCTATAATCTCACTTGTTTGTTCACAATCAGTATAATAATAGCTAGCATTTATATAGCATGTTAAGATTTTCAAATTTTATCTCACTTTGTCCTCACAGAAACCTTGAGAGATAAGTGCTATGATTATATCTATTTCACAGTTGAAAAACTGTAGCAGATGGAGTTTAAGTCCCTTGCCCAGGAACACATAGCTATTAAATATCTGAAGATAAATTTGAATTCAGGTTTTGCTGATTCTGGGTCCAGTCTATATAAACTATGTTACTTATATAAGTCCTTGGTTTTTGACAGCCACAGAGACTCTGAGTTACTAAATGAAGATTTACTACATATTAATTGTAGCATAAGAATATATATAACCTATATACTTGGAAGAGATATCTGTACCTCTGAGGCATTTAGGTGATACAATGGATAAAGGACCAAGTCTGAAGTTAAGAAAACCTGAGTTCAAATCCAGTCTCAGTCCCTGGTGTGTGAACCTGGACAAATCACTTAACCTCTTTGTCTTAGTTTCTTCGACTCTAAAATGGGAATAATAATAGCATCTGCCTTCTAGGGTTGATGTGAGGATTAAATGTGATAATTACAAAATGCTTAATATGGTACCTAACATTTAATAAGTGTTATAAAAATGTTAACTGCTACAACTACTACTACTGTTGTTGTTACTGTTATACATGTATACCACTTGACAAAAGTCAACTATCAAAGAATGGGCAATGTGTAGTTTTGACCCATTCATTTAAAAAAAATAATAAACAAAACAGAACACTGATACCTTCCAAGAAGTGAGTGCTCTCTGTACGTAAGCAGCCTGAGTTATATTTATATATTTTCCTCACTCATTACAGTCCCCTTCCCTTATCCTGGTTTCCTCTTTAAGGGTAAAACTTTTAGTTATTGAAGATCCTTGTGCATGGACAGTAACATCATAGTAGCTATGAATGACATGAGAGAAATGCTGCAACCAAATACATGGCAGTAAAAGGGGCATTACAAAATTAATATTTCACCAGAGATATGTTGACATCATTTGAAAGTGCCTGCTCTATACAATAGCTATAAGAACATACACACACACATGCACATACACATATGTAGACACAGATGCAACCACACAAAACAATTTGTTAATGCTTCATTATATGTAGCTATTTAAAATAAAAACTATTATTTTAACAAGGGTTATTAGATGATTAAGAGTTTCCTTTTTAGGCAATGTTTTCTTCTTCTAAAATAGCCAAAATAGGGTTTGTGTGAAGGCCGAGAGTAATTAACAATTATTCTGTTTTGATTTTTACTGTTATATAAAATACACAGCATCACTCTTTCGTCTTTCAAACCCATCCACTCCCCAAATACATACATGCATCACATGCATTCTCATACACACACACACACGCACACACACACACAACTAGGGAAGATTTTTCTCCTCACGGTGACATCTGTCTCTGTGGCAGGTTCCTCAGGCGGTTCAGTTGGCAGCTTTGGAGTTACCACTAGGTCTGTCGTGTGGTTACACTGCTGACGGGCTGTCATTGCTGCCTCATTTTGCTAGACGCCATTTTCTTTTGATTTACCTTTTGATTCAGAAGAATTTGCATGCTTTCATCATTGGGTGGACAAAGTCCTGTGCACATCCCTGATGGCTCCCTCCTATGTAAGCAGCTGACAAAGAGGTATTTCCCTATGTGACTTAGTTCTTTGAGGTGTAAATTGAGTCTTGCTGCTGCTGGCCTATGTTAAACTCATTCCAGAAGCCATTACTTGAGAGAGGCAGGTGTAGACTGTTTGTCAGTACTCAAACCCCCTGAACTTCTCTTCCCTGAACTTCTCTTTCGCACCAAGAGATGATACTTTGTTGCTTCTCCCTTATGTTCATAGCCACTCAACCAATATCAAATGCCCTTCCATGACAATTAGTTTGAATCACACAGCCAGACAACTTGGTAATGTTATAATTTAAGGGTTAAGATATACTCATGCTGCCTTTCATACTCAAGCCTAAAATCTCATTAAAGTTCCTCTCTTCCTATCAGGAAAACTCTTTCTTGGCTTTGTGCGCATCCAAACACAAAAATTCCAAATCACAGCTCTCCTTGCTTGCCAGGCTGAGGCAACAACAGGGTTAAATTGCTAATAGAGGTTTCGTGAGGTCTGCCAGGGCCCACTCTCCAGCACTTACATCTGTTCAACAATTATTACAGCATTTTTGTCATAAAAAATTCAACACCCTGAGTGTCGTGCTAGCAAAACCTGAAAATTTATGCAGTGAATAGAATAGCTAATTTCTCTGAGGAAATGTGAGGGGGGGTGGAAATTACAGATTTAACTTAAATTCTCAAGCACCGGCGTGCGCACATCTGACTCCCTCTTGAGGTTTTGACACACGGTGGAACATAAGTAGGACTTACCAGTCCCATTAGATCATAGAGACTCTGAAATCATGTTTCTACCTTTGGGAAAAAAAGGAAAAAAAAAAAAAACAATGTTTTAAAATGCCAAAGGTTGAATTTGTGTCCTTTCTCATTCTTTTAAAAGATTTTCATCCATAATTTAAATAATTTATGCTTTCAATCCCAACTCTTACACATGGTCATAAGATTTGGATTTTAAAAGGATTATAGAAATCATCTAGGCCACCACCATCAGTTAATTTAATTCAGACCAAAGTAATTGTCAGACAACTAGAAGGTAAGGATTTGAATCCAGGTGGTTTATTACTGCCCCTCTTTTTGTAACTTTCCCAACTTAGGAACTGTGTCTCTCTGAATACCCAAAGAAACTGCTGAGATGAGGAGCAAGGATTCAAACAGCTCAAAGATTCTTTAATCTTCTTAATTCCATATAATGCTGTCTGATGCTTTCAATGGAAACTGTGTAATCTGCCTCCTCCTCCAAAAGGTTAGGAATATGGATTTTATGCTAAAATTAAAGCTGTCTAGTTAGGATGCCAGTGGCCTGTAACAGCATGCTAGAGGCTATAGCCTTCTATTCTCTAGGGCCACAGTCTTACTTCCAGGACTGGTGGTTTGCTGTAGTAATGATGATTGCAGCCATGATGAATGAGGATTTCTTGCAGTGTAACAGTAGCAAAACAAGTGGAAATATATGTATCTTTTCAGAATATCTATGTTCATAGTGTTACAAGAGTTTACAGAATAAAGGAAGTTTAGGAAGTCTCTGATTTCTTTAACCCTAAAATATGATTACCAAAGGGAGTATCTATATGTGAACTGAGATTTCATCCATACAACCTCATAATACACAGTTTCTGAAATGATACATATTATAACTGCTTATATAGACAATTTTACCCCAGATGGGAATGAGCCCAGGATACAGAGAAGCACACAGTTTACTTCTCCAAAATTTAGTGGCTCAGAAAAATAATCCATCAATGTCACTTATCTTATAATGAAAAGTTTATGCACTTTTAACGTAAAATCAATTAAGCCTTTCCTTGTTTTCTCTGGCCTTGTTCTCACAGAATAACATGAATCCAAATTAGTCCAAAAGGGTCATTATCCATAGTATTTTAAATAGCCCTGAATTTGCGCTACTACAAATGGATATTGGGATTTGAAACAGAACATATGTCAAATGATGGAATAATTGCCCCCTCTTTCTCTTCTATTCTGCCTCATACAACACTTGTGTGAAAGCCCAGAGAGCCTGGACAACCACCATGGGATTGGGGTGTATTGGCAGGTATGACTCCAGTGTCAGAATCATTCTCCTTGTCCACCTCCTCAGGCAGTTGTGTTAATGGCCCAGGCGCTGCCTCTGGGTCTGTCATGTGGGGGAATACAGCCTGATGGGTTGTTTTCCAACAATGCCCTTCTGCATGTCATCTTCCTTTAACACAGCTTTGGTCCTGAGAATAGTGTATATTGCTCACACCTAGAAATCCTGTATTAAATAGGCAGGCAGCACCATGGATAGGGAATTCTTAAAGGATGTGGGGAAATTACAAAGAGAAGACAGAGGTATAGTCCCTGTGTGAGTAGTTTTTAGTCTATATGATATTATCATTTGGCTTTTTGGACTCTGTACAACCTAATCCATCCCCGTTTGTTATCATTAGCTGTTTCTGAGATGGTGGAATTGTACAGAGTGCTGGGTACAGATCAAAAGTATAGCCTTGCCTCTGATACCTGATTAATATGATATTGAACAAGTCACTGCATTTCTTCTATAAAAGCAATGCCTTAAATTACTTAACTTCAAAAGTCTCTTAAATGCTACAATTCTATATTATCTTATCCTAAAGTCCATATTTAAGATTTGACAAGCTTCAATTTAGAATTTTAACTGCCTTCTATATGCAATGTGTAATAAGGAAGATAAATAAAATTAAAAAATAACAGAGATTATGGTCTTAAGTAATTTATAGTCTAGGATGAGGTGGGAAGGAACAAGATGTACAAAAATGGTGTGTGTGTGAGCTAGAATTTCATACAGGCAAAGGAAAGTCAGGTCAAATCCTATGAGAAATTTGAGAAAGGGGAAATCACTTTCCCATGACAGAAGAGAAGCATTAGGAAAGGCTTCATGAATAAGGAATCAACATTGTTGTATCATAAAGAATGGAAGGGGTGACAAAGGATTAAAACTCATGACGAGGATATTTTTTCTTTTCTGAAGATGACATGAACAATGAAAAATATGATTCTAAATTCTATTTCTGCTCTGGTATTCTAGGTTCTATATTCTAAGAAGCCATCAAATCTATCAATTCTATAACATTAATGAGATTTATTTCCCACAGAATCTGTAAACCACACTTTAATCAGCAACTTAAGTTAAGAATAGGCTGGACTCCAGAAACCTATTCTGTGTCAAAATATGTGAAATAATTATTTTTAAAAAGGCATCACAAATAATCCAGGGCTAATAGAGTATGTGATCCAAATAGTTAACAGTAAGAAAAGGAGAGATCCCAGGGGCTCATGATAAGAAGAAAAGACTTCATGGACAACATGTGTCCCTATAGAACTCTATGTTTTCTATATCCAAGTCAGGTAATTTGGTGCTAAAGAAGGAACACCTAATCTGGAGTCATGAGATTGGCTTCAAATCATAACTCATCCACTTACAAGTCATTTTACTATATCTGGGCAACATATTCCTCATTAATAAATTGAAAATGGTGCACTACATTACTTCTAACATCCCTTCCAATTCTAAATCTATCACCCTAAGAAAGACAGTGGTTTTATTTTCAATAGTCAAAACTAGTGTCACCACTATTTTATATAATGTACTGCCCTGTTCTGTATACTGTTCTGTACCATATTGACAAGCACTCAATCTAGCATTTCTTTTCATTACACCTAAAACTTAGTATATGACTTAGAAAAAAATTTTACAAGGAGAAACCATTAATTTTTCTTTGTAATTAGGCCCTAATGTGACTTTCACAGATTGTCTATATTCTGTAACTCTTCCTATTCTCTACAGACCCTGGTGGGAGAGATGTGTTCAATTTGAGTTGTATCAAATTTCAGGAGTAATCCTGATGTTTAAGAAAATTAAGTCTCCCAGTATACCTGCATGAATGCCTGTAACCTCAAATCTTGCCTTTCCACATTATGTCTTTCAAAGTGCTCAAGATTCAGTACTTTGATTATCTGTGTTGGCATGAGTAAAGCAGGCACTAACTTGGATGAGTCAGAACATATCAAAGTTTTCTATAGGCTCTACCAGCAACCCAAGTATTTGAAGACCAAATACAAAAATATAGCTTTTCCAAATTCTCACAGCAGAAATGCAATGATACCATTTCTCCATTACCCTCTTACAGTAAAACCTAAGTCCATCACCTATCTCTATTTTTCTTTTCTTCAGATCCTCTATTGTTTTCCTCACACAGTTGATCATCTCCTTTCATACTAATTCTCTCTCTCCTCTTTCTCCTCCCCCGTCTGTCTTTCTCTCTGTCTGTTTCTCTCTGTTTCACTCTGTCTCTGTGTCACTCTCTCTCTCTCTCTCTCTCTCTCTCTCTCTCTCTCTCTCTGTCTCTTTCTTTCTGTCTCTGTGTATCTCTCTCTTTTTCTATCTCTCTCAGTTTCTCTGTCTACCTTTGTGTATCTTTCTCTCTGTGTCTCTGTCTCTTTCTCTCTCTTTCTTTCTTTCTTTCTCTGTCTCTTTCTCTTTCTTTGTCTCTCTCTTCTATTTCTCTGTTTTTCATAATTATACATCATAAAATAAAAGAACTGATGGTTTGGGAGAAACTTCAAAATCATGGAATGTATAATGATATTAGAACTAAAAAGAATAATCAGGATCAGAGAAAATATGAAGTGACAGAGTTGTAAAAATTTTAAATATGATTTAGATATGATAACCTTATGCCAAGGTTATCTACTTATGATTAGATTCAAGTCTCCAATCATTCTTTAAATTTCTCTTTTAGAGTTTCATTCCATCATTCAACTATCATTTGTTAATAATCTACTATGTCCAGAAACAGGGCATCCTTCTAAATCCCAAGAAAAATGTAAAAATAATATATAATTGATAGAAAGCCTTAATTCTTCAAATCATTTGTAACATTTTGTAATATAATCAATATTAGAGATATGACACATAAACAAATATTTAATAACTAAATATTAAATAATATTCAAACTAAATTTTGATATGTTAACAAAAGAGGGGTAAAGTGTTAAGTGAGATCCAAAGCAGAAAAGATCATTTTCAAAAGGAAATAAACTATATTTTGGCCTTTCGATTGTCAGTCCATATTCCTCAACATCTCCCATCACTTCACAAATGTAAGTTATTACAAAGTGAACAAGATTAGAGATAATGGATCATCTGGTCTGATCCTCTCAGTTTAAGATAAAGAAACTTCAATAGTAGATATTTAATAAATGTTTCTTAATTGACTATTCACATTGCAAACAGCTGGAGCCTTGTGGGTGATTCTAGAAAAACAAGATGAACAAAAAAACTCACCTCTAAATAATGAAAAGTAAGCAATCAGAATAATGAATGTGTAAAGAAGGACATATCCTACTTTTTTAATCTCTAGAACTCTAGCAAATTTTTATTAAATGACTACTATGAGGAAATTCCTTTCCTCATTGCTAAAAAAAAAAAAAAAGAAAAAAAAATTGAACAAAATATAGTCCCTGTCCTCATGAAGTTTGCATTTAAAAAGAAGCACATTGTACCTAAACAAATAAGTGTAATGGATAATAAGCATATAAAAGAAATACAAGGTAATGCATGGTAGGATGTGATGGAATCAGGACAATTTGTTAACAATATGTAATTCATGTTGGATTATGATAGAAAAGAATTTAAGAAGTAAGGACATTCTAAGCAAAGGAAATTCTAAAGAAGGAGACAGTGGAGATGGAGAACAGGGATGGAAGACTAGATGTAGCCTGGTTTAAAGGCTTAATAGATGGTTGTTGAATTAAACTTACGTGAATTGAATTGAACTGATGACAGTAAGAGAACTATTCAAAGTTGCTTTATTTTAGAAAATCTCCCCACCACCACCACCTTGAAATGTGTTTTATGCCAGTTTCCCAAATCTGTTTGTTACATTTATGTCTGTTACATTTATGGCACACTGCTCCTATCAACATCTTTTTTTTGTTGTTGTTCACAATGACTTATTAATCCAATTACATAGTCAAATGAACAAAGACCTACGTAACTTAACAATTTACAAACAACCAAAGAGGGCTGCAAACATGAGTTTGTAAGTTCTGTTCTACATTATCAAAACTGACAGAAAGCACTAATACGGTCATGTGGACAACTTTGTTACCTTCTCCCACACACATATAATTTACCCATCAGTCAAATCACCTAATTATCTGAGCCTCAGTTTCTTTCTCCATAAAATTGGAATAATAAAACTTAAACTGCTCATGTGACATAGTTGAAAGTGTTTTGAAGACTGAAAGAGTGTGAGTGGTTAATATAATAATTTTTTATCATCATCCAACAGAAATTGTGACTAAATCACTACTCTTTTCTTCTACACTTCAATTTCTTAACACTTTCTTATTTATTTTTCCAATCCATTAATTTTTCTACCACAAATATTTAGTCTTTGTTTTGTTTTTTGTTTTTTGTTTTGTTTTGTCTTGTTTTGCTTTTGATATTTCTACCATCATGGAAGCACCTTCCTAAAAACTGATGTTTTTAAAATTCCAGATTCCAATCTATTTGATCAAAGTATTTTTATTTGTGCATTTCTTTATTCTTTCTAAGGTTCTATTTTGCTATCTAGCTGGGGACATTTGGGGAGAGAGACAGACAGACAAAGACAGAGAACGAGAGATAGAGAGAGGAAGGGAGGGAGGGAAAAAGAAAGGGAAGGAGAAAGAGAAGGAGAGGGAGAGAGCACATACCACTCATTCTGTATGACTCCTGTTTCCAAGGCTACTTCTAATTACCAAAGCTAGATTCACTCATATATATACATGTGTGTATATATATATATGTCTGTCTGTCTATATGTATGTGTGTTTATACAGAATTCCCCAAATGAGAGAACCTATGTGTTAGGAATGACTATAATTAGTAAACTACTATAAACACAGAGAGCTAAAAATAGACTGAACTCTGGTTAAAAGCTACACAAAGGGTTTGTTGGTAAATTCTTAACAAAAGAAACTCACAGGTCATAACTTTTTTTGACTTGTTTTTCTTGAATAAATTACGTAAGAAGGTCAGACAAGACCTTGATGTTTGGGAGTTAAACCAACTAATACAAAAATCAATCCCTTGATCAAGGCAGTTATAATTAATTTTATGTTAAAATGTAGGGAACTAATTTAGAAAATTTTTCCATCCCTCTATTTTTCCCAATATACTGAAATGTATCATATAAATAGAAGTGTGAATGTATGTATGTGTGTATGTACTCAGATATGAATATACAAATATATACTGATACATACATATATATTTTATATTTTTGGTCACTCTCTAGTGAAAGGCTTTTAATGGGAGAAAGAAAATGTTATTTCACATAGACTCTACAGCCTCCTCTGTGCTTTTCCTCATGATTTGTTAGACATGTGTAACATAAATTTTGAAACTAATCATTTAACAAATTAAATTGGAACTTGGATTTTCTTGCTCTGCATGTAGCATTTCAATAACAGGAGTAATAACAAGTGGATCAATAGTTTGTATGTGGTCTTGTATCTTCAGTATGTTAGCATTACTGTGATACCTCTATTGAAAATTATGTCAACAAATTCCCATTTCAAGAACATTAAAGGAGGAAAAATGAATATTCAATGTCAAGGATTTTACCCCTACAAAAGATAGGCAATATATTTTATACTTTATATTACACTAGCCTTCTTTATTTTAAATAACCTCTGTTTAGATCAATTCAATGAGGAAAAATATTTTTGCATTGAATCTGTCAGCTGTCTTGTTCCATTATGGTCCATAAAACAGGCACCAGCTCACTCTATGAAGAAAATCATTCTAGTTGGTTATTTTTCTTCCTCTTTGCTTTGATAAGTAAAACATTAGGATTTGGGGGTAAAAGTAAGGAAAAAAATGTGCAAGAAAAGAAGGAAAGAAAAACAAAAAAAAAAAAAGAAGAGAAAGAAAAGGTGTCCACATTTATCAGATGAAGAAGAAATTTAGCTGGGGGAATTATTTCCAACCTATAGTTCTCAAACACAGCATGAAGAGACAGAAAAATGAAATTTTAGTCATTAGAATTTGACAGCTCCCAGTCATAATATGCTGACATGTCTAACGGGAATTAAGAGATTCTACTAGCAGAATGAACATTAATAATTTTTTAGGCAAATCATTTCTTTCAGCTCCATGAATCACAGTACATTAGAGGATCACTGGACACTTACAAATGACAGGTATAATACAACTCTTCTAGGCTTTGTATTCTTTGTTAAATAGTTTCCAACTATGAGCATTAATTATTATCTGAAAGGAAGCACTTTCATGGGGCAACACAAAGGGGGGTCTATTCAGAGCAGAGGGAAGGTTTCAGGTTTCAACAGAAAGCCTACAAATTGCCCCTGAATTCTACCATTTATCCTCTCTCAAAATTAATCTGAAGTTTTAATTGGTTCTCTCTCTTAGATGTGAATGACAGCCCCTTCTTAGTTCCTTCACTATATATCTTATCTACCTTGCTATCCCCACATTCATATCTCTGTCAATGCTTCCCAGCTTTCTGTATTTTTATCCTTTTTTCATGGAAACATCTTGTGTCGCAAACAAAATTGATTTACATACAGAGCACGAATACTAGACAAAGATCATCTCAGATAATCAATGAGAATGCCACTACAACAAGGTGGTTACAGGAACAGGCAACGTCCTATCCCAATGTAATGCACTGCCTGCTGGCACTACCAACAAGCCTGGATGTTGCAGAGAGCTATCAGCATGAGAGATACTACAGAACTCAGATGACAATTATGCCAGATTTTATGACTGGCCTTAAACTATAACTTCTGTTACTTAATATATTTTTGTGACCTGAGGGAACTCAAGCCTTTGTCCAACATATCTCCTGTTCAAACTACTGCTAGCTAAAATATTACCACTTGATTAACAAAGTCCTAGAATCATCCACCATTATAACATAAAGAACATTAAAATCATCTAAAGCATTTTATAATTAACAACAATCCCAGCAAGTGATTCAGTTTCCATTTGGAAACCTAACAATAGGAAACCTACTTCAGATGCAGTCCAAACCATTTAATATAGCTAACTCTACTCTAGAGCAATTAAGAAGTTATTTTGTCCAGCACTTAGTATAATAGAACCTGGCACATAGTGGGTAGTTAATAAATATTTGTTGTTTAATTGATTGAAGAAGAATATCTCACCTTTGGACAACTCTAATTGATACTAAAATTTACCTTATATCACCCCAAAAATTTGCCTTTGCAACTCCTATCCATTATTCTAAGTTGGACCAATTAAGGCCAATGATTTTTCAAATATTTAAAGACATCTATTATGGGGCCCCTACTTCTTCTCTAACCTAGTTTTCTTGAAGAAAACCTTATAATTCAAGTCTTCCATTCCTGGAAGGAATCTTCTATTCACCTTTCTTTGGATATAAACCAACTCACCAATGTCTTTAAACTGGATGTAATTAGATAAGAGTTAGTTGATGAAACCACCCCCCCCTTTGCCTATATAAACTTTGAATGTAATATTATAGTCTCTAAAGGATTTCTCTAACAAAATCTTTGGAATTCCAGAAAGAGCACTAAGGTAGTAAGAAAAATAATTTGCTCTCAAAGAAAAAGTGGTCCTTGCCAATAGATGGAACACTTGTGCAATCTCTTCAATGGTGGGCATTTTGGATGGAAGCTAAAGAATAAAATAGATTTACAATGTGATTTCTAAACATAGAGGATTCAGATAATAAGTATCTGGTGAGAATTAAGCCCAAAGATTCCTATCTCCTGCAATCTAAACACTGATCCAATAGTCTACCCAAGGCTCTAGAATTTATGGACATCTTGTAACTCTTAGCAATAGCTTTCTAGCTGTATAAAAATTTGAATTTCCCTTAATTCCTGAGGTGACTTCAGAATGTGAAACTCTAAAGAATTATTGAGATAAGTGAAGTCTTTAGTTCCTTGTTATCTTCACTAAAGGAGGTAGAAATAAAAAAGGGAGGGAAAGATATTCCCAGCATGCATCTGCTAATGCACTTGGCAAGAAATAGAAGACTGATCAACAAACAGGCACACTGCAGATGGCTATGGATTTCGTGTGGTGAATTAAGCTTTAGAGAATCTTTTAATGGTTATGTATTTTATGAAGAAGACTCTTGGAAGTATATGAGGTATTAAAAATTATTTCCTGAATTTCATTTTTGACTATCACTGAAATACTGAGGAGTCAGTTTCCAATAATAGTCCATAAAGCATCTTAGCATCATTCTATTAAGTATAAAATAGACATTAAGTTATAATAAGCATGGCAGTGGGAGTGAGGGTGCCTGGATCCTAGGTGAAAACTTTCTAGTCAAATCAATTCCTCATTTTGGGCCTGAGTTTCTCCACCTGTTACATATGAATATTGACCTCATGTTCCTCCATGGACCATTTTCAGCTCTAATCATTTTTATTTTAAGGTCTCTTGTGAGTCCTTACAATTCTAAAATTCCATAAACCTATCCTTTTCTGATTCCTCTGCTTTAGATTTTTGAAAATTATATCAACAAACTACAAATGACAGGAAGTTCTACTTAGCTAGATTGCTTTGGGTACAGACCAGGTGGTGAACTGACATTGCCACCTTTCTCAAAGAAGGTACCAGAGAAATTGAGAATTTCGCACATCCACAAACCTCAGTAATTGCTGAGTATGTCAAGAATCAGCCTGCCAAATTTGGAAGAGGATTATCTTCAGAAAAGAGACCACAAGAGATTATTTTAGACACTGTATATGCCTATTAAGTCATGGAGGGATTTGATCTGTAAGGTAGAATATGTTCATACTAAAGACATGAGAGATGTCTTTTAAAAGTATCAAAGAAAAACTGTTATAGGTAATAGGGATCAAATTTATTCTACTTGGCCTGGATGAAGAAAGAGGGGGAGAAAGAGGAAGACAGAGAAAAAGGGTGGGGGAAAAATGCAAGATGGAGAGGAGAAGGAAGAAGAAGACAAAGAAGGAGGAGGAAAAAGACTAGGAGAAGGAGGAAAATTAGGAGAAGGACAGATATAGAGAGTACTATTCAAGATTAGTATTATAAGGATAAGCATATAATAATTACTATTGTTCAAATGGAATGAGCAACTAGGTGGCATGGTAGATAGAATACCCAGAGTGGAGTCAGGAAGATCTGAGTTAAAATCCATCCTTAAACACTTACTAATTGTATGACCCTCAGCAAGTCCCACTACCTCTATATGCCTGACTTTTCTTAACTATAGAGTGAAGATAAAAATAGGTCCTGCCTCCCAGAATGTTGTAAGATAATAGTGATAATATCTTTTTAAAAAATATGATCTGGCAAATTGTGCCATATAAAGGCTAATTATTAACATTATCATTATCAGGAGGAGGTGATGGGCAACCACAACTGGAGGTTTTCAAGGTTTGAATGATCACTTCTCATGGGATATTGTAGAGAGTTTTCCTAATCAAATAAAGATTGAACTAGGTGGTCCTATGACGTCCACTTCCAGTTCTGAGACTATAATTCAACAAATTATGATTCAATAAATAAAATAATTTGACAATCCTTAAAAGTTTCTTTCACAATTGAAGATCAATATACTTCCAATTTGATTCAAATCAGAAAACATATTAGTCAACTAACTACTAACATTTGTTAAGCACCTACTCTGTACTTTTGCCCTGTAATACCCTTCCCTTATGAGGACATTGTGTTTTGTCAAATATATTAAGACTTCCTGTATGATAAATGCATTTAATGACAAAAAAATAATTTTAGCATACCAAATGGCTAGGGATCCAATAAAAAACAAAAGGTAGCCCTGGCTCTTAAGAAACTCACTCTTTAAATGGGAAGACAACATTCAAACAACTATATACAAACAAGATATTAACAATATAAATTAGGAGGCATAGTGAAGTACTCAGATGGTATAATGTATTGAGCTAGGTTTAAGCCAAAAAAGGAAAAATAGGCTTTTTCCCTCAAAAAGATTAAATTATACATTAAGGATGCAACATGTTAATGGATAAATAAATGCAAAGTATAAAGTAATTTCAAGAGGCAAAAAGTCCTAAACAGTAAGAGGAGTCATGTAAGGTTTCAAATAGGAGGTGGCATGTGAAATATTCTTTGAAAAAGGCTGGTAGCCTATAAAACAAAGATGGAAGAACTGGTTGTATTCCAGATATAGGAGATATTTTACAGAACTACAACAGCACCGAGAAATGAAATGTAGTATACAAAAAATAGGCCAGTTTGAAATGAGCAGAATAGGTGAAAAGAAGTAATAAGAAATAAAATTCAAAATGCATGTAGGTGCCACATTGTAAAGGAGTTCAAATATCAGGCTAAAGATTTTTTATAATGCTTTTTATGTTCAAAACATATGCATAGAGAGTTTTCAGCATTTACACTTGCAAAGCCTTGCATTCAAATTTTTTTTCTACCTTCCCTGCCCTCACCCTCTATCCTTAATGGCAATTAATCCAATATAGATTAAACATGTGCAATTCTTCAACATTTATTCCCATAATTGTAATGCTGCACAAGAAAAATCAGATCAAAAATTAAAAAAAAAAAAGAATGAGAAAACAAAATGCAAGCAAACAACAACAAAATTAAAATACTATATTTTGATTCACAGTCAGTCCCCACAGTCCTCTCTGTCAGGGTACAGATGGCTCTCTTCATCACAAGACCATTGGAACTGTCCTAAATTACCTTATTGTTGAAAAGAGCCACATCCATGAGAATTGATTCATCAAATAATCTTGTTTTTGCTGTGTTACAATGTTCTCTTAGTTCTACTCACTTAGCATCAGTTCATGTAAGTCTCTCCAGATCTTTCTGAAATCATACTGCTGATAGTTTCTTATAGAACAATAATGTTCCATAACATTTATATACCACAACTTATTCAGCCATTCTCCAGTTAAAGGGCATCCACTCAGCTTCCAGTTCCTTGCTATCACAAAAAGAGTTACTATAAATACGTTGCACATATGGGTCCTTTTCCCTTTTTTATGACCTCTTAGGAATACAGGAAGCAAATGATTTTTCAAATTCTAATAGATTCACTAGGGAACCATTGGAGACTTTTTAGGAGAGTTTAGGAGGTTGATACATCTTGGAAATACCTTGTTGGCTGTGTGAAGGACAGACAAAAGAGGAAAAACTGAAAATATATTGATCATTTATAATGTTATGGAAAAAGAGACAGTATGCAGAATAAGAAAAGCAAATAATTTAAAATCAAAAAGACTGGCCAAGATGGCGGAGAAGGCACAGGCGACTTTCTAAGCTCCTCTCATGCCCTCACGACCAACTATTAAATTCAGCCTCAAAAACAGTGATTGACTGCTAAAATTCAGGAAGATTAGAAGCAACAATTTACCAGCCAAAGATAATCTGGAAGATCATCAGAGCAGATTTGTGCTGAGGGGTGGGAACAGATCAGCCTGGGCAGGTAGTTAGAAGAGACTAGCGTCTGGAGCAGACCAAGGTCTGGAGTGATCTCTGTGGCTAGTGACGCCTCTCCCGTAGGCTAACTGCTCTACCTTAATTATAAAGCAGTAAACCAGCAGATAAATTAAAGCCAAAGACAGAGGGTAATCTCTAAAAAATGCCAGAACCTAACAAGATCTGGCTATAACCACCCAAAACTGGAAGTGACTCAGCACAGACCATAACATAGCCCTACAGCCACATTCTGCAGTATGGGGCTTTTGCCAGAACAGTTACAAATCTGCACAGTAGGGGGCTCGGCCTGGGGCAATAGAACTTTTGCAGCCAATTGTGCTTCTCTGGGCAGGAACACTTCCAGTCTGTGTGGGACTATTCACTGGTCAGCAACTAATACCCATAGCCCCACAGTGGGCTTTGACCTGGGGTAGTGACACTTTCACTACTCAGCTTCTAGGCCCAGGGCAGTCATTAACCTGCACAGCAGGGTTCTTTGCAGGGCACTTGAGCCTGAGTTATTTCTGGTGGGGAACTGTTTCCCATAACTCCCTGCTCTTTGTAGCCAGTTGGCAGGAGAGCTACCAGTCCATACACCTATCCCTGTTCTACAGAGGAAGCTGGTAACCTCCTGGCCCTGAAGGCAGACCCTATAGGTTTTTTTAAAAAATGAGGAAAAAATCAAAAGGATGATCAATAACTTCTATACAGAAAGAGAACAGGTTTTCAACACCAAGGAGACTAATAGCAGACAGTCTCCAGACAATAGTTGGTCCCCAACACCAAAAGCTCTCCTAAAAGAGACTATTAAAAACCTTAAAAGAGAACTAGGAGAAAAATGGGGAAAGGAAAGAAAAGCTATGCAACAGAGCAACAACTCCCTGAAATGTGAATTGGAAAAGGTAAAAAACTCCCAAGAAGTGAAGGGAAACAGAATTTATGAATTGCAAAAGGTAAAGAATTCCCAAGAAAGTAGGATTTGTGAATTGGAAAAAGAAAATAACTCACTAAAAAAAATTAGTGAAATAGAAAAAAATTCCATAGAACAAAACAACTCATTATGGACATATACTCAATTGGAGTAAAACTCAATTGGACATATACAAAAAGAAGTAAAAAAAAAGAAGAAGAAGAAAAAGAAAGAAAGAAAGAAAGAAAAATAAGAAAAAACCTCAAATATTTACTTAGAAAAACAACAGACCTGGAAAATAGATCTAGCATAAATAATGTGAAGATCATTGGACTTCACAAAAATTATAATGAAAAAAAGAACCTAGATGCATTTTACAGGAAATCATCAAAGAGAACTGCCCAGATGTAATAATACCAGAACGTAAAATAGGCATTGAAAGAATTCATCAAACACCTTCTGAAAAAGAAGCTAAAAGAAAAACTCCAAGGAATATTGTGGCCAAATTTCAGAACTATCAGATTAAAGAAAAAATATTACAATCATCCAGGAAAAAAAAATTCAAATACAGAGATGCCACAATAAGGGTCACTCAAGATCTGGCTGCCTCAACATTAAAGGATCAAAGGGCCTGGAATCTGATATTCCAAAAGACAAAAGAACTTGGAATGCAGTGAAGAATAAACTACCCAGCTCAGCTGAGCATTTTCTTCTATGGAATAAAATGAACATTTAATAAAACAGAAAAATTCCATTTGTTTCTAAGGAAAAAACTGGATCTAAACAAAAAAATTGATCTCCAACCATAGGACTCAAGAGAAGCAGAAAAAGATAAAAGAACTGTTGAGAACTGTATTTCTGTTGTGGATATACGTAAAGATCACATGTATAATTTGATTTTACTGATATAACATAAAGAAGGGAAATAGAATAGAAAAAGGGGATAGTGTCAGAAAAAGTAAAAAGGGGAGATAAAAAGAAGGAAACTTACATCCTATGATGAGGCGAAGGAAACCTATCATACCTGAGGGAACTTAGAGAGAGGAAGAACATTGTGTGAATCTTGCTGTCATCAGTGTTGGCTCAAAGAGAAAATAATTGACATATTTGTTTTACAAAGAATCTTCTCTCACCTCATTAAAAAGTGGGAGAGGAAAAGGGAAAAGGAAAAAGAGTAATAAGGGAAGGGTACAAAAAAGAGGAAGGGAATCAAAGGAGGATGGAGGGATCCTAAAGAGGCAGAGCTGTGTGATGCAAGTGGGGCTCATAAATTTAATACTAGGGAAGGGGGTAAGGAAGCAAGAAAAAGAAAAGCATAATCTGGGGATATAAGGATGGCAGGAAATGCAGAATTAGTCATTTTAACCATAAATGTGAAAGGGATGAACTCTCTCATAAAATAGAGGTGGATAGCAGACTGGATCAAAAGTCCGAATACTACAATCTGTTGTTTACAAGAAACACATTTAAAGCAGGAAGATACATACAGAGTAAAGGTAAAAGGCTGGAGCAGAACCTATTATGTTTCAGGTGAAGTCAAAAAAGCAGGAGTAGTCATCCTTATCTCAGATCAAGTAAAAGCAAAAATTGATCTAATTAAAGAGATAAGGAAGGAAAGTATATCTTGCTAAAGGGTACTATAGACAATGAAGCAGTATCAATATGAAACATATATGTACCAAGTGGTATAGCATCTAACTTCCTAAAGGAGAAGTTAAGAGACTTGCAAGAAGAAATAGACAGCAAACTTATAATGGTGGGAGATCTCAACCTTGCACACTCAGAATTAGATAAATCAAAGAACAAAACAAGAAAGAAATTAAAGTGGTAAACAGAATATTACAAAAATTAGGTATGATAGATTTTTGGGAAAAAACTGAATGGTGACAGAAAGGAGTATACTTTGTTCTCAACAGTTCATAGAACCTATACAAAAATTGACCAGATATTATGACATAAAGACCTCAAAATTAAATGCAGGAAGGCAGAAATAGTAAATGCTTTCTTTTCAGATCATGATACAATAAAAACTACATTCAATCAAAAGTTAGGGGTAAATAGATCAAAAAGTAATTGGAAACTAAATAATCTCATCTCAAAAAATGACTGGGTAAAACAGCAAATTATAGACACAATTAATAATTTTACTAGAGATAATGACAACAATGAGACATCATACCAAAATTTGTGGGATGCAGCCAAAGCAGTAATAAGGGGAAATTTTATATCTTTAGAGGTTTACTTGAATAAAATAGAGAAAGAAAAGATCAATGAATTGGGCTTGCAACTTAAAAAGCTAGAAAAAGACCAAATTAAAAACCCCTAATCAAATATTAAGCTTGAAATACTAAAATTAAAAGGAGAAATTCGTAATATTGAAAGTAAAAAAAAAAAAAACTATTGAATTAATAAATAAAACTAAGAGTTGGTTTTATGAAAAAAAAACAATAAAATAGATAAACCTTTGGTAAATCTGATTAGAAAAAAGAAAGAGGAAAATCAAATTGTTAGTCTTAAAAATAAAAAGGGGGAATTTTCTATCAATGAAAAGGAAATTAGAGCAATAATAAGCAGTTACTTTGCTCAATGCTACGCCAATAAATTTGATAACTTAAGGGAAATGGATGATTATATCCAAAAATATAGGATTCCCAGATTAACAGAAGAGGAAGTAAATTGCTTAAATATTCCCATCTCAGAAAAAGAAATAGAACAAGCTATTAATCAACTCCCTAAGAAAAAATCCCCAGGATAGATGGATTTACATGTGAATTCTAACAAACATTTAAAGAACAATTAGCCCCAATGCTATATAAACTATTTGAAAAAATAGGGAATGAAGGAGTCCTACCAAATTCCTTTTATGACACAGATATGGTATTGATACCTAAACCAGATAGGTTGAAAACAAAGAAAGAAAATTATAGACCAATCTCCCTAATGAACATTGATGCTAAAATTTTAAACAAGATATTAACAAAAAGACTACAGAAAATCATCCCCAGGATAATACTTCATGACCAAGTAGGACATATACCAGGAATGTAGGGCTGGTTCAATATTAGGAAAACTATGAGGATAATTGACCATGTTAATAACCAAATTAACAAAAACCATATGATCATCTCAATAGATGCAGAAAAAGCATTTGATAAAATCTAACATCCATTCCTATTAAAAATACTTGAGAGTACAGGAGTAAATGGTCTTTTCCTTAAAATAATCAGTAGCATTTAAAACCATCAGTAAGCATCATATGTAATGGGGATAGCTGGAACCATTCCCAATAAGATCAAGAGGGAAACAAGGTTGCCCTCTATCACTATTACTATTTAATTTTGTATTAGAAATGCTAGCTTTGGCAATAAAAGCTGAAAAAGAAATTAAAGGAATTAGAGTAAGAAATGAGGAAACCAAATTATCACTCTTTGCAGATAATATGATGCTATACTTAGAGAACCCCAGAGAATAAACTGAAAAGCTATTAGAAATAATCCACAACTTTAGCCAAGTTGAAGGATACAAAATAAAACCACATAAATCATCAGCATTCTTATATATCACTAACAAAATCCAACAGTTAGAGTTACAAAGATAAAGTCCATTTAAAGTAACTGTCGAAGGTATAAAATATTTGGGAATCTATCTGCCAAGGAAAAGTCAGGGACTATTTAAGCAATTTGCTCTATATGAGCAAAACTACAAAACACTCTCTACACAAATAAAGTCAGATCTAGCCAAATGGAAAAATATTAAATGCTCTTGGATAGGTCAAGCAAATATAATAAAGATGACAATACTACCTAAACTAATCGATTTATTTAGTGCTGTACCAATTAAACTTCCAAGAAACTATTTTACTGACCTAGAAAAAAATAATAACAAAATTCATCTGGAACAACAAAAGGTTAAGAATTTTAAGGGAACTAATAAAAAAAAAAATCAAATGAAGGTGGCCTAGCTATACCAGATCTAAAACTATATTATAAAGCAGCAGTCATCAAAACCATTTGGTATTGTCTAAGAAATAGACTAGTTGATCAGTGGGATAAGTTAGGTTCAGAGGACAAAATAGTTGATAACTATAGCAACCTAATGTTTGACAAAGAAAAAGACCCCAACATTGGAGATAAGAATTCACTATTTGACAAAAGCTTCTGGGAAAATTGAAAACTAGCATGGCAGAAACTAGGCACTGATCCATATTTAACATTTAAAGGTCAAAATGGGCTAATGATCTAGACATAAATAATGAGATTACAAATAAATTAGAAGAATATAGGAGAGTTTACCTCTCAGACCAGTGGAGGAGGAAAGAATTTGTGACCAAAGAAGAACTAGAAATAATTATTGCTCACAAAATAGATAATTTTGATTACATTAAGTTAAAAAGTTTTTGTACAAACAAAACAGACAAGATTAGAAGGGAAGCAATAAACTGGGAAAACATTTTTATATTCAAAGCCTCTGATAAAGGCCTCATTTCCAAAATATATAGAGAACTGACTCAAATTTATAAGAAATCAAGCCATTCTCCAATTGATAAGTGGTCAAAGGATATGAACAGAGAATTTTCAGATGGAGAAATTGAAACTATTTCTAGTCATATGAAAAGATAGTAATCTTAGAGAACCCCAAAGATTCTACTAAAAGGCTATTAGAAATAATCCACACCTTTATCAAAGTTGCAGGATACAAAATAAACCCACATAAGTCATCAACATTCTTATATATCACTAACAAAATCCAACAGAGTTACAAAGAGAAATTCCATTTAAGGTTTAACTACTGACTGTATAAAATATTTAGGAATCTATCTGCCAAGGGAAAATTAGAAACTATATGAGCAAAACTACAAAACTTTTTTCACACAAATAAAGTCAGATCTTACCAATTGGAAAAAGATTAAATGCTCTTGGATTCGGCGAGCAAATATAATAAAGATGGCAATACTACCTAAACTAATCTATTTATTTGGCGCTATACCAATCAGACTCCCATAAAACTATTTTAATGACCCAGAAAAAATAACAACAAAGTTTATGTGGAAAAACAAAAGGTCAAGAATTTCAAGGGAATTAATGGGGAAAAAAAATCAAATGAAGGTGGCCTAGTTGTTCCAGATCTAAAATTATATTATAAAGCAGTAGTTACCAAAACAATTTCATATTGGCTAAGAAATAGACTATTTGATCAGTGGAATAGGTTAGGTTCAAAGGACAAAACAGCCAATAACTTTAATAATCTAGTGTTTGATATATCCAAAGACCCCGGCTTTTGGGACTCACTGTTTGACAAAAATTGCTGGGAAAATTGGAAATTAGTATGGCAGACACTAGGCATTGACTCACACTTAACACCATACACCAAGATAAAGTAAAAATGGGTTCATAACCTAGGCATAAAGAATGAGATTATAAATAAATTGGAAGAGCATAGGATAGTTTACCTCTCAGATCTGTGGAAGAGGAAGGAATTTATGACCAAAGAAGAACTGGAGATCATTAATGATCACAAAATAGAAAATTTTGATTATATCAAATTGAAAAGTTTTTGTACAAAGAAAACTAATGCAGACAAGATTAGAAGGGAAGCAATAAAGATGCCCAGTTACAGTCAAAGGTTTTGATAAAGGCCTCGTTTCCAAAATACAGAGAGAACTGACTCTAATTTATAAGAAATCAAGCCATTCTCCAATTGATAAATGATCAAAGGATATGAACAGACAATTCTCAGATGAAGAAATTGAAACTATTTCTAGCCATGTGAAAAGATGCTCCAAGTCATTATTAATCAGAGAAATGCAAATTAAGACAACTCTGAGATACCACTACACAACTATCAGATTGGCTAGAATGAGAGGGAAAGATAATGCGGAATGCTGGAGGGGATGTGGGAAAACTGGGACACTGATACATTGTTGGTGGAATTGTGAATACATCCAGCCATTCTGGAGAGCAATTTGGAACTATGCTTAAAAAGTTATCAAACTGTGCATACCCTTTGATCCAGCAGTGTTATTATTGGGCTTATATCCAAAGAGATTTTAAAGAAGGGAAAGGAACTCCTATGTACAAGAATGTTTGTTGCAGCCCTGTTTGTAGTGGCCAGAAACTGGAAACTGAGTAGATGCCCATCAATTGAAGAATGGCTGAATAAATTGTGGCATATGAATATTATGGAATATTATTGCTCTGTAATAAATGACCAGCAGCATGATTTCAGAAAGGCCTGGAGAGACTTACATGAACTGAGGCTGAGTGAAATGAGCAGGACCAGGAGATCATTATATACTTCAATAACAATATTGTATAATGATCAATTCTGATGGATGTGGCTCTCTTCAACACTGAGAAGAACCAAATCAGTTCCAATAGAGCAGTAATGAACTGAACCAGCTACACCCAGTGAAAGAACTCTGGGAGATGACTATGAATCACTACATAGAATTCCCACTCCCTCTATTTTTGTCCACCTGCATTTTTTATTTTCTTCACAGGTTAATTGTACACTATTTCAAAGTCCAACTTTTTTTATACAATAAAATAAGGACATGTATACATATATTGTATTTAACTTATACTTTAACATATTTAATATGTATTGGTCAACCTGCCATCTGGGGGAAAGGGTGGAGTGAAGGAGGGAAAAAGTTGGAACTAAAGGATTTGCAACTTTCAATGCTGAAAAATTACCTATGCATATATCTTGTAAATAAAAAGCTATAATAAAAAATAAACAAAATTAAAAACACCTGAAGTTAAATGTTGCCTCAAATATTTTGTAACTATATAAATGAGAAAAATGACCTCAAAAGAAACAGGAAAATTCAATTAATATTTATATAGTACCAATAGTGTACATGGCTCTAATCTATTTGGTCATGTGAACTAAAATTATGCAACAAATTGTTATGATCAAAAAATTAATTAATAAAAAAAATATTTACTGAATATGGTATGTCTAAGGTCCTACGCTAATTGTTAGGAGATGTATAAAAATATGTAAATCTCAGGTTCTGTTCTCAGGGAACTTCAAATCTAGATTTAAAGGCATAATTCAAAAGTTAAATAATCATACATGTTAGAGAACAACATAAACTGAGTTCTATAGTTATTTAGCTTTTACTAAATTAGAATTTTTTTTCATATTGAGTGAAACTTCCAGATTAATGTTATTTTGGTGCTAACTCTTCCAATAAGTATTCCCTCTATTCTCCCTTTTGTCTGCACTGAATGGACAATCTTGCACCCCATGCCTCTCAGACTATTCTGTTTTATTTTTATACATTTAATTTTATTTATTTTAGATTATAGTTATTGGAATTAATAGTCTAATTCCCTATAATATTGTATACTCCTTGAGAGAGAGCCTACATCTTTTTTCATCTTTGTTTCCAGGAGTTAATATAGTGTCTTATAATAATAAATTTTCCTTGAACTTGACTCTACAAGTTGTCTGATAGAATTTGGAGGTCTTCAAGGGAAAATTTGGATTCTGAATCCAATGAAGCTTCCTAGAAAACACTGAAAGGGTTACATTAACAGCTTACTAGGAATCATATGCAGCAATTGTGATGATAGCATTTCAATAAAGTCAGGAGTTTCTGCTAATCTAGGAGTTGCAAAAATAATTGTTATCCAAACTAGCCTCTATCACTAGTAATTTGTCACTCAACTCCTCTTATAAATTAAATGTAAATGTAGAAAGAATGCTGACTGCAAGTGAAAAAATTGTGTGCTCACATTAAACCACAACTTTGATGTTTCAAGTGGCTGGTAGTAATTATAAAATATTTAGATCATCTAGAAATATTATTTTAACTGCTGATCATGCTAATAGACACATGGTCGTAGAGGAAAATATACTGATCTCAGAGACAGAAATACCTGGGTTCAAATCTAACCTCTAACTTGTAGTCAGAATGATACTAGAAATGAGTCACTTATCTCTCAATGCTCCAGACCAAAGCTTGTTAAACTTGGGCAACAACCCCATATATAGTTGCAAGAATTAAATGTAGGGGATCATGAAATTATGATTTATTATCAGTAAATCATTGATTTGTATATATATATATATATATATATATATTATATGCTTATATATCTGAACCTTATAAAAATCTATCAGGCTAAAAGAGATTATGAACAAGAAAAGTTTAAGAAGTCCTGCTCTAGAAAACTCTTTAAAAAGTTAAGGTGCAACTTAAGTGCTAACCTGCCTTGGTAGAAAGAAATTTCTCCTTTTGAAGTTCTCTATATTGATAAAATTACAGGTCAAGTATCTAACAATAAGAGAAATAGTACTAATACATATTTAGCTAATGCTTTACAGTTGCAAAGTTCAATATTTAGCATGGGACCTTGGAAATAGCATCTGCTCAATATATGTTGAATGAAAAATGTGCATGAAACAACCATCCTGACTGCATAGAGAAAAGATTTTGAAGATAATTATCTCATTTTTAAAAATCATCTTTCTGGAACAAAAAACATCAAGTCCAAAAACATAATATGTAATATGGATAATGCACCAATAATATTTTGCCCTGATGTCTTTTAATAGTGTGAAGACCATATTTTCTCATAGTTGTACCAGTAGAGTGTTATCCTCTAAGATATCCACTAATTAGTAAGATTAAGTAATTAGTCAACCAGCAAACATTTACTATATACAGGAATTTTATTATATACTGAATACAAATTTAAAGAGAATACAAATGCAAAGAATGAAGCATTTGCTACTTGCAAATGCAAACATTAAAATGTTTTATTTAGCAAAGTACTTTACATACAATATCTCCTTTGAGACATGATAAATCTGTGAGATAGATAATATAGCTGTTATTGTCCCCACTTTACAGCTTTCAAAAACAACTGAAACTCACAAAAAATTAAATAACTTTCCCAAGGTCAAATAGCAAGTAGAGATAAAATTTAAATCATTCATCCCAATTCCATGTCCAACACTCTATATCATGTTGCCACTTTCCACAAAGATTGGACACCATATAGCGTTTTATTTTTGTATCCACAAGTGGTCATATGATTTTGTTCTGCTTTTGTAGAAAAAAATTAGTGAAACTATCAGTTTTTTTTCAAATATTCAAGCTATGATAAATAAATAAAACATTTTTTAAATAATCAATTCTAATTCAATTGATTGTTGTTGTCCTTCACTCTCAAAGACCAAAAAAAATTTTTTTAGGAAATGTTAAGTGTCTGATATCAGATTTGAACTCAGGTCCTCCTGACTTCAGAATTACAACTCTATCCACTGAACCACCTAGTTGCCCCAGATCAAAACATTCTTAAAGAGAGCCAAACTGACATCACTATGTTGACAAGGTACAATGTGTCCTATTTTAGCTAATCAAACTAGTACAAGCTTGTAAGGCTCTCCCAAAGGTAGAGTACAAATAGTCCACATGAACATTTGATGTAGAAGTAGCTCCAAATTTACTTATCTCACATTTCTTTTGAACTACAGCAATTCTTCTTTGCTCACAGACTAGCTGTGTCTTCTTTGTTGTAGGCTTCTCTGGGCACTAGTTTCTTTTTCTTAAAAACAAAAGACATTAATAGCATTTGCATGGCCTGCTCTATAAGATATTTTGAGGAGATTGTTTTATAAACAAACAATTTTTGAAGCAGTTAAGTGGTATAGTGGATAGAGCCCTTGACATGGAGACAGGAAGACCAAAGTTCAGATCATGACTCAGATATTTGCTTGTTATGTGTCCTAGAGTAAGCTCTCTCATCTCTGTTTGCTTCAGTTTCCAAATCTATACATTACAGATAATAATAATAATAGCTATCTTTATGTATTGCTATGAGGATTAAATGAGATAATTGTAAAGTGTTCAGCACAGCACAGTATATGGATATAGTGTTATATAAATGTTACTATTTTAGTAATTATTAATATTTCAGAAATATGATGTACTACTAAAATACAAAATAATATCAACCTCCATACATGGTACTCATGGCTTTATCATCTTTTCATTGGTTTTGGAATTATTTATGTTTCATCTTATCACCTCTATCAGATTGTAATTTTCAAACCAGCTAGGATCAACTTTAATGTCTAATTGTGCATTGGACTTAAATATGCCCTTAAATGAATGACTGAATAATGGTACAAGGGTACAAGATAATGAATGGAATGTGCTACAAGTACTTAGAATGTTCTTAAGAGGGAGAGGTAATTATAGATTTATGTGTTAAGAAAAAGTTCTGTAGGAAGTAGTATTTGAACTCTAAATGATGAATAGGATTTTGATGGATGAAGGAGGGAAATGCACTATAGATACTGTTTAATTACAGTAAACAACAGGCTAAGGCTAGGAATGCAGAAGGTATATGCAGAGGAAGATAGAGGGATAAAGCTGGTTAAAGCTAAAGATATATGAGAAATACAATTAAAAATAAGGTAGAAAAGGTAGACCAGGATCAGATTGTAAAGGTTCTAGTGTCTTGATTCTGGCTACTAATAGGTTGATTATTGAAGGCAGAAGAAAGGTGGAAAGGAAATTAGATATGGATAGGCGATGGTATAGAATAGAGCATGTGTTTAGTGTAGCCTAATATGATTTATCTGTTAATTATATCTTTTCCCATTCAGACAAACTTCAGTAGAATTTTAGACCCTGAATTACCCTTGACTTTCATGTGATATAGATCATAGAAGGAAGCAAAAATATCTAGTCCCCTACTTCTTAAATTCCTGACCATGATCTCATATGGGATCTCATAGCTGAATGTAAAGATTGCAAAACTATGATTTATAGTCACTAAATGTTTGAATTGTATACCTGTTTTACATATCTATATGCCTGGGGTCACATAAAAATTTCTCAGGTGAAAAGGGTCACAAGGGGGAAAATTTTAAGAATCCAACCATCTCATCTTATAGCTGATAAAACTTGGGCCCAAAATGCTTAAACAAATTGCTTAAGGTCATGTAGGTAGCAAATGACAGATTATGGATTTGAATTTGGATCTCTGACTTCAGAACTAGAGGTCCTTTCTAGGGAACCAACTACCTTCCTGAATGATATTTGCTAGTTGTGTATCTATGGATGGTCAGTTTAGAGTTCCTAACTTTTTTCATCTACTAATGTTGACATGTATCAGATACCATACTATATATGCACTGGGAAGAAAATGATAAAGTGGGAGCACTTGTTCTTAAATTTATTTATATTATATTATTAAATATTTCCCAATTATATGAAAAATGTCTAGTAATATTTACTTTTTGATTTTGAGATATACATCTTCTCTCTCCCTCCTGCCACTCCCCCTATCTTGACGGACAAGAATTTTATATGTATTATACATCTGAAGTCATGAAAAACAAATTTCCACATAAGGCACGGTGCAAAATAAAACAAATAAAAGCACATTTGAAAAAAACAAAGAATGTTTAAAAATTTGCTCAAATCTGCATTCAGAGTTCATCAATTCTCTCTCTCTCTCTCTCTCTCTCTCTCTCTCTCTCTCTCTCTCTCTCTCTCATATTTTTCATCTTGGATCCTTTAAAATTTTCTTAGATGACTGTCTTGATTAAAGTAGCTAAGTCTTTCACAGTTGATCATCCTTTTAATATTGCTGTTACTATGTACAATGTTCTCCTAATTTTTCTCATTTAAAATTTCAAAGGAGTGAAGTGGAAGTATCTGTTGATATGAGTCTTCCTAAGTTTTTCTGAAATCATCTTGCTCTTTATTTTTTATAGCACAATACCATAACTTGTTCAGCCATTCCCCAATTGATGGACATCTACTCTATTTCTAATTTTTTGCCACTGAAAAAAATTGTAATAAATGTTTCTACAAAAAGGACATTTTTCCAATTTTTCTCTCTTTGAAATAAATATCTAATAGTGCTTTTGCTGGGTCAAAATATATACAGTCTTATAGCCCTTTGGGCCTAATTCCAAATTTGTTCTCCAAAATAACTGGATCACTTCACAACTTTATGAACATCCCTTCCAGCATTTAATTTCCTTTCTTTCATGTTAGCAAACTTGATGTGTGTGAGTTGGTATCTCAGACTTATTCTAATTTATATTTCTCTAATCAATAGTAATTTAGAGCATTTTTCATATATTACAGATAGATTTGATTTCTTCTGAATGTTGTTTGTCCATATTCTTTGACTATCAGTTGGGGAATACTTTGCATTTTTATCAATTTGAATAATATATATAGATAAATGAGGCCTTTATCAGTCAAACTTGCTACACTTTTTCTAGTTTCCTTCTTTATAAACTTGAATACTTTGATTTTGTTTCTGCAATTTTTAAAATTTAATTTAATAAAATTATTATTTTCTATATCTCATAATGTTCTCTATTTACTTTTTGCTCATAAAATTTTCCCTTATCTATGAATATGACAGGTAAATTATTCTATGCTCTTCAAATTTGCTTATATCATCCTTTATTTCTAAATCATGAGCCAATTTTAACCTTATCTTGGTATACAATATCATATTCTTATTGTTCTATAGTTAGTTTTTACCAAACTGCTTTTCACTTTCCCCACCAATTTCTGTCAAAGTGATTTCTTGTCCCCACATCTTGGGTGTAGAGATTTGTCAGACACTAGATTACAATGGTCTTTTACTACTACATATTTTCTACCTAATCTATTACATTGATCTTCTACTCTATTTCTTGGCCAGTACGAGATGGCTTTAATGATTACCTCTTTAGATTTCATACTGCTAGGCTGTCTTTCTTAACATTATTTTTCATTGATTAACCTTATGTTCCTGATCTATTTTGTCCAAATGATTATTCCTATTGAAGATATATCTTATTGGAAAATCAACTTTAAAAACTAGTGGAAATATTTTTTTTTATTTTATTTAATAATAACTTTATATTGACAGAATCCATGCCAGGGTAATTTTTTTACAACAATATCCCTTGCACTCGCTTCTGTTCTGATTTTTCCCCTCCCTCCCTCCACCCCTTCCCCTAGACAGCAAGCAGTCCTATATATGTTAGATATGTTGCAGTATATCCTAGATACAATATATGTTTGCAGAACTGAACAGTTCTCTTGTTGCACAGGGAGAATTGGATTCAGATGGTAAAAATAACCCATGAAGAAAAACAAAAATGCAAGTAGTTCACATTTGTTTCCCAGTGTTCTTTCTTTGGGTGTAGCTGCTTCTGTCCATCATTTATCTTTTTTTAAAAAAAAAATTTATTTAATAATTACTTTATATTGACAGAATCCATGCCAGGGTAATTTTTTTTTACAACATTATCCCTTGCACTCGTTTCTGTTCCAATTTTTTTCACCTCCCTCCCTCCACCCCCTCCCCTAGATGGCAAGCAGTCCTTTATATGTTGGATATGTTGCAGTATATGCTAGATACAATATATGTTTGCAGAACCAAACAGTTCTCTTGTTGCATAGGGAGAATTGGATTCAGAAGGTATAACTAACCCAGGAAGAAAAACAAAAATGCAGATAGTTCACATTCGTTTCCCAGTGTTCTTTCTTTGGGTGTAGCTGCTTTTGTCCATCATTTATCAATTGAAACTCAGTTAGGTCTCTTTGTAAAAGAAATCCACTTCCATCAAAATATGTCCTCCTAAAATATCGTTGTCGAAGTGTATAATGATCTCCTGGTTCACTTAGCATCAGTTCATGTAAGTCTCGCCACTCCTCTCTGTATTCATCCTGCTGGTCATTTCTTACAGAACAATAATATTCCATAACATTCATATACCACAATTTATCCAGCCATTCTCCAATTGATGGGCATCCATTCATTTTCCAGTTTCTAGCCACTAAAATAGGGCTGCTACAAACATTTTGGCACATACAGGTCCCTTTACCTTCTTTAGTATTTCTTTGGGATATAAGTCCAATAGAAACACTGCTGGATCAAAGGGTATGCACAATTTGATAATTTTTTGGGCATAATTCCAGATTGCTCTCCAGAATGGTTGGATTCGTTCACAACTCCACCAACAATGCATTAGTGTCCCAGTTTTCCCGCATCCCCTCCAACATTCATCATTATTTTTTCCTGTCATCTTAGCCAATCTGACAGGTGTGTAGTGGTATCTCAGAGTTGTCTTAATTTGCATTTCCCTGATCAATAATGATTTGGAACACTCTTTCATATGAGTGGTAATAGTTTCAATTTCATCCTCTGAAAATTGTCTGTTTATATCCTTTGACCATTTATCAATTGGAGAATGGCTTGATTTCTTATAAAGTTGAGTCAGTTCTCTATATATTTTGGAAATGAGGCCTTTATCAGAACCTTTAACTGTGAAGATGTTTTCCCAGTTGGTTGCTTCCCTTCTAATCTTGTTTGCAATAGTTTTGTTTGTACAAAGGCTTTTTAATTTGATGTAATCAAAATTTTCTATTTTGTGATCAGTAATGGTCTCTAGTTCATCTTTGGTCACAAATTTCTTTCTCCTCCACAAGTCTGAGAGATAAACTATTCTATGTTCCTCTAATTTATTTATAATCTCGTTCTTTATGCCTAGGTCATGGACCCATTTTGATCTTATCTTGGTATATGGTGTCAAGTGTGGGTCCATGCCTAATTTCTGCCATACTAATTTCCAATTATCCCAGCAGTTTTTATCAAATAATGAATTCTTTTCCCAGAAGTTAGGGGCTTTGGGCTTGTCAAACACTAGATTGCTATAGTTGACTATTCTGTCTTGTGAACCTAACCTTTTCCACTGATCCACTAATCTATTTCTTAGCCAATACCAAATGGTTTTGGTGACTGCTGCTTTATAATATAATTTTAGATCAGGTACAGCTAGGCCACCTTCATTTGATTTTTTTTTTCATTAATTCCCTTGAGATTCTCGACTTTTTATTGTTCCATATGAATTTTGTTGTTATTTTTTCTAGATCATTAAAATATTTTCTTGGAAGTCTGATTGGTATAGCACTAAATAAATAGATTAGTTTAGGGAGTATTGTCATCTTTATTATGTTTGCTCGGCCGATCCAAGAGCACTTAATATTTTTCCAATTATTTAAGTCTGACTTTATTTGTGTGGAGACTTTTTTGTAATTTTGCTCATATAATTCCTGACTTTCCTTTGGTAGATAGATTCCCAAATATTTTATGGTATCAACAGTTATTCTGAATGGAATTTCTCTTTGTATCTCTTGCTGTTGGGTTTTGTTGGTGATGTATAAAAATGCTGAGGATTTATGGGGATTTATTTTGTAGCCAGCTACTTTGCTAAAATTATGAATTATTTCTAATAGCTTTTTAGTAGAATCTCTGGGGTTCTCTAGTTATACCATCATATCATCTGCAAAGAGTGATAGTTTGGTTTCCTCATTGCCTACTCTAATTCCTTTAATATCTTTCTCGACTCTTATTGCCGAGGCTAGTGTTTCTAATACGATATTAAATAATAATGGTGATAGTGGGCAACCTTGCTTCACTCCAGATCTTACTGGGAAAGGTTCCAGTTTTTCCCCATTGCATATGATGCTTACTGATGGTTTTAAATATATGCTCCTGACTATTTTAAGGAAAAGTCCATTTATTCCTATGCTCTCAAGTGTTTTTATTAGGAATGGATGTTGGATTTTATCAAATGCTTTTTCTGCATCTATTGAGATGATCATATGATTTTTGTTTGTTTGCTTATTGATATAGTCAATTATGCTAATAGTTTTCCTAATATTGAACCAGCCCTGCATTCCTGGTATAAATCCTACTTGGTCATAGTGTATTATCCTGGTGACGATTTTCTGTAATCTTTTTGCTAATATTTTATTTAAGATTTTAGCATCAATATTCATTAGGGAGATTGGTCTATAATTTTCTTTCTCTGTTTTCAGCCTACCTGGTTTAGGTATCAGTACTATGTCTGTGTCATAAAAGGAGTTTGGTAGGACTCCTTCAATCCCTATTTTTTCAAATAGTTTATATAACATTGGAGTTAATTGTTCTTTAAATGTTTGGTAGAATTCACATGTAAATCCATCTGTCCTGGGGATTTTTTCTTAGGGAGTTGATTGATAGTTTGTTCTATTTCTTTTTCTGAGATGGGACTGTTTAGGATATTTACTTCTTCCTCTGTTAGTTTGGGCAAGCTATATTTTTGGAGGTATGTTTCTATTTCATTTAAGTTGTCGAATTTATTGGCATAAAGTTGGGCAAAGTAACTCCTAATTATTGCTCTAATTTCCTCTTCGTTAGTGGCTAGTTCTCCCTTTTCATTTTTAAGACTAACAATTTGATTTTCCTCTTTCCTTTTTTTGAATCAGATTTACTAAGGGTTTGTCTATTTTGTTGGTTTTTTCATAGAACCAACTCTTAGTTTTATTAATTAATTCAATATTTTTTTACTTTCAATTTTATTGATCTCTCCTTTTATTTTTAGAATTTCAAGTTTAGTGTTTGACTGGGGGTTTTTAATTTGTTCCTTTTCTAGCATTTTTAGTTGCAAACCCAATTCATTGACCTTCTCTTTCTCTATTTTATACAAATAGGCCTCTAGAGATATGAAACTTCCCCTTATTACCACTTTGGCTGCATCCCAAACATTTTGGTATGATGTCTCATTATTATTGTTTTCTTGGGTGAAGTTATTAATTATGTCTATGATTTGCTGTTTCACCCAATCATTCTTTAGTATGAGATTATTTAGTTTCCAATTATTTTTTGGTCTACTTTCCCCTGGTTTTTTGTTGAATGTAATTTTCATTGCATCGTGGTCTGAAAAGGATGCATTTACTATTTCTGCCTTACAGCATTTGAGTTTGAGGTTTTTATGTCCTAATATATGGTCAATTTTTGTATAGGTTCCATCAACTGCTGAAAAGAAAGTGTACTCCTTTCTGTCTCCATTACATTTTCTCCAGATATCTATCATATCTAATTTTTCTAGTATTCTATTTACCTCTTTGACTTCTTTCTTATTTATTTTGTGGTTTGATTTATCTAATTCTGCGAGTGCAAGGTTGAGATCTACCACTATTATAGTTTTGCTGTCTATTTCTTCTTGCAGCTCTCTTAATTTCTCTTTTAAGAATTTAGATGCTACACCACTTGGTGCATATATGTTTAATATTGATATTGCTTCATTATCCATAGTGCCCTTCCTTATCTCTTTTAATTATATCAATTTTTGCTTTAGCTTGATCTGAGATCAGGATGGCTACCCCTGCTTTTTTTACTTCACCTGAAGCATAGTAGATTTTGCTCCAACCTTTTACCTTTAACCTGCATGTATCTCCCAGCTTCAGGTGTGTTTCCTGTAAACAACATATTGTAGGATTCTGGCTTTTAATCCATTCTGCTAACCACTTCCTCTTTATGGGGGAGTTTACCCCATACACGTTTATGGTTAAAATGACCAATTCTATATTACATGCCATCTTGTTAACCCTGGTTTATGCTTTTCTCCCTTCTTTCCCTCTTGTCCCCCTTCCCAGTATTAAACTTGTGAGCACCACTTGCTTCTCACAGCCCTCCCTTTTTAGTATCCCCATCCCTGGCCTTGGATTTCCTCCCCCTATCTTACCCCTTTCCCTCCCAGTTTCTGTATTCCCTTCCCTTTTCACTTTTTTCTTCTCACTTTTCAATGAGGTGGGAGAAGTTTCACCATAGATTAAATATGTCTAAAATTTTTCTCTTAAAGCCAGTTCTGAAGGCAGTAAGATACCCACTATATTCATCCCCCTCTGTACTTTCTCTCAGATATAATAGGTTTCCTTTGCCTCTTCATGCGATATAGTATCCCCACTTTACCCTTTTTCTTGTACAATGTCCTTTCCACATCTAGTTTCTAGAACAAGGTATACATGTATTCTTTATACATCTTTATAGCTGAAATATAGTTCCCAAAATTAATCTTTACCTTTTTAGATTTCTCTTGAGTTCTACATGTGTAGATCAGGACTTCCGGGGGTGGAGCCAAGATGGCAGAGCAGGCACACACGACTCTCTAAGCTCTTCTCATTCCCCTCATAACCAACTATTTAATGCAGCCTCAAAAATAACTCTTCACTACTTAAATTCATGAAGATTAGAAGCACTACAACTTACCAGTTGATCTGGAAGATCGACAGGAAAGGTTTGTCCTGAGGGGCCAGGAACAGACTAGCACAGGCAGCAAGAGGCTAACGTCCTGAGCAGACCAGGGGCGGGGGTGATCTCTGTGGCTAGAGAAGTTATAGAGACAACTCTGCTATAGACTAACTGCTCTGCCTTAACTACAAAGCAGTAAACTGGCAGAGAGATTAAAGCCTGAAACAGAGGGTACTCTAAAAAATGCCAGAACCTAACGAGATCTGACTGTAACCCCTCAAACCCAGAAGTGACTCAGGCAGACTTTACCGCAGCCCTGCGGTCACATCTGGCAGTTCGGGGCCTTTGTGGGGGCAGTTACTAATCTGCACGGCAGGAGGGCACAGCCTGGGCAGCCCCTGATCAGCAGAGTGGGGGGTTCGGCCTGGGCAGCCTCTGATTGGCAAAGTGGGGCCTCAGCCTGGGGCAATAGAACATCCCCAGCTGACTGTATTTCTAGGGCAGACAATTCTGGTCCCTGCAAATCCATTCACTGCTCAACTGCCAACACCCACAGTCCTAGGGCAGGATTTGGCTTGGGAAGTAAAACTCTCACTGTTCAGCGTCTAGCCCCAGGGCAGTCGTTATCTCACACAGCTGGGGTTCTTTGAAAGACACTTTCCCAGCCCAGCCCTGCAGGCCTGAGTTACTTTCAGGTGGAGAACTCTTTCCCAGAGCACTCCACTACCTCGGCTACTTTTTGTAGCCGGTCACGGCTACCCATCCATATACCTTTCACTGCTCTGCAGAGGAAGCTGGTAACCTCCTGGCTCTGGAGGCAGACCTTACAGGCTTTAACAAAATGAGTAAAATAATCAAAAGAACGATTGATAGTTTCTACACAGAAAGAGAACAGCTTTGCAACTCTGAAGAGACTAATAGCAGACAGTCTCCAGATGATTGTTGGTCTCCAATGCAAAAGGCTCTCCTAGAAGAAACTATTAAAAACCTTAAAAGAGAGCTAGAAGAGAAATGGGGAAAGGCACATAACTCACTAAAAGAAAAATTTGATAAAGTGGAAAAAGAAAACTTCTTGAAATGTGAATTGGAAAAAGGTAAAAAACTCCCAAGAAGTGCAGGGAAACAGAGTTTGAGAATTGGAAAAAGAAAATAACTCACTAAAAAAAAAAAAAAAAATTAGTGAAATGGAAAAAAAATTCCATAGAGCAAAACAATTCAATTGGACATATACAAAAAGAAGTTTAAAAAGCTAATGAAGAAAATAACTCACTAAAAATCAGAACTGAACAAATAGAAATGACTGATTCGTTGAGACATCAAGAATCAGTCAAGCAAAACCAAAAAAATGAAAGATTGGAAAAAAATGTCAAATATTTTCTTGGAAAAACAACAGACCTGGAAAATAGATCTAGGAGAGATAACCTGAGGATCATCGGATTACCAGAAAATTATGATGAAACAAAGAGCCTAGATACTATTTTACAGGAAATCATCAAAGAGAACTGCCCAGAAGTAATAGAACTGGAAGGGAAAATAAGTGTTGAAAGAATTCATCGAACACCTTCTAAAAAAGACCTAAAAATAAAGACTCCGAGGAATATTGTGGCCAAACTTCAGAATTTTTAGAATAAAGAAAAAATTTTACAAGCAGCCAGGAAAAAACAGTTCAAATACCGAGATGCCACAATAACGGTCACGCAAGATCTGGCTGCCTCAACATTAAAGGATCGAAGGGCCTGGAATCCGATATTCCAAAAGGCAAAAGAACTTGGAATGCAACCAAGAATAAACTGCCCAACTAAGCTGAGTATTTTTCTCCACGGAAGAAGATGGACATTTAATGAAATAGAGGAATTCCATCTGTTTCTAAGGAAAAAACCAGACTTAAACAAAAAATTTGATCTCCAACAACAGGAATCAAGAGAAGTAGAAAAAGGTAAAAGGAACTCTTGAGAACTGTAATTCTGTTGTGGATATACATAAAAACCATATGTATAATTTGATTTTACCAATATAACATAAAAAAGGGAAGTAGAAATGGAAAGGGGATAGTGTCAGAAAAAGGGAAGAAGGGAGATAAAAAGAGGGAAACTACATGTGACAGTGAGGCAAAGGAAACCTATCATATATGAGGGAACTTAGAGAGGGGGAGGAACATTGTGTGAATCCTACTCTTGTCAGAGTTGGCTCAAAGAGGAAACAATTGACATTTTGTTTTACAGAGATTCTTCTCTCACTTCATTAAAAAGTGGGAGAGGAAAAGGGAGAAGGAAAAAGAGTAATAAGGGAAGGGTACAAGAAAGGGGAAGGGATTCAAAGGGAGGAGAGAGGGTTACTAAATAGGGAGAGCTGCATGACGTTAGTGGGACCAATAAGTTTAATACTAGGAAAGAAGGGAAGGAGGGCAAGAAAAAGAAAAATATAATCTGGGGATATTAGGAAGGCAGGAAATACAGAATTGGTTATTTTAACCATAAATGTGAATGGGACGAACTCTCCCATAAAGAGGAGGTGGATAGCAGTCAGATCAAAAGTCAGAACCCTACAATCTCTTGTTTACAGGAAACACATTTAAAACAGGGAGATATATACAGACTAAAGGTGAAAGGATGGAGTAGAATCTATTATGCTTCAGGTGAAGTCAAAAAAGCAGGGGTAGCCATCCTTATCTCAGATCAAGCAAAAGCAAAGATTGATCTAATTAAAAGAGATAAGGAAGGAAACTATATCTTGCTTAAGGGTACTATAGACAATGAAGCAATATCAGTATTAAACATATATGCACCAAGTGGTATAGCATCTAACTTCCTTAAAGAGAAGTTAAGAGAGTTGCGAGAAGAAATAGACAGCAAAATTATAATAGTGGGAGATCTCAACCTTGCACTCTCAGAACTAGATAAATCAAACTACAAAACAAATAAGAAAGAAATTAAAGAGGTAAATAGAATATTAGAAAAATTAGGTATGATAGATCTCTGGAGAAAACTGAATGGTGACAGAAAGGAGTATACTTTCTTCTCAGCAGTTCATGGAACCTACACAAAAATTGACCATATATTAGGACATAAAGACCTCAAAATTAAATGCAGGAAGGCAGAAATAGTAAATGCTTTTTTTTCAGATCACAATGCAATAAAAAGTACATTCAACAAAAAATTAGGTGTAAAAAGACCAAGAAGTAATTGGAAACTAAATAATCTCATCTTAAAGAATGATTGGGTGAAACAGCAAATTATAGAAACATTTAATAATTTCACTCATGATGATGACAATGGTGAGACATCATATCAAAATTTATGGGATGCAGCCAAAGCAGTAATAAGGGCAAATTTTATACCCTTAGAGGCTTACTTGAATAAAATAGAAAAAGAAAAGATCAATGGATTGGGCCTGCAACTTAAAAAGTTAGAAAAAGACCAAATTAAAAACCCCCAATCAATTACTAAACTTGAAATTCTAAAATTAAAAGAGAAATTAATAATATAGAAACTAAAATAATATTGAACTAATAAATAAAACTAAAAGTTGGTTTTATGAAAAAACCAATAAAATCGATAAACCTTTGGTAAATCTGATTAGATAAAGGAGAGAGGGAAATCAAATTAGCAGTCTTAAAAATGAAAAAGGAGAAAGTTCCAAAAGAGGAAATTAAAGAAATAATAAAGGGTTATTTTGCCCAACTTTATGCCAATAAATTTGGTAACCTAAGTGAAATGGATGACTACCTCCAAAAATATAGGCTTCCCAGATTGTCAGAGGAGGAAGTAAATTGCTTAAATAATCCCATTTCAGAAAAAGAAATAGAACAAGCTATTAATCAGCTCCCTAAAAAAAAATTCCCCAGACGAGATGGATTTACATGTGAATTCTACCAAACATTCAAAGAACAATTAGCCCCAAAGCTTTATAAAGTATTTGAAAAAATAGGGAATGAAGGAGTCCTACAAAATTCCTTTTATGACACAGACATGGTACTGATATCTAAACCAGGTAGGTTGAAAACAGAGAAAGAAAATTATAGACCAATCTCCCTAATGAATATTGATGCTAAAATCTTAAATAAGATATTAGCAAAAAGACTACAGAAAATCATCCCCAGGATAATACACCATGATCAAGTAGGATTTATACCAGGAATGCAGGGCTGATTCAATATTAGGAAAACTATTAGGATAATTGGCCATATTAATAACCAAATTAACAAAAACCATATGATCATCTCAATGGATGCAGAAAAAGCATTTGATAAAATCCAACATCCATTCCTATTAAAAACTCTTGAGAGTATAGGAATAAATGGACTTTTCCTTAAAATAATCAGTAGCATCTATTTAAAACCAACAGTAAGCATCATATGTAACGGGGACAAACTACAACCATTCCCAATAAGATCAGGAGTAAAACAAGGTTGCCCACTATCACCGTTACTATTTAATATTGTATTAGAAATGCTAGCTTTGGCAATAAGAGTTGAGAAAGAGATTAAAGGAATAAGAATAGGCAATGAGGAAACCAAATTATCACTCTTTGTTGATGATATGATGGTATACTTAGAGAACCCCAGAGACTCTACTAAAAAGTTATTAGAAACAATCCACACCTTCAGCAAAGTTGCAGGGTATAAAATAAACCCACATAAGTCATCAGCATTCTTATATATCACTAACAAAACCCAACAGTTACAGTTACAAAAAGAAATTCCATTTAAAATAACTACTGATGGTATAAAATATTTAGGACCCTATCTGCCAAGGGAAAATCAGAAACTTTATGAGCAAAACTACAAAATACTTTCCACACAAATTAAGTCTGATCTAACCAACTGGAAAAAATATTAAATGTTCTTGGATTGGGCAAGCAAATACAATAAAGATGACAGTACTACCTAAATTAATCTATTTATTTAGCACTATACCAATCAGACTCCCAAAAAACTACTTTGATGACCTAGAAAAAATAACAACAAAGTTCATATGGAAAAACAAAAGGTCAAGAATTTCAAGGGAATTAATGAAAAAAAAATCAAATGAAGGTGGCCTAGCTGTACCAGATCTAAAATTATAGTATAAAGCAACAGTTACTAACACCATCTGGTATTGGCTAAGAAATAGACTAGCTGATCAATGGAATAGGTTAGGTTCAAAGGACAAAACAACCAATAACTTTAATAATCTAGTGTTTGACAAACCCAAAGACCCCAGTTTCTGGGATAAGAATGCACTATTTGACAAAAATTGCTGGGAAAATTGGAAATTAGTATGGCAGAAACTAGGCATTGACCCACACTTAACACCGTACACCAAGATAAGCTCAAAATGGGTTCATGACCTAGGCATAAAGAATGAGATTATAAATAAATTGGAAGAGCATAGGATAGTTTACCTCTCAGACCTGTGGAAGAGGGAGGAATTTATGACCAAAGAAGAACTAGAGATCACTATTGACCACAAAATAGAAAATTTTAATTATATCAAATTGAAAAGTTTTTGTACAAACAAAACAAATGCAGACAGGATTAGAAGGGAAACAATAAACTGGGAAAACATTTTTACAATCAAAGTTTCTGATAAAGGCCTCATTTCCAAAATATATAGAGAATTGACTCTAATTAATAAGAAATCAAACCATTCTCCAATTGATATATGGTCAAAGGATATGAACAGACAATTCTCAGATGAAGAAATTGAAACTATTTATAGACATATGAAAATATGCTCCAAATCATTTTTAATCAGAGAAATGCAAATTAAGACAACTCTGAGATACCACTACACACCTGTCAGATTGGCTAAAGTGACAGGGAAAGATAATGTGGAATGTTGGAGGGAATGTGGGAAAACAGGGAAACTGATACATTGTTAGTGGAATTGTGAACACATCCAGTCATTCTGGAGAGCAGTTAGGAACTATGCTCAGAAAGTTATCAAACTGTGCCTACCCTTTGATCCAGCAGTGTTTCTACTGGGCTTATACCCCAAATAGATACTAAAGAAAGGAAAGGGACCTGTAGGTGCCAAAATGTTTGTGGCAGCCCTGTTTGTAGTGGCCAGAAGCTGGAAAATGAATGGATGCCCATCAATTGGAGAATGGTTGAGTAAATTGTGGTATATGAACGTTATGGAATATTATTGTTCTATAAGGAATGACCAGCAGGATGAATACAGAGAGGATTGGAGAGACCTACATGGACTGATGCTTAGTGAAATGAGCAGAACCAGGAGATCATTATATACCTCAGCAATGCTACTGTTTGAGGATGTATTCTGATGGAAGTGGATCTCTTCGATAAAGAGAGCTAATTCAGTTTCAATTGATCAAAGATGGGCAGAAGTAGCTACACCCAAAGAAAGAACACTGGGAAATGAATATAAACTGCTTGCATTTTTGTTTTTCTTCCCGGATTATTTATACCTTCTGAATTCAATTCTCCCTGTGCAACAAGAAAACTGTTCGGTTCTGCACACATATATTGTATCCAGAATATACTGTAACCTATTCAACATGTAAAGGATTGCTTGCCATCTGGGGGAGGGGGTGGAGGGAGGGAGGGGAAAAATCGGAACAGAAGTAAATGCAAGGGATAATGTTGTAAAAAAAATTACCCTGGCATGAGTTCTATCAATAAAAACTTATTTAAAAAAATTATATATATATATATATTTGTAGATCAAACTTTTTGTTAAGTTCTGGTTTTTTCATCAAAAATAGGTATAATTTGCTTACTTCATTGAATGTCCATCTTCTTCCCTGGAAAAAGATGCTCATTCTAGCTGGGTAAGTTATTTTTGGTTGCATACCAAGTTACTTAGCCTTTTGGAATATCATATTCCAGGCCCTTCGATCCTTTAATGTGGATGCTGCTAGATCCTGGGTGATCCTTATTGTGGCTCCTCGATACTTGAATTGGGTTTTTCTAGCCACTTGCAGTATTTTTTCTTTCGTCTGATTGTTCTGACATTTGGCCACTATATTTCTTGGTGTTTTGATTTTAGGATTCCTTTAAGTAAGTGATCTTTCAATGTGAATTCTTTCAATGTCTATTTTACCCTCTGTTTCTATGACTTCTAGGCAGTAGTCTTTGATAATTTCCTGGAAAATAGTGTCCAGGCTCTTTTTTTTATCATGCTTTTCTGGGAGTCCAATGATTCTCAGATTGTCTTTCCTGGATCTGTTTTCCAGGTCTGTTGTTTTCCCTAGAAGGTATTTCACATTCTTTTCCATTGTTTGATTTTTTTGGACTGATTCTTCTTCTCTCATCAAGTCATTCAATTACATTTGTTCAATTCTGATTTTCAATGAAGTATTTTCTTCACTCACTTTTTTAATATCTTTTTCTAATTATCCAATTGAGTTGTTTTGTTCTATGGAATTTTTTTTCCATTTTGCCAATTTTGTTTTTTAGAGAGCTATTTTCTGTTTCCAGTTCACTAATCCTATTTTTCAAGGATTTGATTTCTTTATCCACTCTGTCTTTAAATGAGTGGGATGATTTCTCCAGTCTCTCTTGCCAAGCCTCCCTCTCCTTTTCCCACTTTTCTTCTAGCTCTCTTGTGAGAGCCTTTTTAATTTCTTCTATGAGTTTCATCTGTGCTAAGGAACAGATGATCTCCTCCTTTGGGGATTCACCTGGGGACAGTCTGTTTTTAGTCTCCTCAGGGTTTAGAGTCTGCTCCCTATCTGTATAGAAGCTGTCAAGGGTTAAAGTCCTCTTCAATTTTTTGCTCGTTTTGTCAAAGAATCAAAGACAAACTAGCAAAGAAAAAAAAGAAAAAACCCCGAAATGGAGTCTGCTTTTTTGGGGGTAGGAGCTGGGTGGTGTTACCGAGCTTCCTCTACAGACTGCGGGGGCGCAGCGAGGCACTAGCCCGACTGTGCTGCGCCTGCCCTCTGAGACTCCAAAAGCATGCTGAGACACTGTGGGGGAGGAGTGGCCAGGTCCCGAGAGACTCCAGCTTTTTGGGGTTGTGTTTTTAGCTTCTCTCCTGGGCTGCTGGCTTGCTGCCAAGGTAAAGTATCCAGTCCTGTAGCTAAGCTCTCCCCATAGAGACTGCTGTGATCACACCCCATCCCCTCTCCAGTTTACTTGGCTATGAGCTGTTTCCCGTGCTCTTTGCCTGCCCATAGCCTGTGCCCCATCTAAAACCATCCCCACCCTCGAGGGAAAACAGACCTTTCCTGGTGATTCTCAAGGATGTCTTCTCTTGGTAACTATTTATGGGTTTTTTTTTTTCAGTCAAGCATTACTTCAGAGGCTTGTAATGAAATGGATAGTGAGAGAAAACGCGGAGCTTACACAGCTGTGTGCCTCCTCTCCGCCATCTTGGCAGGAAGTTCACTAGTGGAAATAACTAACTTTGACAAACTTTCAGGATGTAAATTAAGTCCACATAAATGATCATCATTTCTATTTATTATCAACAAAATCCAGCAGGAAAAGGCAGAAAAAGAATTCCCATTTAAAATAATTGTAGATTGTGTAAAAATAATTTGGAATCTACCTACCAAGGCAAAACTGGGAAAAATTATGATACAATTTTCACTCAAATAAAGTCATATCTAAACAACTGGAGAAATATTAATTGCTCACAAGTAGGATGAATCAATGTAATAAAATAACAATTTTACTTAAATCAGTTTATTTATTCAATACCATTACAACCAAATTAGCTTAAAATGATTTATAGAACTAGAAAATAAATAATAACAAAAGTAAAACTATTGAGCAGAACAAGCAAGGGGACAGTGAAATAGTCTTTTAGTTCAAGCAAATTTGAAGATCAGCAGGAGGGGATCAGTCTCACTTGAGAAAAAGGGGATGGGGAAGATGCAGTTCAGGAATAGAAGCTTTTCAGTGATTTAGGAGCAAGCCTACCTCAGAAAACGAATGGTAGATCACAAACTTTAGTGTGGTGGATAAAGATCCCCATGTGCCTTATCACTGACAGGAAAGCTAGTGGACTCCAGCTCTGAAATCATCACATGCTTTGGTATAGCCAGAGCAAAAAATATATCTTATGGCCAACCATTATGTGTTTTAGGGTACCACTGGAAGAAATACAGAAACAACACAAGTGGCCTCACCATACATCAGACAATAGCAGTAAGAACCCAGTGCCAGATAAGTTGCCAGACCCCTACAGCCTCCAGAAGAACTAGTTTCCCCTTACTACTCACTCTCAAGATAGCACCAGACAAGAGGTCCCCTGTGGGCATCAAGGCAACAGCAGTACAGAACCAGGCCAAGAGCAAGAAACTCTAGGCCTTGGCAGAATAAGCCTGAGACAGTACTCCTTATACCCTAAAATTATATTTAAAAGTGAGAGAGACAGAGACAGAGGCAGAGACAGAGACAGAGACAGAGATAGAGAGGCAGACAGTGACAGAGACAAAGACACACACACACAGAGAGAGGCAGAGACAGAGACAGAAAAACAGAGTCAGAGAGAGAAATAGAGACAAAGAAAGACAGCCAAAAATAGAGACAAAGACAGACAGAAATACAGGTACAGGGAGACACAGAGACAGAGGGACAGACAGAAGGACAGACAGAGAGAGAGTCAATGAATATTTCATGGACCTTATCTTATGAAAAAAATATATTACTAAGTTATTGGTTCATTTTATTTTAAAACAAGCAAAAAGTCCTAACAAACTCTTTTTATGACATAAATGTGGTGCTTATACATAAACAAGAACTAAAATAGAGAAAGAAAATTATAGACCAATTTTCCTAATGACCATTGATGTAAAATTTTTGAATAAAATATTAGCAAGACAACCGCAACAATATATCATAAGGATTATTCATTAAAACCAGATGATATTTATACTAGGAATGCAGGGGTAGCTCAGTATTAGGAAAACTCTCAACATAAGTGACCATACCAATAGCCAAATCAACAGAAATCATATGGTTATCTAAAAAGATGCTAGAAAAATTTTTGACAAAATACAGCAACCATTCCTATTAAAAAGATTAGAGAACATATATGTTCATATATGGATTTACTTTCTCCTCAGTAAACAGGGAACCTCAATATCCAAAAGTATCTGACAGAAAGTAAGAGGAATATAAGAAGAACTTATTAAATTGAATTGTGTAAAATATCAGAATTATCTATAGATAAGATGAATCTATGAAAAGGGAATCTTTAGAAAAAAATTCCTACAAGACCTCATATCCTCACAATCAAACTTAGAAGTGATTGAAAGATGCAGAGAATAGACTCTTCCTAGTTTTCTTATTTTTTTAAATTGATTTAGCAGAAAAGACTGACTTCATATGTCTTTACCTATAAACCATATATTATAAAATAACATAATTAATGTTAAGATACTTTTGGTTTTTACTTTCTGTCCTCATACTTCTCAATCCCTTGTTGTCTTTTTCAAGATTGCCACTAATCTCTTAATTGCTCTCCCAGATTACTTTTTCTCAGATGTCTTTCTTCTTAACAATTTTGAAGCATTTGACACTATTAATCATCCTACCAATAATACTCCTCCTCCATGAGTTTTTATAACCTCATTTTCTCTTGATTTTTGTTATGAAGAGTTGTCTGACTGTTCTTTTTTATCAGATATATCGTCAATGTATTTTATATGACTTTTTGCATGTTTCTTGAATTAGTGGTAATTGTTTATTTAAACTATCATGCATCTTTCAAATTCTCTCCAGATAATCTACACTTTTGATACTTTTGCAATTATTGTATTAAATTTTCCAGTTTTTTTCTCATATTGACTAGGACATTTTGAAGTGGTTGTGGGGTAGGGAGAAGGGAGAAGTTCAGAATCATTGAAAGTGCTACATGTATCCAAGGTTATGCTGCAAGTTCTGTCCTCTTCAATTACAAACCTAGTTCCTGTCCATCTATAGAATTGATCTAAGAATTGTATGCTAATATGCTAAATCAGAAGGTTGCACATTCAATCTCATATTGTCCTCTTGTAATGTACCTCCTCCAAGCATTTCCATTTTGCTTTGTTTTACTTTCCTTTGTGGCTCACTAAAATGATCTGTTTCAATTGGGGATGGAATTCAGTGAGAAAGTCTTGTAGTATTTTGAGTGCAGTAAAGCAGATCTGGAAGATCTCACCAACAAGAGAAAATTATTCTTCTATTTGAATTCCATACAAGTATTCCTTGCAATGAGCACCTTGTGTTTAAACTCAGATCTATCTTCCTGGTTTATGCCTTCCTTGATATTGATAATCTGAAGATTGCTGAACAAAGTTATCTTGGTTATTGAATATATCAAGGAATCCAGAATAAGATTGTAAAAGATCCTACCATATGCATAGCAGTAACTAATTAAGGACTCTGTTATGAATTACAGATATGACATGCTTTAAGATGTTAGAGCAGACAGAACTCAGTGGGAGCTGAAGTAGTTAAGAACAGCTTTATGAAGGAAATACAATGTTCTCTTAACTTTAAAAGATTCATGGCAAAAGTCTGATATTCTGGGCCTTGAAGCTGGTTTTAAAAAATGAGTTGATCAAGTCTCCCTGGATAAGCTCCAGTTGTAATAGAACTTGTATTATTTCACTCACAGCTCCATCAATCTCCCCTGAATCTCTTCCTTGTGCTCTTTACATGTGGCAATGTTATCTCTGAATTTTCTGGAAATAATAGTCTCTCACAGACTGATGCATCCTAGCATTACTGCACCAACACAATTTATGCCCCCATCTTAAGTGTCAATCTGAATTTATAATGTGCCAGCTCTATTATCACCATTAAAATTCTTAATTAAACTGCCAATATTTTCAATGATATAGTTCACTGATGTTTCAGAAATGAGGATTGTAAAAGTCTTCTTTCTCTATTACTTGCTTCATTCTCTTGTAAGGGTAGAGATACATTGAGTAAATCAATCAAATCATTAGACTTCACCTAAGTGATAAGATTCTATATACTGATACATGTAAAAAATAAGTGCACACTTCTAATGCTCCATCGGAATTAGGCTTACACACACACACACCATCAGATGTGAGCAGAAATCTATTCAGATTTGTTGAAGAATATGATCATGTTCTCTTGGGCCTGTATAAAACTATTAAGCCAATTGTATTATATATATATATATATATATATATTATATATATATATATATATATATATATATATATATATATACATCTAGCAGGTGAGAGAAGTTTCCCAATTAAACCCAGGAAAGGGGAGGGTATATTCAAGATTAGAGAATATATGTGGCATAAGGGTAGCACTAAGTTCCTAAAAGTCCTATTGCTAGAATCTTCAGGATATTCCCCTAAGGCATAGTGTAGCTTTACTTTTCTAGGCTCATTCTAGATGCCTAAATCTAAAATTTTTCCTATTTTGGTTCCCAATAAAGATGCTCTTGTCATTTGTTTTATTTTTTTAATTTAATTTTTATTTAATAATTACTTTATATTGACACTCGTTTCTGTTCCGATTTTTTTTTTCCCTCCCTCCCTCCACCCCCTCCCCTAGATGGCAAGCAGTCCTTTATATGTTGGGTATGTTGCAGTATATCCTAAATACAATATATTTTTGCAGAACCGAACAGTTCTCTTGTTGCATAGGGAGAATTGGATTCAGAAGGTATAAATAACCCAGGAAGAAAAACAAAAATGCAGATAGTTCACATTCGTTTCCCAATGTTCTTTCTTTGGGTGTAGCTGCTTTTGTCCATCATTTATCAATTGAAACTCAGGTCTCTTTGTCAAAGAAATCCACTTCCATCAAAATATGTCCTCATACAATATCGTTGTCGAAGTGTATAATGATCTCCTGGTTCTGCTCATTTCACTTAGCATCAGTTCATGTAAGTCTTGCCAGTCCTCTCTGTATTCATCCTGCTGGTCATTTCTTACAGAACAATAATATTCCATAACATTCATATACCACAATTTACCCAGCCATTCTCCAATTGATGGGCATCTATTCATTTTCCAGTTTCTAGCCACTACAAACAGGGCTGCTACAAACATTTTGGCACATACAGGTCCCTTTCCCTTCTTTAGTATTTCTTTGAGATATAAGCCCAATAGAAACACTGCTGGATCAAAGGGTATGCACAATTTGATAAATTTTTGGGCATAATTCCAGATCGCTCTCCAGAATGGCTGGATTCGTTCACAACTCCACCAACAATGCATCAGTGTCCCCATTTTCCCGCATCCCCTCCAACATTCATCATTATTTTTTCCTGTCATCTTAGCCAATCTGACAGGTGTGTAGTGGTATCTCAGAGTTGTCTTAATTTGCATTTCTCTGATCAATAATGATTTGGAACACTCTTTCATATGAGTGGTAATAGTTTCAATTTCATCCTCTGAAAATTGTCTGTTCATATCCTTTGACCATTTATCAATTGGAGAATGGCTTGATTTCTTATAAAGTTGAGTCAGTTCTCTATATATTTTGGAAATGAGGCCTTTATCAGAACCTTTAACTGTGAAGATGTTTTCCCAGTTTGTTGCTTCCCTTCTAATCTTGTTTGCATTAGTTTTATTTGTACAAAGGCTTTTTAATTTGATGTAATCAAAATTTTCTATTTTGTGATCAGTAATGGTCTCTAGTTCATCTTTGGTCACAAATTTCTTTCTCCTCCACAAGTCTAAGAGATAAACTATTCTATGTTCCTCTAATTTATTTATAATCTCGTTCTTTATGCCTAGGTCATAGACCCATTTTGATCTTATCTTGGTATATGGTGTCAAGTGTGGGTCCATGCCTAATTTCTGCCATACTAATTTCCAATTATCCCAGCAGTTTTTATCAAATAATGAATTCTTTTCCCAGAAGTTAGGGGCTTTGGGTTTGTCAAACACTAGATTGCTATAGTTGACTATTCTGTCTTGTGAACCTAACCTTTTCCACTGATCCACTAATCTATTTCTTAGCCAATACCAAATGGTTTTGGTGACTGCTGCTTTATAATATAATTTTAGATCAGGTACAGCTAGGCCACCTTCATTTGATTTTTTTTTTTCATTAATTCCCTTGAAATTCTCGACTTTTTATTGTTCCATATGAGTTTTGTGGTTATTTTTTCTAGATCAATAAAATATTTTCTTGGAAGTCTGATTGGTATAGCACTAAATAAATAGATTAGTTTAGGGAGTATTGTCATCTTTATTATGTTCGCTCGGCCGATCCAAGAGCACTTAATATTTTTCCAATTATTTAAGTCTGACTTTATTTGTGTGGAGACTTTTTTATAATTTTGCTCATATAATTCCTGACTTTCCTTTGGTAGATAGATTCCCAAATATTTTATGGTATCAACAGTTATTCTGAATGGAATTTCTCTTTGTATCTCTTGCTGTTGGGTTTTGTTGGTGATGTATAAAAATGCTGAGGATTTATGGGGATTTATTTTGTAGCCAGCTACTTTGCTAAAATTATGAATTATTTCTAATAGCTTTTTAGTAGAATCTCTGGGGTTCTCTAGGTATACCATCATATCATCTGCAAAGAGTGATAGTTTGGTTTCCTCATTGCCTACTCTAATTCCTTTAATATCTTTCTCGACTCTTATTGCCGAGGCTAGTGTTTCTAATACGATATTAAATAATAATGGTGATAGTGGGCAACCTTGCTTCACTCCAGATCTTACTGGGAAAGGTTCCAGTTTTTCCCCATTGCATATGATGCTTACTGATGGTTTTAAATATATGCTCCTGACTATTTTAAGGAAAAGTCCATTTATTCCTATGCTCTCAAGTGTTTTTATTAGGAATGGATGTTGGATTTTATCAAATGCTTTTTCTGCATCTATTGAGATGATCATATGGTTTTTGTTTGTTTGCTTATTGATATAGTCAATTATGCTAATAGTTTTCCTAATATTGAACCAGCCCTGCATTCCTGGTATAAATCCTACTTAGTCATAGTGTATTATCCTGGTGATGATTTTCTGTAATCTTTTTGCTTATATTTTATTTAAGATTTTAGCATCAATATTCATTAGGGAGATTGGTCTATAATTTTCTTTCTCTGTTTTCAGCCTACCTGGTTTAGGTATCAGTACCATGTCTGTGTCATAAAAGGAGTTTGGTAGGACTCCTTCAATCCCTATTTTTTCAAATAGTTTATATAACATTGGAGTTAATTGTTCTTTAAATGTTTGGTAGAATTCACATGTAAATGCATCTGGTCCTGAGGATTTTTTCTTAGGGAGTTGATTGATAGTTTGTTCTATTTCTTTTTCTGAGATGGGACTGTTTAGGATATTTACTTCTTCCTCTGTTAGTTTGGGCAAGCTATATTTTTGGAGGTATTTTTCTATTTCATTTAAGTTGTCGAATTTATTGGCATAAAGTTGGGCAAAGTAACTCCTAATTATTGCTCTAATTTCCTCTTCGTTAGTGGTGAGTTCTCCCTTTTCATTTTTAAGACTAACAATTTGATTTTCCTCTTTCCTTTTTTGAATCAGATTTACTAAGGGTTTGTCTATTTTGTTGGTTTTTTCATAGAACCAACTCTTAGTTTTATTAATCAATTCAATAGTTTTTTTACTTTCAATTTTATTGATCTCACCTTTTATTTTTAGAATTTCAAGTTTAGTGTTTGACTGGGGGTTTTTAATTTGTTCCTTTTCTAGCATTTTTAGTTGCAAACCCAATTCATTGACCTTCTCTTTCTCTATTTTATACAAATAGGCCTCTAGAGATATGAAATTTCCCCTTATTACTGCTTTGGCTGCATCCCATAAATTTTGGTATGATGTCTCATTATTATCGTTTTCTTGGGTGAAGTTATTAATTATGTCTATGATTTGCTGTTTCACCCAATCATTCTTTAGTATGAGATTATTTAGTTTCCAATTATTTTTTGGTCTACTTCCCCCTGGTTTTTTGTTGAATGTAATTTTCATTGCATCGTGGTCTGAAAAGGATGCATTTACTATTTCTGCCTTACTGCATTTGAGTTTGAGGTTTTTATGTCCTAATATATGGTCAATTTTTGTATAGGTTCCATGAACTGCTGAAAAGAAAGTGTATTCCTTTCTGTCTCCATTACATTTTCTCCAGATATCTATCATATCTAACTTTTCTAGTATTCTATTTACCTCTTTGACTTCTTTCTTATTTATTTTGTGGTTTGATTTATCTAATTCTGAGAGTGCAAGGTTAAGATCTCCCACTATTATAGTTTTACTGTCTATTTCTTCTTGCAGCTCTCTTAGTTTCTCTTTTAAGAATTTACATGCTACCCCACTTGGCGCATATATGTTTAATATAGATAGTGCTTCATTATCCATGCTACCCTTTAGCAAGATATAGTGCCCTTCCTTATCTCTTTTAATTAGATCAATTTTTGCTTTAGCTTGATCTGAGATCAGGATGGCTACCCCTGCTTTTTAGACTTCACCTGAAGCATAGTAGATTTTGCTCCAACCTTTTACCTTTAACCTGCATGTATCTCCCCGCTTCAGGTGTGTTTCCTGTAAACAACATATTGTAGGATTCTGGCTTTTAATCCATTCTGCTAACCGCTTCCTCTTTATGGGGGAGTTTACCCCGTTCACGTTTATGGTTAGAATGACCAATTCTGTATTACTTGCCATCTTGTTAACCCCGGTTTATGCTTTCCTCCCTTCTTTCCCCTTTCCCCCCCTTCCAAGTATTAAGCTTGTGAGCCCCACTTGCTTCTCACAGCCCTCCCTTTTTAGTATCCCTCCCCCCGCCTTAGAGTTCCTCCCCCTATCTTACCCCTTTCCCTCCCATTTCCCGTATTCCCTTCCGCTTAGCTTATTCCTTCCCTTTTCACTTTTCCCTTCTCACTTTTCAATGAGGTGGGAGAAGTTTCACCATAGATTGAATATGTCTTAAGATTTTTCACTTAAAGCCAATTCTGAAGGCAGTAAGATACCCACTATATTCATCCCCCTCCATTCTTTCTCTCAGATATAATAGGTTTCCTATGCCTCTTCATGAGATGTACTACCCCCACTTTACCCTTTTTCTGGTACAATGTCCTTTCCACATCAATTTCTAGAACAAGGTATACATGTATTCTTTATACATCTATATAGTCAAAATATAGTTCCCAAGATTAATCTTTACCTTTTTAGATTTCTCTTGAGTTCTATATTTGTAGAGCAAACTTTTTGTTAAGTTCTGGTTTTTTCATCAGAAATAGATGAAATTCGCTTACTTCGTTGAATGTCCATCTTCTTCCCTGGAAAAAGATGCTCATTCTCGCTGGGTAAGTTATTTTTGGTTGCATACCAAGTTCCTTAGCCTTTCGGAATATCATATTCCAGGCCCTTCGATCTTTTAATGTGGATGCTGCCAGATCCTGGGTGATCCTTATTGTGGCTCCTTGATACTTGAATTGGGTTTTTCTAGCTGCTTGCAATATTTTTTCCTTCATCTGAGGGTTCTGGCATTTGGCCACTATATTCCTTGGTGTTTTGATTTTAGGATCCTTTTCAGTGGGTGATTGATGAATCCTTTCAATGTTTATTTTTTCCTCTGTTCCTATGACTTCTGGGCAGTTCTCTTTGATAATTTCCTGGAAAATAGTGTCCAGGCTCTTTTTTTCATCATGTTTTTCTGGAAGTCCAATGATACTCAGATTGTCTCTCCTCAATCTGTTTTCCAGGTCTGTTGTCTTCCCCAGAAGGTATTTCACATTCTTTTCCATTGTTTGATTTTTTTGGATTTGCTTGACTGATTCTTCTTGTCTCCTCGAGTCATTCAATTCCAATTGTTCAATTCTGATTTTCAGTGAAGTATTTTCTTCACTCACTTTTTAAAAATCTTTTTCTAATTGTCCCATTGAGTTCTTTTGTTCTGTGGAATTTTTTTTCCAATTCGCCAATTTTGTTTTCCAGTTCACCAATCCTATTTTTCAAGGATTTTACTTCTTTATCCATTCTCTCTTTAACTGACTTCTCCAGGCTCTTTTGCCAAGCGTCCCTCTCCTTTTGCCAAGTCTCCCTCTCCTTTTGCAAAGCCTCACTCTGCTTTTGCCAAGTCTCCCTCTCCTTTTGCAAAGCCTCCTTCTTCTTTTCCCATTTTTCTTCTAGCTCTCTTGTGAGAGCCTTTTTAATTTCCTCCATGAGATTCATCTGTGCTGAGGAACAGATGATCTCCTCCTTTGGGGATTCACCTGGGGACTGTCTGTTTTTAGTCTCCTCAGGATTTAGAGTCTGCTCTCTGTGTAGAAGCTGTCAAGGGTTAAAGTCCTCTTCAGTTTCTTGCTCATTCTGTCTAATAATCAAAGACAAACTAGCAAAGAAAAACAGAAAAAACTGGAGTCTTCCTTTGGGGGAGGGGCTGGGTGTGTTACCGAGCTTCCTCTCCAGACTGTGGGGGGCAGCAGTGAGGCACTAGCCCGACTGTGCTGCGCCTGCGCTCTGAGATCCCAGAGCATGCTGAGTCACTGTGGGGGGAGGGGGGGCGGCCAGGTCCCGAGAGACTCCAGCTGTTTGAGGTTGTATTCTTCATCCCCGGTGTTTTTAGCTTCTCTGCTGGGCTGCTGACTTGCTGCCGGAGCAAAGTATCTAATCCTGTAGCAAAGCTCTCCCTGCAGAGACGGCTGCGATCACTCCCCACCCCCTCTCCAGTCTGCTCCCGTGCCCTCACTGCCGCTGCCTGCCGCCTGCGCCCGATCTAAAACCGTCCCAGCCCTCCAGTAAAGACAGACCTTTCTTGGCGAATCTCAAGGATGGCTTCTCTTGGTAACTATTTGTGGGTTTTTTTTTTTTCAGTCAAGCATTAATTCAGAGGCTTGTAATGAAATGGATAGTGAGAGAAAGCGTGGAGCTTACACAGCTGTGTGCCTCCACTCTGCCATCTTAACCGGAAGTCCGACCATTCAAATTTTTAAAGAAGATATTAAGCCAATTAGAGAGAAATAGCAAAACTATACTAGTGGGGGATTTCAATCTTCCTCTCTCATAACCAACAATCCAGCCACAAAATAAAAAAGAAAGAATTAAGGAGCTTAAAAGATTCCTAGAAATCCTGGATATTATAGACCTCTGGAGAAAATTGAGTAGGAAAAGAAAGGAACACACCTTTTTTCTTGGCAGTATATGGCACTAAAACAAAAACTAACCATGTATTAGGGTATAAAAATTTCACAATCAAATGTAGAAAGACAGATATAATAAATGCTTCCTTTTTAGACCACAATGAAGTATAAAGTATACTCAATAATGGGGCAGAGAAAGATAGACTAAAAACCAATTTGGAATTAAGTAATTTAATTTTAAAAAACAAGTGGGTCAAAAAACAAATAATAAAAACAATCCATAATTTCATCAAAGAGAATGACAATAATGAGTCAATATACCAAAACCTATGGGGTACTGCCAAAGTAGTTCTTAGGAGAAATTTTATATTTCTAATTAGGTATGTGACAGGACACCTAGATGGCACAATGGATAGAACACCAATCCTGGATTCAGGAGGACCTAAGTTCAAATCCAGCCTTAGACATTTAACACTTCCTTGATGTATAACTCTGGGCAAATTACTAAACCTCAAATGCCTTGCAAAAAGAAAGAAAAAAAGAAAATTAAATAGTAACAGAAATTATATAGAGAAAAAGGAGATAAATGAATTGGGCTTGCAACTAAAAAAGCAAGAAAAAGAACAAATTAAAACCCCCCAATTAAATGTTAAATTAGAAATTCTGAAACTCAAAGGAGAAATTAATAAAATTGAAACTAAGAAAACTATTGAATTAATAAAAATGATTCCCTTTATGGAAAAAATAAGCATAATAGATAAACCTTTGGTTAATTTGATTAGAAAAAGGAAAGAAAAAAACAAATAACTAGCATCAAAAATGAAAAAGGTGAACTTACCACCAATGAAAAAGAAATTAAGGCAATAATTAGGAGTTATTTTGCCCAAATGAAAGGCAGCAAATCTGGTAATTTAACTGAAATCAATGAATATTTACAAAAATATAAATTGCCCAAATTAACAGAAGAGAAAATAAATTACTTAAATAATCCCATCTTATTTATTTAGTTTTTAGTTTTTAAATAACTTTTTATTGACAGAACCCATGCCAGGGTAATTTTTTACAACATTATCCCTTGCACTCACTTCTGTTCTGATTTTTCCCCTCCTCCCTCCATCCCCTCCCTCAGATGGCAAGCAGTTCTATACATGTTAAATAGGTTACAGTATATCCTAGATACAATATATATGTACAGAACCAAACAGTTCTCTTGTTGCACAAAGAGAATTGGATTCAGAAGGTATAAATAGCCCAGGAAGAAAAACAAAAATGCAAAAAGTTTATATTCATTTCCTAGTGTCCTTTCTTTGTGTGTAACTGCTTCTGTCCATACTTGATCAATTGAAACTGAAGTAGATCTCTTTATCAAAGAGATCCACTTCCATCAGAATACATCCTCATACAGTATCATTGTTGAGGTATATAATGATCTCCTGGTTCTGCTCATTTCACTTAGCATCAGTTCATGTAAGTCTCGCCAGTCCTCTCTGTATTCATCCTGCTGGTCATTCCTTACAGAACAATAATATTCCATAATGTTCGTATACCACAATTTATTCAACCATTCTCCAATTGATGGGCATCCATTCATTTTCCAGCTTCTAGCCACTACAAACAGGGCTGCCACAAACATTTTGGCACATACAGTTCCCTTTCCCTTCGTTAGTATGTCTTTGGGGTATAAGTCCAGTAGAAACACTGCTGGATCAAAGGGTATGCACAGTTTGATAACTTTTTGAGCATAGTTCCAAATTGCTTTCCAGAATGGCTGGATGTGTTCACAATTCCACCAACAATATATCAGTGTCCTTGTTTTCCCACATCCCCTCCAACATTCCACATTATCTTTCCCTGTCATTCTAGCCAATCTGACAAGTGTGTAGTGGTATCTCAGAGTTGTCTTAATTTGCATTTCTCTGATTAATAATGATTTGGAGCATATTTTCATATGGCTATAAATAATTTTAATATCTTTATCTGAGAATTGTCTGTTCATATCCGTTGACCATTTATCAATTGGAAAATGGCTTGATTTTTTTATACGCTAGAATCAATTCTTTATATATTTTGGAAATGAGGCCTTTATCAGAACGTTTGACTGTAAAAATGTTTTCCCAGTTTATTGTTTCCCTTCTAATCTTGTCTGCATTGGTTTTGTTTGTACAAAAAACTTTTCAATTTGATATAATCAAAATTTTCTATTCTGTGATCAATAATGATCTCTAGTTCTTCTTTAGTCATAAATTCCTTCCTCTTCCACAGGTCTCAGAGATAAACTATCCTATGCTCTTCTAATTTATTTATAATCTCATTCTTTATGTCTAAGTCTTGAATCCATTTTGACCTTATCTTGGTGTACGGTGTTAAGTGTGGATCAATGCCTAGTTTCTGCCATACTAATTTCCAATTTTCCCAGCAATTTTTGTCAAATAATGTGTTCTTATCCTCAAAACTGGGGTCTTTGGGATTGTCAAACACTATATTATTAAAGTTATTAGTTGTTTTATCCTTTGAACCTAACCTATTCCATTGATCAACTAGTCTATTTCTTAGCCAATACCAGATAGTTTTAGTAGCTGCTGCTTTATAATATAATTTTAGATCTGGTATAGCTAGGCCACCTTCATTTGATTTTTTTTTTCATTAATTCCCTTGAAATTCTTGACCTTTTGTTTTTCCATGTTAACTTTGTTGTTATTTTTTCTAGGTCATCAAAATATTTTTTGGGGAGTATTATTGGTATAGCGCTAAATAAATAGATTAATTTAGGTAGTATTGTCATCTTTATTATATTTGCTCACCCAATCCAAGAGCATTTAATATTTTTCCAGTTGGTTAGATCAGACTTAATTTGTGTGGAAAGTGTTTTCTGATTTTCCCTTGGCAGATTCCTAAATATTTTATACCATCAGTAGTTAACTTTAAATGGAATTTCTCTTTGTAACTCTAACTGTTGGGTTTTGTTAGTGATATATAAGAATGCTGATGACTTATGTGGGTTTATTTTGTATCCTGCAACTTTGCTAAAGGTATGGATTGTTTCTAATAACTTTTTAATAGAATCTCTGGAGTTCTCTATGTATACCATCATAATTTTAAGATTTTAGCATCAATATTCATTAGGGAGATTGGTCTACAATAAATAATCCCATTTTAGAAAAAAGAAAGGAACAAGCCATTAGTGGGCTCTCTCAGAAAAAATCTCCATGATCAGATGGATTTATAAGTGAATTAATTCTATCAAATATGTAAATAGCAATTAATTCCAATACTATATTAATTATTTGGAAAAAATAGGTGGAGGTAGAGCTAAGATTGTGAAGAAGAGACACTACTTTTTTTTTTTCTGAACTCTACCCATATCCCTCAAAGTAACAGCAAATTAAGAGTCTGGACTGGTTTTGGAATGTCAGAACCCACAAATATTTGGAGTGTAACATATTTCAAAAGGAAAATAATTTGGAATATCTTCAGAATAGATCTGTTTCAATCAAGCATGGTGGGAAGCAGACCAAGCACAGGCAGCCATAGTGAAACCTGAGCACAGGCAGTAAAGAGACCAAGGGCTATGTGGGCTCTATTTGTGGGGGAATCTAATGAGAGGAATCTACAGCAGTGTTGGATACTCTGTCCTGGTTGCAAGCCAGAAGATCAGGAGATTAGCTGGAAAATACCCAATATAAATACAAGAGACAAATAGTGAGTCCCTACCAGAATATTTGAACCTGTCCATGCCCACCAATTTAAAAAAAAATTAACAAAAAAGCAAAAGAAAATAAAATCTGACCACAGATATTTTTTATGGAAAAAAGGAAGAACAGATTTCAAACTCTTGAGTTCACTAAAAGCAGATCATCTTCAGATGAAGCTCCAAAGGGTGATATGAATTGGTACTCATCTCACAAGGCTCTCTTGGAAGAATTCAAAAACTATCATAAAAAAGAGTTAGAAGAAAAATAGGGAAAGGAAATGAGAACTTTGCAAGAGGGTTTGGAAAAAGAAACAGAAATTATCTAAAAAAAAAACCTCTTTACAAAATAGATTTAGTGAAATGGAAAAAGCATAAAACTCCCTATAAAATAAATTTGATGAAATAGAAAAGGCATATCATTTCTTACAAAATAAATTTCTTGAAATATGTCTAGCTTCTTTTTAAAAAACTAATTCTTAAATTGTCTCTCCTTAATCTATTTTCTAAATCAATTGTCCCAATGAGATATTTCATATATTCTTCTCTCTCTTTTTTTATTGGTTTGACTTTGATTTATTGTTTCTTGAAGTGTGAAGGAGTCTTTAGCTTGCACGTATCCAGTTCTAATTTTTAAGGAATTACTTTCCTCATTGAGTTTTTATACCTCTTTTTCTATTTGGGAAATTCTGCTTTTTAACCAATTAATTTCATTAATAAGTTTTATGCTACTTTTTCCATTTGGATAATTCTTTTTTTAAGGTGTTATTTTCTTCAGTATTTTTATGCCTCTTATACCAAGCTGTTAATTATCTTTTCATAATTTTCTTACCACCTTCTTATTCTTTACCTCTTTTTTTTCTCTACCAATCTTATTTGGTTTTTGAAAACTACCTTTTAGATGTCCTGGAAATTCTTGTTGGACTTGGATCCAGCTCATTTGAACTATGACCTTGGAGTATAAGTGTTAGTATCAGTAATGAAGTTATCATATAACTTGCACTCCTATATCCACTGCTTATGGTTCTCCCATAATCTCTTTCTGACTAGTTGCCAGATCATCTCACTATCTCTAACTCAAAAGCTCAAAAAGTTGTTGTGTTACTGTCACTATTTTTTAGTTTTACCATTGGGGTGTTATCCAAGTGGTTTCTGGGTAAGCCTGCATCTCTGTGTCACAGATAATATCTTTCCAGTTGTCTTAGGCTAAGAGAATGACATGATTTTTTTGTTGACTTTGTCTCTTCAGATTTTGATTTGACATGTCCTTTTAGAGTTGTTAGGAGGGTATTATTGGGAGATGTCAGCTGAGTTATTCCTCTATTCTGCCACCTTAGCTCCACCAAAATTCATATTTATAGATTGATAATTATTTGACAATATTATATTTCTAAAAAGTTCAAATAGCATTGTGCAAAGAAAATCAGCTTTGGAACCAAAAAGATCTATGTCCAAGAATTTTTTTTTTTCCTGATGAAACAATTTGGCTTTGGATGAGTGTTGGAATCCTTACTAACTGCTAACTAATTAGAGTTGATCTAATCTTACAAGAAGATGTTTTGGGCAGAACCTGAAACAAGGTACTAAGTAGAACTACCCATAATCCCTCTCTCTGGAAGGAGCATAAATAGGCCAATGGGCCAGTCGGAGACTTCTTGAGAGTGAAGACGCTACAAGTCGAGATTTCAGCGGAATGACATGAAGAGTTGGAGCTGGCTGGAGGCTGAAGAAAGCAGAGGCAGAGGCTGAAGGACCAGACCTTTGGATTTGGTGACATTCGGAGAGAGCTCTTGGAACCAAGCAGAGAGATAGGCCTCTAAGCTAACCGGGCTATATTGGGATAATAAAAGATCTGAACTTTTATCACCTGGCTGCGTTTTGAGAAGAAAAAGCTCACCACAGATGAGTTATTTAACTTCTCAATTCCCTAGGCTACTCTCGAATACTATATTGATGTACTCTAGAATGTGGACTCAGCTCCCTAGATATACGTGACATGACACCAAGTTGTGTGTAATTAGGTTATCAGAGGACAGATGAGGGATTACATCATATTCTGGCTAAAATAGTCAAGTGTGGGGCTTTTATCCAATACACCACAATTAATTTTTACCCATGGTTGTCCAACATTCCCTTTTCTCCTGAAGTTATATGTTTACATAGCTTTAGCCCCTCAAAGTTACAATTCCCTATTATTGACATAAGAATATCTCCTTACCACCAGCTCACCCACTTTATGTCAGGCAAATATTTTTCAGTCTATCCATTCTGCTCTCACAAACGGTGGACAATGACTGAGGTGTCTTTAAAAAACAAGAAAAAAAACCCAACCTTTTCATTTCAGAGTATAAAAGTGTGAATCACACCAAAGGATCAAAAATGAATGAACAAACAATCTGTATCACAAATCTCTTTGCATACTTCGTATTTTACCACCATCCTCCAGTTCCCTCAGACTTTTGAAACTTTTGAAATTTAGTGTTATCTTCATTTCTTCATTTTTACTTACTTGTTACATATATATATATATATATATATATATACACACACATATATACATATACATATATATATACACACATATATACATATACATATATATATATGTGTGTATATATATGTATATATATAATATGTGTGTGTATATATATGTATATATATATAGTGTGTGTGTGTGTGTATTTATATATATGCTGTTATCAAATTTTGGTTCTATCTCTACAATGGCTCCTGAATCTATTTCTTTTTCTACATTACTATAATCACCTTAGTAAAGGTCATCTTCAATTCTCTTGCCATTCTAATTTATCTTCCACAAGATGCCAATATTATAACTTTTTATTGATAGAACATATGCCTGGGTAATTTTTTACAACATTATCCCTTGCGCTCACTTCTGTTCCAACTTTTCCTTTCCCTCTCTCCACCCCCTCTCCTAGATGGCAAGCAGTCTTATACATGTTAAATATGTTATAGTATAACCTAGATACTATATATATATATGTATATATGTATATATATATATATATATACACATACACACACACACATATATATATATATATATAATATATATATATATATATGCAGAACTATTCTCTTCCAAAGCAATTTTTAAATGCAAGTTTTATTTTTTTCACTATCCAAATAAATCCCAATAGCTTTTTAATGATTCTTATATGAAATATAAATTTAATTATTTAGGATTTAAAATCCTTTAAGATTTAGTCTCAAATACTTTTCTGCTCTTCTTACCCATCATTTTCCTTCCTGGTCTCTGTAATTTGGTTAAATTGTCTTTCTAAATATTCTTCACACTCATAGAAAAACACAATTAAAATATATGAAACTTAATAGGAAATTAAATTATGATAACATTCAATAAGTAGATCCATTTAAAGCCAGAAAATTATTAGGGAATACTGTAGTTGTAGGGAACTGTAGTTCATTTTGGTTTATTATTGCATGATGATTTATGCAGGAAAATATGTAGTCTGCTAAATAATTGCAGGACATTATCTGATGTTATATTGGGTTTCTTTCAACAAAAAAATAAATAAAACACAAAAAAGGAAATTTACCTGTCTAGCAATCTATATTGACCAAGGTATGAAATATTAATTATTAAAAATAAATATTTATAAGTTTGTCTTATGGCAAACATAAGTTTGTCCAAGACAAACATGGATTTATTTCCCCCCAATCCATTAAATGTTCTTGTAGCACTAGTAAGTGAATATTTCCTAGGGTGCTGATACGTAGATTGGCCTAACTTTTCTTAAGCCTTTATCCCAGAAAAACTAGACTATCTCTTTCCCTTAAGGGGAATAGAGACTATTCTTGAGATGTGATTGGCCAAGGAAATTGGCTTCTGTTAACCAGGCTTTCTGGTTACTTGCCTACAAAAGATCATCAGGAGCTTCACTTTAATCTCGGAAAATAATTAGTATGAGGAAACTCATGCTCAGTTGAACCAATGTTGTATCCTCACCCAACTTCCCTGTTCAATGCCTTTTCTCTCCTATAACTGAATAAACTTCATTTTTTGTGAATGTTTAAATAACACATAAATATCTGACTTGATTCCAATAACAGACAAGCATAAGAATGCAATGCATAAGATCCAGTCCATATCACATGATTTCCTTTGGATATTTAACAATATCCTTACTAAAATACAGTACCCATAACTAAGCTTCCTGGTATGGTCTGACCAAAGTAGAATAGTCAAAATTATCATTTCCTTAATTCTTGATATGAGGCTGCTCAAAGTGTCTAAGACCTCATTAGCTGTTTTGGCTGTTATATCATATTTTGGATTCATGTTGAACATTAAGCCCAGAAAAAAAATTAGAGAATTTTTTCTCATAATTAATAACCAGTCATCATCAACTTTTACTGATATAGTTGATTTTTAATCTAAATTATGACTTTGTAATTTTCCCCATAAAATCTCATTGTTTTTAAATTCATCTCTTTATTCTAGCGTTCTATAATTGTCAAGATACTGATTCTGATATCAGTTTGTTAGCTATTCCTTCTAACTTTGTTTCCCCTCCAAATTTCATTAGCCTGTCAAGTTTTGGGAAACATATAGGAAGAAAACATGAGATAATTAGTGTTTAACTTTGGGGTTCACCAATCCAACAAATTATGAATCACATGGTTATATCTAGCCTATATCTCCTCATTGTTTTTTGACAAGGATAACATGAGATTTGTTTTCAGCACTTTGCTATGTATGTTTTGCTAAAATCCAAGTAAACAATATTTACAAATTCTTTTAATCTTCCAATAAATTTGTCAATATGTCTTTTTTGCAAGATGATTGGAATTTAGTATGTATTTTACACAGATACATATACACACATTAACTTGCGAACCATTTACTTTTTTGCTTTAAATTTGTGATCAACTTGTCTCCTATTCTAGTTAGAGTCTAGTTAGATTTTTTGTTAATGATGTCTTTGTTGTACAACTTTTCTTTGAAAATGCTTCATTGTCAAAATGATAGCCAACTTATTCTTATCAAGTACCTCTATTTTGTTTTTTAATTAACCCAGAATTTCATGTCTCAAAACTAGAATTTGACTAGTAGATTATTCATAACCAAAAAAATAGAGAAAGAGAGAGATGGGTTTAATTTCAAAGAGAAAGTGAGAATCAAAGTTCTGCACACTTTCCCAAATATAATTCATTCTGTTTTCTTCCTCTTATTCAACTATGAATTTAGTTTATTATCTATGAATAATGTTTAACTAAAATGTATGTTGTATATGCCCAGTTCATTTAATTTTTTCTCAAACTTTCCTCATTCATAACAAGACTAGACCCTTCCATTTCCAGCTATTGTCCTCAAACTCTTCTCTTTCTTTTTTTTTTTTTTACAGCCCAGATCCTGAATTTTTCATTTCCTCTACTCACTCATTTCAATGCCATGCAATCTAGATTAAGAAATTATTTAACAGAAACTGATCTTTCCAACGCTATCAAACATTTCTGAATTATCGTGTCTGCTGATCTTTTCTCAGGCCTTTTCCTTTCCCTATGCAGACTCCTGCTATAGATATAAACACCCAAATGGCACTAGAGCACTAGGACACTAATCAGAAAGACATACATTCAAATCTCACCTTAGAAACTAACTGTGTAGTCAATGAGCAAATCAATTTACTTATCTGCCTCAGTTTTCTAAACTCTGAAATGGAGATAATAATAGCATTCTTGCAAAATATTTTTGGGGAAATAAATGAAATAATATTTATCTCCAATAAATGCTTGGCACATAGCTTGTTTCTTTCCTTCCAAATATATCCATTCCAAAAGTGATTTTCCTTATGGACAAATCTGACCTTGTCATAATCATACTCTATTAAATTCAGAGGTGCTTTCCTGATCCTGAGATAAAATAGAATTTTCCTCTTTAGTTGTAGTTTATTTCAGAACCTTTCCCCAGCCTGTTTTTCTACCTTCATCATGCATTTCTTCCTACCCTACCCTCTGGAATTTAGCCAAACTGGCCTTCTCTTTGGTATTTACACTAACTCTCTAGCTAAATGCCTTAACATTGGTCACCCACCTTGTTTGAAATACACTCATTAAATCCTTCAAGCTTTCTTTCAAAATTCAGTTCAAGAATCAACAACAAGAAGCTTTTCCTGGTCCTGCCAACTGCTAATGACTTTATTCCATTATTACTTTTTTATTTAAATACTGTGTATGTGTATATACATATATGTATGCATGTGTATGTGTGGGTGGGGGTGGATATAACATTCACACACACACACACACACACACACACACACACACACACACAGAAAAAGAGAGAGAAGCATTATTTAAACCTACACTTGTGTCTCCCTTATTCAAATGTTTGCTTCTTGAGTTTTGTTTCATTACTTCTTTGTATGTCCCTTATACAGTGTATAGCACATAATAAATGCTCAATATATTTATTGATTAATCAATTTATTGATCACTGAAATATAAAAACAATTGGTGATATAATGAAGGGAAATATTTGAAGCAGTGAGTGTCCTTCTGAGATTTCATCACATCCATTTCCATAGGAAACAAAAAGTTTTGGCAACATCCTTGACCACTCTTAATAGTATCCTAAAGGATACTAAAGAAGGAACTAAAGAAGAAAATGGTAGCATCATCCAGATTGAGACTTGGTAGGCTTTGAGGATAAGGAATTTAAGAGTCAAGATCAAAGTTAATTTATAAGGTCAAGGTAAGGAAAGTAAGAAAGGGAAACAAGAATAAAGGTAATAATGGCCTACAAGAGCATTAAAAGGTAGAAATTTATAATCACCATAAGGATGAAGAACATATTTAGAAGGAATGAAGAATAAGGAGAGATGGAATAATAAATTATCATGAGAGATTATAGAATTGTGTGACTATAATCCAAAGTTAGTCAAGCAAGTGTAAAGAGGTCATATTAATCAATAAACATGTAAATATTAAGTACCTACAATGTGCTGTGCACGGGCTGGATACTAGAAACACAAAACAAAATCAAGACCATCTCTTCCTTCTTCCTATTTATATTCTACTGGTTAGATTGTCCACAATGGTATAGATTTTTTCAAACCACAGCAATTTATAGGCACTGTTTAAGTTAGGTGTGGAAGATTCACTATCTAATCAGTGAAATGATAAATTTTAGGCATAAAATTAGAGATTGTAAAAATGGTAAAGTCATATATAACATTTGCTCAGTATTTTGAATAGGAAAATGGCCTAAAATAGAGTCCACATATGTTCATGAAAATCTTGTAGACATAATATCCTGGGTTATGACATTGAAGTACTTAAAATCTAATTAAGGACTTTAAAACTTACACTTGTACAGCATTGAAATGTTCCAAAGTGTTTTCCTGACAAAAATCTTTGAAGATATAAGTAGCAAGTAAAATTTTCTTTTATTTTATTGGTCAATAAACTAAGTTTTAGAGAAAGATAAATGACTGGCTTCAAATATCCTTATTCCGATGGTTAACTTCCCTCTCTCCTTCCCTTTGTGTCTCTTTCTGCCTCTCTGTATCTCTGTGTCTCTTTCTCTGTCTCTTCCTGTCTCTTTCTCTGACTCTCTTTGTCTCTTTGTGTCTGTATCTCTGTCTCTGTCTCTGTGTGTGTATGTGTGTGTGTGTGTGTTTGTATGTGTCTTTCTTCTCTCCCATTACTACCTTTATTTGATTTGTCAAAATTAAGACTGAAAGAAATTAAGTGACTTATCTGAGATCACACAGAAAGTTAGACTCAAGATTGAGAATTCCTCCATGTTTATTTATAATCAACCATTAGGTCTCTAAACTAATTTATTTTATAGAAAGTTTATATTTTTATGATAAACTTCATTTCAGCTTTACAAACAAATATATTTTGCTCTTTTATATGTAGTCTGATTTGATTATTTTTTAAAGTTTCTACATAAAAATAATTTGTTTAAAATTGGTGGATTATATTAAATGTGATTAAATTAAAAAGTTTATAGTTAAATATAATTTCATTTTTAGACTCTTTGGTGTATTGTCTAGTAAGCTGGCAGTATCCAAGTAGAGTTGAGATTTTTCAGAATATAGAACTATTATATTTCTAAAAGTGATTTCTATAAAATCTCTTTTTAATCACTTTTAATTGATATGAAGATGGAAATAATTTTAGAGAAAATGTACCAATGAAAACCTAACCTATTAATATAAAACTATGTCTTGTCCTTGAGGGTTTTCTTGCTGCCAACATGTCACAAAAGCATTGTCAAAAATAAACTGACAGGAATTTTAATTCTGGCTAACAAATGGGTTACTAAGGGCAACAAATACTTGGAAAGGTATTAAGCACTATGGGTTTCCATAATTCAACTCAAATAAGAATTTAACAAACACCTACTGGGCATTATAAGGAATATAAAAGAAATAAATGTCATGGTCCCTGTCTAACAATTTCACTGGAGAGACATATATGAAATAATTAGAGAACAATATGACAGAAAACAATTATCAATGTGCATGAAAAGCCAATCCTTCAGTTAAGATGATCTCTACTAATTTCTTATGATTTGAAGGTGGCCCTGGATTCTTGAAGGTTATACCAGAACACATCTCTTGAAGGTCCTACCCAACAAGGAGATACTTGAATATAAGTCTAGATTCAGTTTATAATTTTAGAACCAGACTAGTAAAGTATAGAGTTTCATCACCAAGTCCTTGGTAGTTGAGCAATAAACATTTTCAGAAATTCCAATTCACAAAGACTATTCACTAAGGTCTAGAGAGGTTCTGTTTTTATTGGTATTTATAGGAATGAAATAATTTATCCTTTTACCATTAGGGCCATATAGTAAATATTATAAGAGGCAGACATCAGTGTGAGTTGGCCAGGAATGAAGATGCAAGACCTGTGGTGTGTTTTAGTGAATAAGCATAATTTGAAGTCAGTGGACATTTATTATCTACTACATTAAAACTTCTATGCTAATTACCCAAGTAAATACAAAGATAAATAAGACTCAATCTTTTTTTCTTGAAATTTATATAGGAAACAAGGTAAAAAAGAATGTAGACAAGTAAATCCTTCAATAGATAAACATTTATTAAATGCTTACTATATGCCAGACATTTAAACATATTAAAAACTAAAGAGTGAAGTGTGTGACATTTGAAAAATGACAACTTTAAGAATTCATATGTGAGAAAGAAAAAATATCTGACTTGTGGGATCAAGGAATGTTCCATAGTGGAGATGATATTTGAGTTGGACCTTGAAAGATGATTAAGAATACAGATATTGGAGATGGAGGAAGGGGGGAGGGGCAGTGGGTGTTAAATTAATTCTTTGGTTAGTTAATGTCTGCTTAATCATGATTTATAAACTACTTATTTTTATCAGTATTCTAATTGCTGAATGGATTCTAATTATTTAAAAAAGAATAAATTATTGTTGAAATGTCATTGTTTCTTAGAACAAAATACCAACACAACACCAACAAAAAAGTTTCCATCTCAAAAATATTTAAATGAAGCTTCTTAGTTATACTATAAATAGGATACATGTTGGGTACCATCCAATATGGATATAAAATGATTTTGCAAATTGAAAATTTCCTAAATTTCTTAAAATAATCTGGCTTCATTTCAGACCTAATTAGAAATTCTAGAGGTATAAAAAGGAATAAAATATAATGCAAAGAACACTGGAATGAAAGTCAAGTGTTTCTTCATTCAGTGGGGAAAATACAACAAAAATGGTCAACAAGTAATTGGAAACTAAGATAAATAAGGGGATGGTAAAAGGTAAAACACCAAATTGTTCTTGATATCACCAGACCTAAATAGTCTACATCTGTTTTTTTTTTTTTGGGGGGGGGTTGTTTTTTTTAATGACAGAAGTGGCAGATGTCCTTTTGAAGTATTATAGTTGTTCTTTCAAAAATCTTTGTCCCCTAATTTACTCTACCTGCATTTGTAGTACTGTGCTCAGTTCTGGATTCTATGGATTCTATGTTTTACAGGAAGCAATGACAGACAAAAACATAGCCCCAGAAAATGAGAAGAATTGCCATAAATCATAGATGGAGAGCCAGAAAGGACCTGAGAGATCCAACTCCCTCATTTTATTAATGAGGACAGGAAAGCCCAGGGTGTATGGTGACAGAAGTTAGAGTCATAAGAGGACTAATTGAAAGAATTAGAGAAGAGACTAAAATGAATTGTGATCATAGTCTTCAAGTATTTGAAGGGTATTCATGTAAACATGAATTATTTTGTTTTTGTTTTTTTTTTTTAATTCTTTTTTTATTATATATTTTATTTTATTTTATAATAACTTTATATTAACAGAATCCATGCCAAAAAAACTAGTGGAAATAATTTTTTTAAATTTTATTTAATAATAACTTTATATTGACAGAATCCATGCCAGAGTAATTTTTTTACAACATTATCCCTTGCACTTGCTTCTGTTCTGATTTTTCCCCTCCCTCCCTCCACTTCCTCCTCTAGATGGCAAGCAATCCTATATATGTTAGATATGTTGCAGTATATCCTAGATACAGTATATGTTTTCAGAACCAAACAGTTGTCTTGTTGCACAGGGAGAATTGGATTCAGAAGGTAAAAATAACCTGGGAAGAAAAACAAAAATGCAAATAGTTCACATTTGTTTCCCAGTGTTCTTTCTTTGGGTGTAGCTGCTTCTGTCCATCATTTATCAATTGAAACTCAGTTAGGTCTCTTTGTCACAGAAATCCACTTCCATCAGAATACATCTCATACAATATCATTGTCAAAGTGTATAATAATCTCCTGGTTCTGCTCATTTCACTTAGCATCAGTTCATGTAAGTCTCTCCAAGCCTCTCTGTATTCCTCCTGCTGGTCATTTCTTATAGAAAATAATATTCCATAACATTCATATACCACAATTTACCCAGCCATTCTCCAATTGATGGGCAATCATTCAATTTCCAGTTTCTAGCCACTAGAAACAGGGCTGCCACAAACATTTTGGCACATACAGGTCCCTTTCCCTTCTTTAATATTTCTTTGGGATATAAACCCAGAAGTAACACTGCTGAATCAAAGGGTATGCACATTTGATAACTTTTTGGACATAATTCCAGAATGCTCTCCAGAATGGTTGGGTTCGTTCACAACTCCAGCAACAATGCATCAGTGTCCCAATTTTCCCGCATCCCCTCCAACATTCATCATTATTTTTTCCTGTCATCTTAGCCAATCTGACAGGTGTAGTGGTATCTCAGAGTTGTCTTAATTTGCATTTCTCTGATCAATAGTGATTTGGAACACTCTTTCATATGAATGGTAATAGTTTCAATTTCATCATCTGAAAATTGTTTGTTCATATCCTTTGACCATTTATCAATTGGAGAATGGCTTGATAACATGAATTATTTTGTAGGCAGAATTTATTTTACTTGGCTGCAAAGAATATAACTACAAATAATATATAAAAGTAAAAGATGAACAGTTTCTGTCTTACCATACATAAAACCTATTAGAGTGGTCTGAAAATTAATTAAGTTGAATCTGGGTAAAGTTTCCATCACTAAAAATATTTAAATGAAGCTTCTTGGTTATGCTATAAATAACATTCATAATTTTAGCTGAAGATGAATCAATGATCATGGAGGACCCTTGCTATTCAAAGGGTCTAAGATATTATGAGTCCTGGTCCCCTATTATCAACACTGATAATAATTAGCTATGTGATGTTGGGCAAATTACTTTGTCTCTCTGGACTTGGTTTTCCTTTTTTTGTGAAGTGAAAAGGTTGAATTATTTTTTTAAAGACATCTTCCAACTTTGAAAGTCTTTGACTGTGACACTCCTTATAATTTTGATATTCTCTATTCTCAGATTCCTAGGACTTTTTCAGTTTTGACATGCTATGGTTCTATATGGATTTCTTCCCTAACAGCAAAGCACATGATAGTGAAGAATGCTTATGTGTATTAAGGCATCTGGCAATATTTCAACACACATATGGTCGCTAACACTAGAATCTTTGTATTAAATTCTAGGGATTTTTTAATAATTTTATTTTCTCTAATTTCATGAGGCAGCTTTTATAGTTTTCAGGACAGAGAATTGAGGACTTTGGATAAAATATAACAAAATATTAAAGACTTGCAGAACTACAAAGAGTAACAATAAGATTCATTTGATTCTAGGGATTTGGTCTTTTTTAGAATTGTTATTCATATGAGCATTTCTTATTTCAAAAGTATCTTATGCTATATAAAATGCTTTTTTTATGACATCCATAGGAGTCATTATCTTCATTTCCAATATTCAGAAAAGAAAACTAAGGCTGATTCAGAGAAATAAGTGACTTACTTAAGGTATTGCCTTGCTAATTAATGCCAGAGCTAGACTGAAATCCATACCTTTGGCTCCAAATTGATGCTTTTCCTTTATGCTATTCAATAAAAATAAAATCAAGCAAACATTTATAGCAATATCCAGGAGGAAAAAAAGACTCTTGCTATCAATGACAACTGGCAATATATTTGTCTTTTCACATATCCTGATAAAATGTTTAATTCTTACCATTTGAAATAAAAATCTTAACACCTTATATCAGATGCTGGGGATAAATGCAGGGATTTTTCTTCTTACTCAATGATGTGTACTTTTGGATGTAAAATTTTGGCTTTTTTTTTTTAATATTCATTGCTACTCCATACACACAATAAAAATGACTCATCCTTCCCTGAAATTAATACAGAATTCTCTTCTGAATGGCTTGCAGTCTACACAAATGTGCTTCCATTGTGAAGAACATAGCAATATACAAACAAAGCTTCTGTTAAAATACATATGTAATCAAAATAAATTGAATCCACTCATTTCCACAGGGAATAGGAACTCGAAAGATTAATCCAAGACAATGATATTTAATTAAAGCATCTTTACTTTATAGGTATTTTCTGAGCATTTTTTTTCCTGTGGCACACTAGACATCAACATATTCCCAGAAAATCAAATATATCAAAACTGAAGATACTAGTTATAATAAGAAAGCAAGGCACATATCAATACTTCCATAATCTGGCAACATCATTTAAAATAAAGTCTTTTTATTGGCATGTATTTAAAATAAAGTCTTTTTATTAGCATGTATTTGGTTTTCAAAGTATAGAACAGAATATCTTAAACTTTCTGAGTACAAAAATGTCTTTTAACATCAAAAAAATCTTGTTGACCGCTCCATACACACACATACACACACACACACACACACACACACACACACACACACACACACACACACATCAGTGAATTATTACTTTCTATTGCTCAAAAAAATATGTACAAACACTACTATACATTAAGGGTTTGAAATGAGTTTGTAATTTATTAATCACAAAATTACCTATGTGTTTGAAAAATATAAAACACATAGATATGAGAAATAAATTATTTATTCATATTACAAATTTATTTATATAATTTCCACTTGGATTTCTTTTCCCTTATGTAATAACTCCAGGGATCCCTAGAGGTCCATGGCGCATTGATTGGGAACCACTGTTGTAGAGTCCTCTTGAGATCCTTATGTGAATGTCCTCAACTTTCTGGGATATAAGTTTCTTGTCTATAACTGAGGGGAATTTACATTAGATTCTTTCTAGAGACTTTTAGCACTGACATTTCAAAATTAGTTTTAAAATTTTGCTCAACTAACTTTCCCTCTCTGATTCTCATTTTTCTTTTCCATAAAAAGAAAAAAATGAATTGGTGATATTTTAAAGTTTCTCCCAGCTTTAATATTCCATATTCTGTATTTCTTTGTTATTTTCTGTCATTGGTGCCACCACACACCCATTCTGCTTTAGTCAAAATCCTGGTTTTACCTTTGACACTCCCTTATCAATTACCTCTTCACAATATTACTTCTCTCAGTTTTAGGCCTTGTATGTACTCTCATATCTTCCTCAATAATTTTCTGTTTCATAGGCTTCAGGACTAAATTTCATCAAAGGATAAAACCTAAAACCAACTAAAGTTTTAGGATGAATATCTCTGTATTATTTTCTATGTCTATTTATTATAATAAAGAAAAAATAGAGAAGTAGAGAAAGAATGTAAAAATGAAAATCAACACTTTCAAATGTAAACTTATTATCATAAAACTCATGAAACTTAATTCCAACTCATCATATAAAGTGTGTTGACAACTGGGGATTGAAAGTTATTTATTCCTTTTCAAATAATCCTAGAGCACTTTATCTGGAATTCTCTCATGTCCCAATCACAGTCTTTTAAATCAGATTCATTTGTGATCATAATTTTTGTTTTGTATCGTATTCCTACATTGTAAATATTGTGTATTGTAAGCTCAATAAGGGAAGAATCAGTGATACTTCCCTCTTTGTAGGCCTTGTATGTAGCCCAGTAATTTGTAAAATGTAGGAACCTAGACCCTATAATGAAATTTTTTTTCACTCTTTGACCTCATGTAAACTACTTCATCCTTCTGAGCTTTCTCTCATCTATCACACTGGACAACACTTAGAGGTCATCCTGGCTTTTAAAATCTATGAAGCCATGTTGTGATTCTTAGGTCTCTAAAGGGGTATTTTCCTCAGAGTTATAATTATTTTTCAACCTAGGGCAAGTAGCCCCCAGAAATGCTTTGGATAAATTTCTTGAAATGGAATTTTAAATAAAACTTTCAAATTGAATTCAGATGAGAAATTGTGTTATATGTACATAAATAAATAGAACAGAAAGATTTTATACATGAGTTTATATGCATACACATGTACACAGAGAAAGAGGGACAGAGAATAAGAGATCCAAGATGATATCACATATTAGGGTCATCTCAGTCCAGTAATAGGGAAACCTTCTACACCAGAACAAATCAAAACATCAGGAAACATCAAGGGCAGAGGGAGAAAGAACACTGTCTTAGTGGCTTCTTTTTACATGTAATTCTTTCTGCATCTAAATAATTCCTAAACTCAGTTGTTACTTTTCTGAACTTAAAGAATATCAAGGGATTTAGGAGGGGAAATTCCATATAAAGAGTAGAAAAATAAACAATATTGTACATGAAAATACAGACCTCTCTCATAGATTAATTGCTTTCCATCTTAAATATATAAAACTGATTCAACATAAAACTTTCAAAGCTGTCCAACTTGTCAGTGGATTGTTTTTTCAACTCTATACTTTTTTGTTTTTTATTTTTTTTGTTAAGGAAAGATGCTTCAATCACTATTTTATTTTTTCTTCTTTACTTTTTTTCCTATCCTATCCATTCCCTACTCCCCTTTAACACTCTCTGAAGTAGACTAATAAAATCAAAGACCTTCTTACAAAACAAATATATATAGTTAAGCAAAAATTAAAAAAAACAAAAACAAAAACCAATTAAGGTGAATGAGCTTGTCTAAAAATGTTTTAATTTGCATCTTGAGCAATTAAGTCTCTGTCAATAGATAGATAACATTTTATTACTAGTCTTCTGGAATTATAATAATCATTGTTTTGATCAGAGTTTTTAAGTCTTTTATTATTTTGTTATTGTTGTTAATATTGCTGTTAGAGTGTAAACTAATCTACATAGCTACATGGTACAGGAGATAGAGTGCTGGATTTGGATTCAGGAACACCTAACTAATTGAATTCAAATATGGATTCAGATAATATATATATATATATATATATATATATATATATATATATATATATATATATATATAATCCTAGGCAAGTCCCATAATCCTATTTGCCTCGGTTTCTTCATCTACAGGAGAAGCTAGAAAAGAAAATGGCAAACCATTCATTATTTTTATCATGAAAATCCCAAATGGAGTCACAAAGAATCAGACATGTGTAAACAAAAACAAGAAATTAACCTGTTCATGCTCACTTTACAGCAATTCATTAAAATCTTCACAGGTTTCTTTGAAACTATTCCTTTTTCATAGTTTCTTAGAATGAAACTATATTTCATTATATTTGTGTAATAATTTAGACATCCCCCAACTGATTCCCCTTCCTTTGTTTATTATTATTCACTATAAGAAAAAGCCTGCTATAAACACATATATGTGTGTGTGTGTGTATAATATATATATATATATATACATATACATATATGTATATGTATGTGTGTGTATATATATATGTCATATATATATATATATCAGCTCTTTTCCTTTTTTATTTGATCTATTTATCTTAGTTATGATACTGCTGGCTCAAAAAGAATGCAGTTTAGTGATTTGGAGAAATGATTACAAATTGCTTTCCAGTCTGACTGGACCAATTCACAATTCAACCAATACTGCATAATTGTGCTTATTAGTTCAGTTGTTTCCATATAGCTGGACAAATACATAAGCTATCAACAATCTCTAAATTTTGGAGCCCTGAGGCAACTCTACAGTCATATCACCCTAGTTATAGCTCTACTTTCTCTATCAATCCACAATAAAAAGCAGTGAAGGTTTAAGGAAGGTTAAGCTAGATTAAATCAAATTGACTTTGTTTTTAAGGAAAATATCACAGTATGCCATAATCAGCTAATATTCCAAATGCTGCCTGTTACTTTGATTCCTAATCATAAGGACTAAAGTGTATTTTATAACACAATGCTCTAGTGCTTTCTAACTATTCAGCCCACACAGTGTACATAAAAGCCTAATGAGTGAAGATGCGTTAAACCAATTTGGATGCTTTTAAAACCAATGGTAGCATCCATTTAGGTTGGCTTTCAAATAAAAACTGTATTTTTGTCATTGGAGAACAAAATAATTGCAAAGTTTATGTCATTTAACACAGAGTTGTTGTTTTTTTCCCCCTTCATTCTACATTATAAATTTCTTTAATATAGAGAATGTCTATGTTCATTACAGAGAGTTAATAACTTCAGGTAACTCAAATAAAAGTACCATCATTAAATATCTTATCAGTAAGCTGAAACTAAGCATTGTACCATCAGAAATGGAGAAAGGATGGACAATTTTAATGGAATTCAAATACATACTAATATGAGACTACATTAAAAAGATGATGTATTCTTGTCTCCAAAAAAAGGATTTTTTAAAAATAATTTAAATAATTGGAATAATAAAGTTGTTTTAAGAAATAGCTGTTATAATCTGCATTTAACTTTGAGTTGCTTTATCCAATATATAAATAATAATAAGTTTTTGTTATTTTTCACATGAAACTATTTTTAAAAGTAAATTTCAAGTGCTATTAACCACTTCAAACTTCTGTTCACCCAAATCATTCAACTTTATTGCTACTAAGAAAAACATCCATTTTGAATGGTTCTTCTCCATATTTTTACTCCTGGAGAATTTCTTTATTGTAGGAAGTTATATTGTTAGCATTTTTTTCAAAATTTGTTCTCCTGTTTAGTTTTCTTCCTCTAAAAAAGGCTACCTCTCCCATAGAATAAAAAATGTACAATGTAATATATTAAGAATACAAGATAATATGAAATGTTGCATGGAAAATTTTCTACAACCAATGGCTAACAAGTTGCTCCTAGAATACTGGATATAAATTTTGTATATGTAGAAGTTTACAAAAGGCTTTTCATTAAACCATAGCTATATGTGAGATAAATAGTGCAAATATTTCTATTCATATCATGCCAGATGAAAACTGAAGTTCAGAAAAACCAAGACAATACAACTGTTAAATGATAAATTGCAACTGAAATGAAGATGTTTTGTGGATGATTATAGTGCTTTTTGGATTTGGTTATATTGCTGCTCATATATTCTCTCTGTCTCTTGGTATATATATATGTGTGTGTGTATGTGTGTATGCATACATGTGCATATGTGTACACAGACACATATGTATATGTGTTTTTGTATGAATATATCTGAGATTTGGCTTTGAACTTCTTGGAATTTGGATTAAAGGATCACCTATATCTTGAAAAAGCATTTTAACCAGTTAAGCTAAAAGTCCAAATTCACATGATTTTATATTTTGCAAATCTAAAAAAAATTTTCAAATAATAAAATATTGCTAGGATTGGCATCAAAGTGACTGAGTTTAGGTCCTATCTATATTATATGGATTCAAGATGCAATCAGTGTCAGGGATTGAAAAGTCAAGAAAATGTGATGTCTGACCTCCAGGAGTTTGCTGTTTCTTACAACTTTCATAAGCACATTAGGAAAGACATTTTTTTTAAAATGCTGTAAGAAACTAATGGGTAACTATGTAAAACAATGAATATACTGTCAGTCCCATATTCAAATTTAGCCTCAGACACAATACTTACAAGAGTAAGTATCCTGGACTTAAGTCCTGGACAAGTGACTTAAACCTAATTGCTTAGCAAAAAGAAAAAAAGAAACAAAAAAAAAACAAAAAAAGAAATTAATGAAGATAGAGATTATCCCTAGCAAGTCAGATCAGAAGAGTCTCCTTGGAGAATTAAGTTTTTTGAGCCATTCCTTAAAGAAAGACAATATTTCAATAGATATAGATTAATGGGATTGAATTTCACATAGAGGGGGAGAGATAAGGATAATATTAAATTATTAGAACTGACAAAAGACAAAACAAATTTAAAGGATGGCAAATGATTCAATTTGTTGAAATATCAAAAATAGTTCATTAAAGACCTACTTTATTTTTGCATTTGGCCAGGTATTCACTTTCATCGATTTGAGGCATTCCCTTATATGTCAATGATTCATATTAATTTACTGCTTTAAGGTTCCCAAGTACTTTCCTCAAACATTCTTGTGAAATGTGTCATTATCCCCATTTTACAGAGGAGAAAATGGAGTCATGGAGAAGTAAAAAATTTGCCTAGATTAACCAGTATAATGAATATCAGAGTTAAGATTTTAACCCAGATACTTTTTTCTAAGAAATGCATGTTTTCTATGTCATCTCATTGCATGCAGGGTTGAATGACTGTTAGCTTGTTTGTCCAATAAAGCACTAGAAAATTCATCTAATTTTTAACAACATTTTTCATTGCTGGTAATTTTTTAAGATAATCCCTCTCCCCATTTGATGGCAAGGGTAACTTCCAAATAATAACATCAATTTAATTGTTTACCTTCAACACAGTTCATCGTTTTGCATGACCCTTTTAACTTGAGGTTTTTTCATCTAGAAAAAAACATTCACTCTTATTGGTTTCATGATTATAACACAACTTTACAAATGTTTGCTCTTGTTCTTCTCCTGGTTTCATGTTGTGTAAAGAAAGTTTATCTTGCTGTCATAAAGGTATACCTTCAAATCCTGTCTCTAATAGAACCTAGGTGTGTGACTCTAATTCAGACCCTTAACTTTTTATACCATACCCTGTTCTTCATATGCCAGAAACTCTCTGAGTCTATAAGTTGCAAAGCATTTGCTACATTGGTTAATTTCCTCATTCGAATTCCTATATGGTGGCAATGGAATCACAGTTTTGCTATATCAGTAGTTGCAGCAGTAGCAATAATAATGATAATATTCATTTTCCAAAAAAATAAGGAAAAGTTTCACCCCAAAATGAGATCAAATTACCACTTTAAAATAATAATAGGTCAGTACATGAATATTATGGGATATTATTGTTCTATAAGAAATGATCAGCAGGATGATTTTAGAGAGGCCATGTAAAGTTCAGGAATTTACATGAATTGATGCTAAGTGAAATGAGCAGAACCAGGAGATCATTGTATCCAGCAACAAGAAGATTATATAATGATCAATTCTGATGGACATGACTCTTTCCAACAATAAAATGATTCAGATCATTTCCAATAATCTTGTGATGAAGAAAGTCATCTACAGTCAAAGAGAGGACTGTGGGAACTGAACATGGACTACAACAGAGCATTTTCACTCTTTCTGTTGTTGTTTGCTTGAATTTTGTTTTCTTTTTCAGTTTTTTCCCTTTTTGATACAATTTTTTCTTGTGCAACAAGATAACTGCATAAATATGTGTGTGTGTATATATGTGTGTGTGTGTGTGTGTGTGTGTGTGTGTGTATGTAGGTATGTATTGGATTTAACATATATTTTAACATATTTAACATGTCTTGGATTACCTGCCATCTAGGGAAGGAGAGGGAGGAAAGGAAGAAAAAATGTGGAACACAAGGTTTTGAAAGGGTCAATGTTTAAAAAGTACCCATGTATATTTTTTATAAATAAAAAGCTTTAATAAAAAAGAGGAAAGGACCTTCATGTACAAAAATATTTATAGCAGCTCTTTTCATTGTTGTTTTCACAAAGAATTGGAAATCAATTGAGGGAATTGATTATGTGGGGTACATAAATGTAATGAAATAATTTTGTGCTATAAGAAATGATGAGCAAGAAGATTTTAGAAAAACCTGGAAAAACTTGCATTAACTGATATAAAGTGATATTAGCAGAACCAAGAGAACTTTCCACATTATCTTTTCCTGTCAATCTTAGCCAATCTAACAGGTGTGTAGTGGTATCTCAGAGTTGTCTTAATTTGCATTTCTCCAAGAGAACTTTTTAAGAAGTAACTGACAAACTGTTTTATGATTAGCCATGAATGACTCAGTTTTTTCTCAGCAATACAATCATCTCAGATAATTCCAAAGAATTCATGATGAAAAATGCTATTCACATCCAAAGAAATAAATGACAAAATCTGAATAAAAATTAAAACTTGAAAAAAACCAATAATAGGTGAAGATGAAAGAGTCAAAGAAATTGGATGAAATTAAAATCTAGGAGCATGGAATCATCTTGAAAGGAAATACCCATAAACACTGTGCATACAATAGAGCTACCTAAAACATCTCCACAATATATGAATATTATGGAATATTATTGTTTTATAAGAAATGACCAGCAGGATGATTTCAGAAAGGCCTGGAGAGATTTACATGAATTGATGCTGAGTGAAATGAGCAGCACCAGGAGATCATTATATACTTCAACAACAATACTATATGTGATCAATTCTGATGGACGTGGCCCTCTTCAACAATGAGATGAATCAGATCAATTCCAATAGAGCAGTAATGAACTGAACCAGCTACCCCCAGCGAAAGAACTCTGGAGATGACTATGAACTACTACATAGAATTCCCAATCCCTCTATTTTTGTCCGCCTGCATTTTTAATTTCCTTCACAGGTTAGTTGTACACTATTTCAAAGTCTGATTCTTTTTGTACAGCAAAATAACTGTTTGGACATGTATACCTATATTGTATTTAACTTATACTTTAACATATTTAACATGTATTGGCCAACCTGCCATCTGGGGGAAGGAGGGGAAAAGTTGGAACAAAAGTTTTTCAATTGTCAATGCTGAAAAATTACCCATGCATATATCTTGTAAATAAAAAGTTATTAAAAAAAAAAAAAACTCTCCACAAGAAATCAGCATGCATACAACTTGTCTGCATTTTGTATATTTTATCTTCAATAGAGGATCCATGCCATATAGGAATCTCAATAATACTCACAATATTAAAATTTTCATTTGGAGCCACATTACAATATTGACATAAGTCAAAGAACTTAGGATTTAGGAAGATCAGAAGCACAGTTCTAAAAATTTTGATTGAGAAAGGATTTTGGAAATTACCTAGTCCCACCCCTACTTTTACAGAGGAAAAAAACTAAACACCTTACAGGAAAAGTGATTTGTATAAGGTTTCAGGGTAAGGGATAAGACTAAGGCCAACTCAGATTGAGTATCATTTCCCATAAGAAACACTGCGTCATTATACACAATATAAGCCAAGGGGATGTTTTATTTAAGAATTTTTTTTGTTATTTTCTTAATAAAAAATAGGTAGACATTTTTTTTAACCCTGGATGATTCATCTGACATCCAACAAAAGCTTGGGTTACTGTGAAGAAAATGTTTTTGAAACAATAGAGTAATGTGCCAATATGTTACTACTACTAAGGAATAATTTTGTGATTTTTTTCAAATAACTACTTTTTTGTATCTTTGTCCACACACATAGTACTGTAGGTTAAGTTTAGGCATTGTTGGGTAAGAAGGCAAAAGGGAATGTGCTGCATGTGTAGGAGAGTCTATGAATCACTCTGAATCACAAGACTGATAATAATGGCATTTTGACTAGATTATGGGATTGTAATATTTAAAACTAGAAGAGAACTTAAAAATCATCTAATCTAGGGTTTCTTCACCTTGTATCTATAAATTTTATGTATACACCACCCCCATATATAAAATTCATTATGTAAACATATTATATGTGTGTGTGTTTGTGTGTGTGTGAACTATGTATCAACATAATATGACAATTATTATAATATAATATGCTTAATATAGAATTAATATATGATATATTACATTTGCATAGTGTTTTACATTGCTGTAGTACATAGAAAGGTGACTTCAAAGTCAGGAAAACTTAAGTTCAATGCCTGTTTCTGACATACTGATTGTGTGACGCTAGGCAAATATCTTAAATCTTCAGTGCTTCAAACAACTTCTAAGTCTATGACTTGCCAAGAAACTAACTGCAATGATAGAAGGAGTTTTCTACTCCAAGTAAACCCCAAGTCTAGTTCATATCCCTTAAGAATTTACAAAAACAGTTTTATTACAACAATTCTGAGTAGCAGGTAACGAAAACTTAGTTATTCCCATTTTATAGGTAAGAAACCTGAAGCTCAGAAAGTATACTTGACTTGTCCAAGGTCAATTGGCTGATAAAGTTCAGTTTTTGACCTCAACTCATCTTTAATAGTTGCCTTTATGTTATATTATGCTGCCTCACTGCCTAATTGAGGCATGTTGCAATCTGCAGCTAGCAGTTTCCCCAAATGTTCAAAATCACTAAATGTTCATTACCCCATGCTTCAGAAGGAAGCATTCAAGAGAACTTTGGAAGTTTTCCCTTTTTAGGGAGAGAAGATGTAGTGGGCATTCAGCATATGACAAATGCAATTAACAACTTGCAAATACAGTAACTTTGGATTGTTTTATCATGTGCTTTTCAATTTGCTATATCTAGGAAGAAACTGAATTTAGAATGCAATTATTTTACAGTAATTAACTTTGTCCAAATGAAGCCCTTTTAGAATTCTGCTTCTTCAGAAACATGTTATTGAAAGTTAGGCCAGTATGAGCTAAAGTTTGTTGAGTCTGCCTCCTCCTCCCTGCCCATAAAGTTTTATGGAAGAACTGGTGAATAAAAAAAAAAAAAAAAAAAAAAAGTCCAACCTCATATAGTTAGGGCTATCTCCAAGAACTGTCACATTATGCAGTTTCAATTTCTTAATGTAAGGACTGGACCTTTTATTATATATGGAAAATTTCAGTTCTGTAAATGAAATTCACTTTGTTACTTGAGCCTAACTCAAGGAAACCTGCCTCTAGCTCAAAACAATAGGTGTAACAATTAAATGTATTCCTTCCCCGTTTCTGAAATTAATATGGTTTTGCTTTAAAATTGCAAGGATTGACTAAGGTCAAGATTGAGTGATTTGGAAAGCCCCTAGTGGAAGAGAATACAGAGAGCTACATGGGGAAATATAATGAAGACACTCAAGATTCCTTTTCATTACCTATAGATGTTAGTTTGGTCCCTTTCTATCAATTCAAACTACTAGGCAAAATATGAATCAGTATCGATGTATAAGAAGCAGAGATAGAAGCTTTCACTGAAGAGCATAATGAAAGAAAGAGAGACAGAGACAAAGTATTTTATATATAGCAGATGGTTTGACTTAGAAACAAGGAGGTCACTGGAAACTGAAAATAGGATGCTTTTTATTGGCGTATAAGCTTAAAATAGAATATTTTAAAAGGCCTTCTCAAATATGTATTCCCTCCATTAGTTTCCCCATATCATAAAGAAGCGTAATTGTGAAGAGAATACCGAAAGCTCCAACATTCAGTGACCATCTAGAATGCAATGTCTACTATATTTTCTTTTAAGAAATAAATTCAAATTTTCAACCAATACACAAAATCTGACCAAAGGGGGATGTTTTCTTCTTTTCCTTCCTAATGAATCCTATAGAAATCATAGAAACACCTAGAAACAAATTTTCCTGAAAAAAAAATAAGACAGAGAAATAGAGAGAGAGAGAGACAGAGAGAAAGAGAGAGAGACAGACAGAGAGAAAGAGTTGGGGAGGGGGGTGGGAGGAAGAATCTCTGCAGATTTATATTGGCCCTGCCAATGACTTTCTGTTTAACTTGTAATCAAAACAACTCAAACCCAGTTACTGTTTGCATAACTGCCAAGCCTCTCAATTTCAGCAGTAGGCAGCAGGTTCTCAGTATGACAGCCTGTCTTTCAGATTTCTGTGGAATCTGCCAGGGCCCAAGTACAGAGGCAACTGGTAAATGAAATGCCAACAAGCAAGGACACTCGTGTACCTTTACACTCTGCTTATGAAGCCACATCACAGGCCAGCTCATCCTAATGGGTGCTTTGTGTTTCTGGGACTATAAAGTGCAGTGTGCTTACTCTCACCCCTAAGCAAGCCATTAGAGCTCTAGGACTTCTGGTGAATTCTTTAATAGTATGTTCACAAATTAACTACCAAATTTTCTTTGGGGAATTAAAAAGGGAGGAGGGTTTTTCTCTGGTAAACGCAATGAATACCTAAAAATCAAATAGATAAAAAGAAACTCACTTTTAAGTGTCTATATATGTCACCATATCAGCATAATGTGTTCAAGCTACCCTAGATTTGCTGTAAAGTTTAATTGAAATTTAAACACACACACACACACACACACACACACACACACACACACACACACTGAAATCTTATATCCTCCAAAACTCATTGCAAAGTTAAGCCTGCTATTCTCTTTTCCTTAGAATAGGAAACCTCTTGAAGATTAGCTTTGCTGGATGTTTGATGGGAAGAGGGAATGGGGTGAGGCGATGGATACTTCTATGGTTATTGACACTTATTAATAGAATCTATTTTTAATGAATAAGCATTGTTTTGACTTCAACTTTGACTATCACTTGCTGATGTAATGACAAACACTAAGTTTAGGTAATACAAGTAGCAATTTTAATTATATACAGCAAGTATTACTAGTGATATTAATAACATCTAGCATAAATAACAGGACTTGACAGAATCACATAATTAAGGAAGAGAAGAAACTAAAGCTGAAAGCTCTAATGGACAAAAGAAATGATAGCATGATCTTCTGCTTTCATCAAATTAGTGAACAAATAAAAAATAAATTAGTGAATGAAACAATTTTTTAAAAATCCCTTCCAGAGGATAGAAAAAGAACCCCAAAATAAAAACAATAAGTGAATGTTTTCAAGTATTTATTGAAAAGCAAAATATTGGTAGAGAAACTGAACAGCCATCTCTCAAACCTGTGCATCAAGCATTAGCATTGTTTCCAAATGACTCTTGTGCCATTCAAGCTGAACAACAAAAAATTCTACCAAGATACTGGTACAATAACAACTCAAAGGCTATGTGTGTTTGTGAGTGTGTGTGTGTGTGTGTGTGTGTGTGTGTGTGTGTGTGTGTTTAGATGTGCATTAAGTAAATGAAAGGAAAATCTCAGTTGGGGTAAAAGAAAGAACTGTTGAGCACATGTCTCACATTTACCATAATTTGGCAGGCATTTCTCTATAAGACTTCAAAACTAAGGAGATGGAAAACTTTAATGATCCTTCTGACAGGAGTTGGATATCTATATATCATCTATATTGTCATATTTGTGTGATGTTCTCCATACGCGGTTCTTCACTTAACAGGAATTATGTATGTGTATATGTGTGTGTTTCCTTCCTCCCTCCCCAATATTTTCTTTCTGTAAGGCAATAATAACAGTTATTGAGGAAAATGGAATTTTAAAATAATCCTAAAGGTTTTACAACTGGACAGTTTTTAGGACATTCAACATCCAGTGGACATTTCTGGAGATGTAGTAATAAATTTTTGAAAGCCATTCTAAATTCCAGCAACAAGATTTTAATTAGCTGACAAGTAAATCCCTAATAACTTTCCATTTTTCTGTAAGCAAATATGCTGCATCAATCTAACCAGATTTCCAGGGAGTGTATGAATATGTGTGAGTATGTGCATGCTCATAGGCACAGGTTCTTTCATCTTCTGATTTGTGCTTCCTGGGTGGGACAGGCCCATATTTTCCACTGAGATTTCCCGATTGCTACCTTTCTAAAACGTGCTGCCAAGCTCAGCAATGTTTCTGTGGTTGTTACTACAGCAGCTGATCAATTTGAATACCCAAGTGATGGCCACCTTACAAATCTCATTTGTTTGCAGGTCCTTATTTCGATGCTAATTTCCATGGTACACTCATTTTGGAATTCTTAATTGGAAAAAGGAATTCCTTTCCCTATGTCCTTTCGCAGGCTAAAGGGTTTGCCTGAATCCTGGGCAGACAGGTAAAATAAATGGTGCTCTCGAATCAGAAGAGACACGATCCCCTCCCTGAGGCCTACTTTGGTCAAAACATAAGAGGGGAAGTAGATGCAAGTTAAAACATTGGGATTAGCAAGTGCAGGGAGTGGGGTATGGGTGCTTTTATTGGGGAAAACAAAATGCCGCATTCATTTTACAAACTGTAACTCTCAATAATTAATTTTAAGTCAATTTTACAAACTCAAAGTGATCCGAGTTTCCCTATTTTATTCCAATAACTGCTGAGGCCCTCTCTTTTTGCTCAAAAAAATTTCTTTTTCATATTTGAAAATAATGTGCAAGTTTACCTTGAGAAATGATTAATGGAGCTCCCCCCCACCCCCCACCATGTACCACAGCTGTTTCCCACAATAGGAGAATAATTTAATGTTTTGTGTTCTTAAGCCATTTAATGGCAATTGATGAGGGGGGTGATTAAAGGGTTAATATTCAAATCAGAAATTTGCAAGGCCTGCATAATAGAACTGCCACCCTGATAACAATAGGAATTTTTAACAATATCGAGCCTTGTTAGCAAGAGAGTTACAAGCATTGAGGGCAATCAGTGTGTCTTGTCAGTTTCTTTTTATCTACCATCTCCAACCGCCAAGGAACCGAAATGAAGCACTTTGGAATTATCAATTTCAGCCACATTTGCATAACAAAGCCCCCGAGGAGGAGGCATGATAAATGTGAAGGACCCCTCTTGGAAAAGGAACTGTCAACCGCGCCCCGAAAGATTCTCCGACCGAGCGCATACTCGGGGATTGTAGTCAGCGAAAATAAAATGAGCGCATTAAAGAAAGTCATTCTCTCAGAGAGAGAAATCTCCCCCTCTGCACAGAGAGAACTGGATGAAATGACATTATGCATATGAAAATGTCCAGAAAGATGTTTGATTTATGTATGCATTAGATGCAAATTCCATTACGGTACGCGCGCTGTTGTGTGATTTGGCTCTGAACACATCACTGCCCTGATCAAATCTGATCTCATTAATTCCGACAAGGAGAGAGAGAGGGAATTGAGAAGAATTTATGGCCTGGACACTTGAAAGAAGTAAATTGTAATTCTGTTTAAAGCTGTAGCAAACCTTTTAAACACCTTTTATTATAGGGAAAAAGCACTCACTTTTACAATACTGTAAGAACTCACTTAATCTTGTACTCAGGACTTCTGGTCCTCATTTAAAAAAAAAAAAAACTCTCTGACCTTGTTTAGGAGGAAAAAAAAGCAGGGGAAATGCCTATCTTTGACTGAAATCCAGTAGGAGCATGACAATAAGAGAATCAAAGGGGACCTGGTGCCTACATGAATAATTGCAGACCTATCAGCTCCAAGGCATAGGGGCTTGGTTTTTATAAAATCTTTTAATATCTTCAAATAAATTACTAAATAGAGAATGAATATTTTAATGGGACTGGACAGGAGGTTTACATTTTTAAATGGTATAAATTGTGATACCAATAAAAATGACAAGTAAAAGGTGATAGAAGAAGAGAGAGAAGTAAAATGCCCGATGAAATGAATGCGGCTTTCTTGCTAAAATGGAATTAATTTCAAGATTTTCTCCACCCCTTTGCCTCCCCCCCAAAAATGAAGATCTTATTTTTAAGTGTATTTCTATAGGGAAAATCTCAGATTGTTTCTTCAGTTAATAATGATTCTTATCTTTCTTTGGCTCCAGAGCAAGACCTTAATAAGTCATTTCCTCCCTTCATGAAAGATAATCATCCTTCATGGGTGAGATGTCCTGTATTTACATGATAGAGAGTATAAAACTGAGAGTGTCTCAATATGTTATTGCATTGTATAATCAGGGTTCCTCCCCTAGCATCCATGAACCCCTAGGGTGCTTCTTTGCTTCAGAGAATTCCTTTTCTATAGGCATCTTTCATTTTAGTGAGTTACTATTAACTATTTCCCCAACAGGGAGGAAAGGGAAGTTGGGGGCTCATGAGGGGGTGAGAGTAGAGAGATGACTTGATTCTGAAAAAAATCTTAGTTGCTTATCATGCTTTATTTTAGATAGAAATTAAGATATTCCTGCTACACTTCCTATTTGAGCCTGCAGTTCCCCGGGTTGAGCAACTCCAAGGGAAATCATCATTGGGTTTATCAAATGTTATCCAAATTGAAGCTCAAAAACTTACCTGTTTGCCCAAATAAACAATAACTCAGAACAAAGTGTTTTAAAATCAGGTGAACAAATTCATGTCACATTTTTTTCAGAGGTTTATCTCCCCTTGTTGCTACTCATTTCCACCATAACCTGTCCATTCCCTGCCCAACCCTGGAAAAGTATATCCTGTGTACTATTTCATTTTAATTGGCATGCCTGCATTCTTTTCTAAGTTACATCAATGCATACCCATACATGGAGATATGTAAACAAACCTTAAAGTAAATTTTTCTCTTTGATTTGCCCACATAATAAATATGTAGTAAGCAAATTTGTAAAACTGACCACTAAAAAGTAATTGAGTTTTCTTTTAAGAAACAGAGGACTGTTTTTTTTTTTTAATTGATGTAAAATCTTTAAAAAAAAAAAATTCACACACACATACAAACACATACACCCCTTTTTAATAATCATACATTTGAAGAAGTTGTTTATGATGACAAATGCATGTTTTACACATAGAAATTCAAAGTCTTTGTGTTATCTTGACAAAATTTTATGTGTATTTAGAATAGGATTGTCTTTAAATGAAAAAAAAAAAAAATGTTACATTGGTATGGTGAAAGTGTCCTTTGACAAACCCTTTAACAAGTGAGTGAGTGTATGTAAGAAGGTTCACGGTGAAATACTTGTCCAGCTCAGTCAGATTCAATTAAATCATCCTTCAAATGCACATCAAAGTGTATGTATTGATGCTAAAATGGAAATAGAACTCCTTCTTATAAGCAGATCTAATGCCCAGGAGTATTCATGTTGTATTTCCAAAATAATGGATAGATATATAGATAATCTTTGTACCATCCTTAGCCCCTTAAACACACACATCCACAGGCAGACATTTTCACCCCCACAATTTTACACACATTCACATACACAGACTTTACTTGCAATAAATGGTTTGGGCTTCCTGATTAAGGTCATGCCATTTGTTCATTACTGACCTAGCTAATGTGATTGAATGGGAACAATACCTTTGAACCCCTTGCCTCTGAACTGCATACTAATTGACTCTCTTGTCCTTGACAATGACCTTGACAGCTATCTGACCCTCCTGGGATGGTTGGCCAATTCTGAATGCAAAGTACATCACCAAAACAAATGCCTCCAACTCATCCTCCTTCCTCTACCTCCCCAGCCCTAACCAAAACAAAACAAAACAAAACAAAAACAAAAACAAAAACAAAACCTGTGTAAAATGAGTCTGTGTACTTTTTGCTACTACTCTACTCCCTGGCTCCCCCTGCAATGTTTTTTTTTTTTTTAAACAACTTTAAATATTTGCTAGGGAGAAATTGGAAAACACTTTCAACTAATGGAGTCTTAGGACTTAAACCTGTCAACCTTTAGACAGAAATCATTCTTAGAATCATTAACTGAAACAGGGTTTCAAAAATTGGTCTAGGAAAAAAGTTTTATTATAATTTGCTCTTCAACTTCTGATTGTATGTTTCAAGGTTTATCTTGAAGATATTTAAATTCTAGATTTGAATTATATTTCCCTCACTCAGCGTCACAGAATTTTATACATATTATACTCAGTAGGGAGATCTGCAGATAATAAAGTAAGAAAACTAAAGAACAGATTTTTTCCAAATCACACATTTTTATGGACATTTTTATGTGATTGAGGAAACAATAAAAGATAGTATTATTAAGGGATGAACTAACACTGACCCATACATACATGCGTATACACACAAGTGATTTAAAAAAAAAAGCATTTAAAAAATTTGTAATTGAATACAAAAATGTAATTATTTAGTATATGAATTATAATAAATACTGAAGGGGTTAGGGAATGAAGAGAATAAAATGTTTAGATAAAAAAAATCATTCCCTACATGGAGTTTATAATCTAATAAGAGGGTATGACACCATTATAGATCATAGGTTTAGTCCCTATCTTTGTCCCTTATAGATAACAATAATACATAATAACATATGCAGTTACAAAATAAAATGGCATATGAGAAAGAGAGTTGAAAAATCTCTTGCCAACTTGGGAGTTAAGGGAAGCAGCCAGAAGGAAGAAAGAGAATCAGGGAAGATACTCAGAAAACAGTAATATCTGAGCTAAGTTATAATGACATGGTAAGGTAACCATCTATTTGAAGTGTGCATGTGTATGTTGTCGAGGGGGAAGGAGGAGAAAGAGGTTTTCTTCTCTGAGTACCAAAAATATCTTTTCTAAAAACTGTATATAGGGAATGGATTACCACAATGTTACTTCTTGACTTCATATTTTGTTATTCATCCATTTCTTTTTTTTTTTCTGGAGTATTTCCCTAGAATTTGCCTCATGAATATGTTGAAATAACTATTATTTCCCAGCTCTTAAAGGAGACAATTTGATATAGTAAAATAAAGCACATATGGCTGTAAAAGCATATATAGGATGTCCCATCAGCCTTGATGAAGTATAGCTTAAAACGCAACAGATTTTTGGGACACCTTGTATATTATATAGAAGAAAAAAGCACAAATGTTTGTGTGTGTGTGTGTGTGTGTGTGTGTATAAATGTACATATATGTATATATCAAGAGTTATATTTGGGGAGGGAAATTGTTAGGTAAAAACACTAGATTTGAAATCACAGGACCTAAGCTTGATATATGGCTCTTTATGCTTATAGGTATATGATCCTGTGGAAATTATTTAATTTGTGTCAGTTTATTCATTTGTAAAACTAGAAAAGGAGTAAATCTCACTGAAAAAATATCCAAAAATTTTCGTTTATTATTCATTCCGGCAATCCTTTTTAAGCCTTTAGAACTTTAAAATCTGAAAGTTAGTATTATGATTATGATGATGAAGACAGATCCAGACAGATTAAGTGACTTGTCTAAAGTGACCACAGAAGTGTTTTACAATTAAATAATATATTGGGGGGAAAAAAAAAACATAGACATGGCAATAACAACAGCTTACTTATGTATATGCTATAAAAACACTTACCAAGTACTAACTATATGCAAGAAATTGTACTCTGTGTTGAACTTATGAAACAAAAATTAAACAGTCCCTGTCATATACATTTGTAAAGTATATGCAAAAAATATATATACTCACTTAACAGTTAACAAAACATTTTATCATCTATTATTTCATATAAATCTCACCAAATCTCAAGGAGGTAGATATTATAAGTAGTACTGGAATTATTTTATAGGTGAAGAAAATGAGGCTGAAAGAATCAAAGGGGCTTCTTTTAGGGTAACACAGATTGCGAATGGAAAAGCTGGGACTAGAGTCTAGTACACTCTGTCAATAAAGCAATAGATGACTAAACACTAATTAGTTTCTCATGCCGTCAGGATGGTCTGTTCATACATCAATAGCTTGGAAAGACAAAATACCATGCCACTCCTGGCTTTTAAAACACAAAGTTTCAACATTCTTTAGTTTTAGTTTTAGTAAATGGACTAGATTCTAAGAATGCATTATCTTAAAAGGGAGAAAAAAAAAAAAACCTTCCTGTCTCCAATTTGTCATGAATTTCAATTAGGAGCAACTTTTGACTTATTTTTTCTTCTTCAAACCCCTTGGCATCTCTCCAATATTTTAGGATGCGTTTTACACTGAGAAGAACATGACACTAAAGAAATGTGCAGATGATATACAAAACACGCAAGTCTGTATGGGCATGGCTGCTTCCTTACACCCCCAAAGAACAGCTCTGTGTGAATCATTTAAGAAAAGAATTTCATATTTGTGTACAACTTCCTGGCCTGGCAGCTTCCAAAATATTTTACAAGCTGATATGACATCAAAGTCACTATTTCATAAGCACATATGGGGTCCCCCAATCTATACCAGCACAATCATATACACAAGAAGAACTTAGGAGAGGAAGTACAGCTTAATTTCTCTATGGGAAATTACTAGGGGATTTTTTCCCCTTTAAGTTAGTCATATTATTCTCATTACCAAACACATGCAAAACTTTTTTTTTTCCCCAGAAATGTGCAACTCTGCAAAACTTGTCTGGTTTTAGGGCAACTTGTCTGGCTTTAGGTTTAGGCACAGAATTTGGAAACATCCTGTTTTGTTTTATTTTTAAATCTAAACAAATTTAAACTAAAGACTCCCTTGATTAAACTGGAAGTATGTTTGTTTGAGAAATTTGATTATCAGAATTCATTAACCTGAAAGCATTTGGTATATGTGGGGTGGTGGTTGTAGTAATATATTCATTCCCTTGGAGGATATATTTTATCTATTCAACAAATATTTGTTGAATATCTGTTATGGTTCACTAAGAAAATATGGAGGGAGAGAAGGATTAGAGGTCTGTGTAAGCTCAGTTCTTTGCCCTCAAGTTGCTGATAATCAGCTTGAAGTGACTGTACTAACACACACACAAACAAGTTAGTCAGTAATATAATAGAAAATGTCATTGACCTCAAATCAATTTAATTGGCAATAGAGCAAATAGAAATTCAGAGAAGACAGAGAAATAAAAGCTAGAGTAGTCTGGGAAGACTTTGTGGAGGAAGTAAAACTTGAACTGAACCTTGAAGGATACAGAGAAACTGTCTACACTGAGGAGATTTTGTAGAAAGAAAAAGCACTTAACCTGAAGTTTATTTATGTTGGAGTTAAATTCAAAATATATCATTCAAAGCACTTATTCCCTGAGCCTCAGTTTTCCCATCTGCATACTCTGTTTATTATTACACCACTTACCTCAAAGAATTGTTAAAATAAAGAGCAAGCAGTTATTAAATATCTTTATTTAAAGAACTCTACTAAGCACTTCTCAAATATCATTTGATTTGGTTGTTGTGAAGAAATAATTTAGCAAACTATTGAAAATGTAATGAAAGCCTTTCCTTCACCATAACCTTGTGAATAGCACAATTAGCAACAGGCCAATTTTACTAATGAGAAAGAGACAATATGACATAGTGAAGAGAGAGATAGTTTTGGAGTCAAGATGACCTTTCATTCAAGGTCTGACACATACTATCTATGTGACCTTGGGCAAGTTATTTGATGTCTTTGCAAGCAATTTTGTGAGACTCTAAATTATAGACATTAATAGAGAGAGTTTCCATACTAAGATTTCCTTACATTAAAAAATCGCAAGTCTAGATCCCTCCTTTCCTTGTTAAAAAAAATAATCCACTGAGGAAACTGAAGATTAGAAAGGTCAACAGTTTCCCACATTTACCAAATGAATAAATGCCATAGCAAAGATCCAAACTCAGACTTTTCTAATTCCAAAAGCAGTATTCAGTCTATTACAGCATTTGTATTTATTTCTATGTACTTTCAAATGATTCCAAGTGAGACAATGGCATGACATCAACGAGGCTCACTGACAGGGCATTATTGCCTTTTAATTCCCTGGTGCATTTATTTCACTTGGTCTTATGCAAATGTTTCACCCTCCCTGCACTTTAGTTTCTTCACCTCTACAATTGAGACAATAACATTTATTTTACTAATTTCACAAGTTCTTTGTGGAAAGAAATAATACTTCATAGAGTATACACACACATACACACACACACATATATATATTTGAAATCACAATTTTTTTTTCAAATAATAAGTCCCAAAGCAGGAATTTATTTTACTTGACTATACATGTTTAGAACAGGAGGTTTTTTTTTTTTCTTAATTTCTTATTTGGGAAATGGGAAAGTAGGAGAGTGAGAAGATGGATACTTATAAAAACAAAATCATATTTTTAAAAATTAAAACTTTTAAGTTAAGTCAAATTAGGTCTAAATCTCATTATTAACATATTGCTAGTCAATCAGAAGACTATATACATATGTATATACAGTATATTGTTTATACATATACACATACGTAAACAAAAATATATTTTATTTATATTTGTAGAGTACTTCAAACTTCACAAAATGGTTTTCCAAACATTATCTCATTTTATCTCTATAACAATTGTGACATTCTGACTAATCTATATAGGCCCTGGGTTTCTTGCATTTCTTATGACTGAACCTTATTTTCCAACAGTTTTTCACCAAACTACACAGAGTCAACTAAAGCACAATAGGAAGATGCAATGTAAGTGTTAGCAAACAAATTAGCAATAATGGCACACATGTGGAAAGTGGCAGGGGAAAAAAAAGATATCATGGAGGACATATATGACCAGAAAGTCTTTAAAACATCTAGAGAAATGACTCTAATCCATTGTGTACATCTTCTTTGGAAGACCGATAGCAGAATATACACATATACACATGTATATGTATGCATATATGTATACATACATACATGTATGTGTGTATTTGTACAGATAAATAAATTCTTACACCCATGAAATTATTGCTATGTTGAAAGATATTTTTTCTTTATCTTCTCAATGTTACATTCTAATTTGTGAGGCAATGTCACAAAGTATATGTTGACTAAGAAGAATATTTTCAAGTTCTTCTAGGTTTGCAACTTCATCATTTGTAACACATGTTAATGTGTAAGTTATCTTCATGGTGATTTGTTTGTTTATATACATATTAAAACACAAAATGATTCAAGGGCTGATGCTTCTTCTGTTGCTTTTGAGATCATGAAAAATCCAACCCAGCATGTTCTCCAAGAATTTCTTCTATTTATCTGGAATGAGCTCTTGGAGAATTTTTTTTTTATCTTTTTTTTTTTATCTTTTTATTCTTATCTTTCTATTATTTATTTTTTTTTATCTTTGTATTCCCAGTGCCTAGCACAGTTAACAGGACTGATGTTTAATAAATACTTGTTGATTAAGTGATTTCCACATATTCTTTATGAGTTTCATTTTCATTTGAAGGAGAATAATAAAATGAAATGTATTAAGACTTCCCTAAATATGTACCAATTAATCAGATGAGGATAATAACTACTAAGCATGTATATATGTATGTGTGTGCATATATACACACATTTTTATATTTGCAAATACCCTTACATTCGTTATCTCTTTTAATATGCATAGCTGCTTGGTGAGATACACAGTATTATTATCCATGTATTATAGATAAGGAAATTGAAACTGAGAGAAAATAAATGACTTAACCAGGTTTCAATGCAACTGACAGAGGATTTGAATTCTCATCTTCTGGACTTCAAAACCAATACTTTATCTACTGTACTACTTTCCTGCTTTAGGAACACCTACAAAATTCATATGAGATATGTACAAAAAATCATATTAATGTGAAATAATAACAAATAATGTGAAATAAACAAAAAGAAAGTTTAAAAACAGGAATGTTGTATAATTTCTAGTTCACATAGGAAGGCATTAGTAGAATTGGCACTCACTGAAATCCTTTTAAAAATGTGATAAGTGGTACATTTTGTACTATTTAAGACTTCAATGGCAAACAAAAACAAAAAACAGCAGTAGCAATAACAATTTATATTGAAAAATCCAAGAATGTTGGAAATTGGCTTTCATTAGTAAAAAGTACAGCATTTGATTAAGCAACACAAAACTACTTTTTAAAAAAAGAAAACATAGATTGTATTGGATGGATTAAAACAAAAAAGAAAAAAGGGGTTAGCTTGATAATTATGTAGTTTTTTAAAATAACCAAGGAACAAGGTGATTAGAGTCTGGCCCAGAGAAATCCTAGGCAAAAGGAGGGAAAAAGCACAACACTGAACATGATATCTTTTTTTTTTGGACTTGTGAGTTTGATAGAAGAGGCCTGGAAGGAAGGCTTAACTCCTGTTACTTATTAGTTTTGTGGCCTTTTGGAGTTCAGTTCTCTCCCATAGACCTTAATATCTCTTAAAAATGAAAGAATTAGATTCTATCACTTCTAAGGACCTTTCTCATGATAACATTCTATATTACAAGGTTTCTTGCATCTGTGTCTAAGGATTCTAGGTTTCTGAAATAACTTTTTAAAAAAAGGGTGAGGGACTATCTCCCCTACAAGCACAATGACTCGGGAACTCTATCATAGATAAATTACTTAAAGTTGTGATTATGGCCTAATAGAGTCACTAAAAGAGGAAGCAGGTATAATTAAGCAATAATGACCCAGTCAGAAGTCTTCAGAGGACGTATAATGAGATGTTAAAGGCTTAAGGCTTGACCCTCTAGTTGGTCATTACAGGCTGGTAAAGACAGATAAACAGATCATTATTGCTACTATAAACCTTTGAAGCTAATTTAAAAACACTGCTGTTCATCAGGTTTCAGCCCTGCTTCTCCCACTCATAAATTGTATGAAATTACAGCACAGTCACAAATCTTATTTCTTGTTGCTTCATGCTCTCAACAATCAAAGAACTTCAGAATCTTAAGAAACCTCAGAGATCATCTGGCCTAATTCCTTCATTTTAGATAGAAGAGAATTGAAGCTAAGAGACAGGAAATGTTTTGTCTTAAGTCACAAAATCTGGTGGTGGCAGAATTAAGAATAGAAACCTGCTTCATGATAGTAGTCCAGTCTTCCACAAAATGCTAGTTGGAAGCAATTGAGGTTAACCAGAGGTTAACACTTGAATATAGTGTAGTGACTGGTTTCTTGGTTTCCAGGGCCTCTGACTGAAAGGAGTTTAAACAAATATGTCTCAATGTGGGAGGCCATGTGGTACAGTAGAAAGGATTGCCTTTGGAAAATAACAGGGCAAAGATTTGAATTCTTGTTCTGTTTGCTGTGTAATCTTAGGCAAATCATTAATCACTTTTGGCCTTAGTTTCCTTATTTATAAAATGAGAGGATTCAATTGCATGATGACTAGGGTCTCTTTCCATCTCTAAATCTATAATAGTATCAACTATACAGATTCATTAGTAGGCTCATAATGACATCATTTTTAGAAAGCTGACTTCTATCATACTATAGTAAAATGAATAGATTTAATGCCAGTTGTCCTGGCAGGAGAGCATACATAGGTCAGGCTTGGTGAAGCTTGGGGTTAACAGTTCAGTGCACCTTATAAACTAGAAGCATGTACCTGGGGAAATCTTTTATATGACTTCAAGGTGATTATTACATTAACAAATCTTTTGTCACATTTTTCTGGGGTCATTGAACAGAGGAGTAACTCCTGGTAGGGTTTTTGTGTCTCACTACTGTTGTCTCTCACTACTTTGAGCCTTTGCTAGAATTGATGTCCTGGCAGAAATGATAGGAAAAAAAAAAAAAGAATACTCCAATGAAAAACACACTATATTTGGGATTCAGAGGGTCTGCATTCAGGCTGCAGCTCTGCCAACAAATTGCTATGTAATGTTTTTGGGATTGTTTAGCAGTGAACTTCCATGGATCATAGAGATCCAAAAGAGGTTGAAGGGACTTTAGATAGCAGGATCCAATATCCTCATCTTAGAGAGGAGGAGACTAAGACCCAGAAATACTAAGTGACTCGTCCCAAATCAGTCAACAAGGTTTTATTAAGTGCTTACTATGTGCCATGCACTATGTTGAGAATAATTATACCTGCTTCTTCTTTAAATGACTTTATTAGTCCATAAGCACAATTTTAAATAACCAGATTATAATAAAATGTCCTAGTTATTGTGGTTGTTTGGGATATATTTCCTTCTCAAGATAGTTATTTCAGAAAAAAAAAAAAAAACATAGACATTTAAGTAACCTAGAATACTTGGAACAAAAATAACAACAAAGACCAATAACAACAACAAAATGTTTTAATGAAGGATACAACATGTAAAAAGCTAGATAATAGATAAATATGAGATATATATATATATACACACACACACACACACACACACACACATATGTGCACACACACACACACACACACACACACACACACACACACATATATATACAGAGAGAGAGAAAGAGAGAGAGATTAAATGGAAGGTAATCTAAAAAATATTACCATCTGGCAGGACCAGGAAAAGCTTAGTGCAGAAGTTGGAAGAAAGAAAGCAAACAACCATATATTAAGTGTTGGAATCCTTACTAATTCTACTTAGGTGTGTTCACACCTTTACTCATTGGAGTTCAATGAGTTCATACCTCCCCTGAAGCTCTTTGGGCCAGAGAGCACTATGGGAGAAAACCCATAATCCCTCTCTCTGGAAGGAGCATAAATAGGCCAATGGGCCAGTCGAAGAGGTACTGGAGAGGAAGACGCTACAAGTGGAGATTTCACCGGAATGACATGAAGAGTTGGAGCTGGCTGGAGGCTGAAGAAAGCAGAGGCAGAGGCTGAAGGACCAGACCTTTGGATTTAAAGACATTTGGAGAGAGCTCTTGGAACCAAGCAGAGAGATAGGCCTCTAAGCTAACCGGGCTATATTGGAAATAATAAAAGATCTGAACTTTTATCACCTGGCTGCGTTTTGAGAAGAAAAAGCTCACCACATTTTGGCGCCTGAACAGGGACAAACAAAATCCTGATTCCAGGGAAGGCACCCAGAGAGAACTTTTATAATATTTTATAGAAGAACAAGAACTCAACATTTGAACTCCCACATTTTGGCGCCCAACGTGGGGCCGATTCAGATCCATTTGACCTAGATCACAATGAAGGATACAACATGTAAAAAGCTAGATAATAGATAAATATGAGATATATATATATATATACACACACACACACACACACACACACACACACACACACACACACACATATATATATTTATATATATATATATATATATATATATATATATATACAGAGAGAGAGAAAGAGAGAGAGATTAAATGGAAGGTAATCTAAAAAATATTACCATCTGGCAGGACCAGGAAAAGCTTAGTGCAGAAGTTGGAAGAAAGAAAGCAAACAACCATATATTAAGTGCCTACTATGTGCTAAATTCTGTGATAAGCAGCTAAGATTACAAATATAAAGAAAAAAATGAAGATGGTCCCTGTCTTTAAGGAATTTAAATTTTAGTGGATATAGCACACTAAAGGGAATTGAAAAGATATGGAGAGGAGATAGAGATAGAGCTCAGGGACATGATTTTGAAATTCAAAATGTTAAAGAACACAGTCAGGAAGGATTTAAAAGCAAGTTTATCTGGAGCCTTCCATTAAAAGGCCCTAGGAAGAATCCACCAATGGAAGAAAGAGCAGGTCCAGAGATTTCAGGGGAGTCTTAAAACAATTCATGGAAACTAAAAGACAAAAATGAAGATTATTCCAAACGTGGAGGACTTCCAATATGAAGGTATGGAAACAAAATATGTGGTATCATATTAAGGAACTGCAAGTAGACCAAAATATTTACAGGGAAGTAAATCAAGAGTAAATGGTGGAAGGGTGAAGATCAAGGATATTGTGAAGGAGATTGTAAACCTAAATATAGTCTGAAAGGATAGTCATATCTATATATAGAAGTTAAGAAATTGGGTGAGTTTGAGGGGAAAGGATAATGAATCCTGTTTCAGACATAATTGAGTTTGAGATTCTTTAGTGACACCTGCTTGCCTTTGGTCATGATATACCAAGCCTGCAATTAACTTCTTTCTCATCTTTGTACCACCCCATATGTTATACTATCTCTTTTTCTTTATAGGTTACCTTAGACTTTAACTTTTTCATATATTACCCATGAACCTTTCCCCTAATTGATCTATCCCTCAGATATTTTGCCTGGACCTCTCCATTGCAGTAAGTAGTATACACAGTTATTTTTTTTAATAGTTAAATAGTCATGTACTTGCTGTTTTCACTAGACTATAAACTCCATGAGAGCAGTATCCTTGTCATATCTATCTTTATATTGTCTTTGATCATTCAACATTTAAAAATGGGGTTTGTTTTTAAAGTTCATATTTATTTAGAGCTTTAGGGCTGGCAAATCAATTTACAAGTATTACCTATTTTTTTTTTATCCTGACAAGAACCCCTACTGACAAGTGTCACCCAAATTAACACATAACCCAAAGCTGAGTCTAATTATCATTGAAAACATAGGTGTCCTTAAAAAGAAAATAAAAGTAGCCATATGGGTCATTCCTATCATTCCTACAATAGAAGCTACAAGTGAAACATTCAATTACCAAACATTCTTTAAAAGAGAACTGAAAGGCAAATATATATATATATGTGTGTGTGTGTGTGTGTGTGTGTGTGTGTATACTCACAAACATATAGACATATATGTAAATATACATAATTATCATGAAAAATCTAAATAATAAAATAAATTCATCCAAGTGTCTAGGACAAGACCAAATTGTTGTCATTATTGTTGATGGTGTTAAAAGAAATTTGGCTAAAGATTAAAAAAAAATTTGAAAGATTATCAAAAACAAGAAGAGAACAAGAAAACACTGGAAGACTGAATGGGTTAAAGATTAAGAAGACTTTAGATGAGAAAGGAAAGAGGTCCATTTTGAACAGAAATTTTCTTCAGAAGATAAAAGACAAAAATAAAGAACCTAAATAAACAGATAGAAAGATAGACAGACATACACATAGATAGTAGATAGATATATAGAAGCACTTACTGTTCTTTTGATTTCAAAGAGTATCAATGACATCAGGGAGTGATGTTTTTACTTGAATATAAATTGGATTTAAATGAGGGAGAGTTGCACAAAGTCATCAGTCTTACTTTCTTCTAGTCATCAAAGTCTAGTGGCAAGACAAAAATCAAAATGACTAGTGGAGGTACAGTATGTAGTAGAAAACTTTGATATCTTTAGTGTTTGACCAAGTTCTAAGTACTACACAGTACCTATTTCAACCACCTCTGTGGTTGTTGGAACAAATTGTTTTCATCAACCCATTCTGTCAAGAGAAATTTTTATACTTGGGGTGAGCAATTCACTGTTGCATTTGAGGCCTGTTAGTTATTCTAGTTTAATCTGACTGTAGGAATTATTTTATAAGGGCATGGCCACTGCACATACTATAGTTACTTGAAGAGTAATAGTATATGTATATGTACATGTATGTGCACATGTATATATGTACCTGTATGTGTGTATATGTGTGTGTGTGTGTGTGTGTGTGTGTGTGTGTGTGTGTGTGTGTATATATATATATATATATACACACATATATACATTCACTGTATTAATATAATGAAAGATTAATGTGCTTTAGGAAATGCCAAAACAAAAGAGGGGACTGCAAAAAGGGAGGGCTGTTTGAGGGAGGGGGTGATCAGTGAAAAACTACTGGGGAGGAGGGAAAGGGAGAAAAGACAGAGAAAAATATAACTAGGGATAAACAAGATGGCAGGAAATACAGAGAGAGTAATTTTATCTGTGAATGTAAATAGGATCAACTCTCCCATAAAACAGAAGCTGATAACAAACTGGATTAAAAAACAGAATCCTACAATTCGTTGTTTACAAGAAATCCATTTAAAGCAGAGTGATACATTTATAGTAAAGGCAAAAGGCTGAGGCAGAATCTCTTATGCTTCAAGTGAAGTTTAAAAAAAAAAAAAAAAGCAGAGGTAGCAATCCTGATCTCAGATCAAACAAAAGCAAAAAGATCTAATTAAGAGAAAGGGAAGGAAAATATATCTTGCCAAAAGGTACTGTAGAAAATGAGGTAATATCAATACTAAACATATATGCAAGAAGTATATAGCATCCAAATTCCTAGAGGAGTAGTTAAAAGAGCTGCAAGAAGAAATAGAAAGCAAAACCATACTAGTGGGGGATCTCAACCTTGCTGTCTTAGAATAGATAAATAGATCTTTGGAGAAAATTGGAGACAGAAAAGAACATACCATTTTGTGGTATTTTTCATTATTAAGAACATCAATTTTCATCAATTAAGAACAAAAATTGACCATGTATTAGGGCATAAAAACCTCAAAATCTAGAAATAGAAAAGGAGATTGGCCAACTGGTTAGAAGGAAATTATAATCGACTTTTTTTTCTAGCCATGGATATAGCTGTTGCTGGTCAACAATTCTACTGCATATGTTTGTGATCGATCACAATGGAGCAGGAACTTTGATCACAGTTCAAGAGTCTGGATGAGCACTGACATATATTGTTGTAAGAGAGAAGGTGCTTTTCTTAAGTTAAGACCAAAAATCAGATCAGGAGAATAATATGCAGACCACTCTCAGAATAATACTACCTTGGAAGCACAGAAAACTTACAAACATCAAGAATTAGCTCTGAAAACAAGAGCACAAACTCAAAAAAAAAAAAAAAAAAAAAAGAAAAGAAAAAGAAAAGAAAAGAAAAAGGTTCAATATTAAAAAGGTGTTCCCAAGTTTCAGGTGAGCCAAGCACAAAGTTTAACAAAAAGTTCAAAGGGAAGAAATAACATTAGGAAAATGAACAAGGGGGGAAAAAAAGGAGAACTTGACAATAAAAATCAAATAAAAAATAAAAATCACTTTAAAGTCCAACGTATAAACTTAGAAGAACAAAACAATATGAAAACATCTACAACCGAAGCCTAAAAAATTGCTAATTAGGGACATCAAGGTGTCACAATGGATAGAGTGGCAGCCCTGAAGTCAGGAGGACCTGAGTTCAAATCTGTTCTCAAAAACTTAACACTTCCTAACTGTGTGACCCTGGGAAAGTCAAGTAACCCCAGTTGCCTCAGGAAAAAAAATGCTAATTGAATTCAAAACAAACAAGAATTCCTGGAAAAATTAAAAGTAGAGTGGTAGAGTAGAAGTAGGAAAAAGAAATGAGAATGATGCAAGAAATTTATGAAAAGAAAATAGCTTGGTAAAAGAAGCATACGCAGAAAAAAAGACAATGACATCTAACAAGCAAAACTGGCCAAATGATAAAAGACAAAAACCTACCAAAGAAAGAGCTCTTTTAAAATAAGAGTAACTCAAATGGAAGATATAGTACAAAGATTCAATAAAGATTAAGAATTCTTTTTATGTTGAAGGTTTTTTTTTTAATTTTCAGAACATATGCAAGAATAATTTTTCAACATTGATGCTTGAAAAACCTTGTGTTCCAATTGCTCCCCTTATTTACCGACCACCTCCACCAGATTGCATATAATCCAATATATATTAAAGATGGTAATATATATATATATATATATATATATATATGAAACCCAATATAGGCATATATATATATATATATATATATATGCAATTGTCTTGCTACATGAGAAAAATCAAGTCAAAAAAATATGAAGAAAGAAAAAATATTCAAACAAATCACAACAAAAAGAGTGAAAATGCTACTATGTTGTGATCCATACTCAGTTCCCACAGTCTTCTCTCTGGGTATCGATGGCATCATTGGAACTGGCCAGAATCATTTCATTGTTAAAAAAAAAAAAAGCCACATTGGGACTTCCAGCCAAGATGACAGAGAGGACACATGCATCTATCTAAGTTCCTTTTTGACTTCAGAATATTTTTTTCTTTTTCATGACAAGGCCTTGGAATTAGTGCTTGACTGAAAAAACCCACAAATACATTACCAACAGAAGATGTCCTCGAAATTCACCAGAAAAGGTCTGTTTTTGCTCTTGGGTGGGGACGGTTAGATCAGGCACAGATTGCAGGCAGGCAGTGAGAACACACAAGGCAACTCACTCTGAGCAGACCAGAAAGGGTTGGGGTGTGATCTCAGCCAGCAGAAAATCTGTCAGGAGAACTTTACCACAGTGTGGCTACTTTGCCCTGGTAGTAATCCAGTAGATCAGCAGAAATTCTATAAACACAGCGGGTAAAGACTCTAACCCCAAAAAGCTTGGGTTTCTTGGGACCTGACCACACCCACCCAGCACCAGGAGTGACTCAGCACACTCTCAGAGTGTAAAGTGAAGACACAGCGCACATTGCTATCCTGCTAGAGACTCACTGCTACCTCCTGCAGTCTGTAGAGGAAGCTTGGTAATATCATCTGGCCCAAAAAATCAGACTACATTTGCTTTTTTTGTTTGTTTGTTTTCTTTGATCCTTCTTTGATAAAATGAGCAAAAAATTAAAGAGTTCTCTAACAATAGATAACATCTATGTGGACAGAGAGAGCACACTTTGAACCCTGAGGAGACTAAAAAGAAATTGTCTCCAGATGAATCCCCAAAGAGGAATATGATCTGGTCCCCAACACACAAGACTCTCATAGAAGAAATTAAAAGGCTCTTACAAGAGAGCTAGAAGAAAAATGGGGAAAGTAAAGGGAAGCTTGGCAAGAGGGTCTGGATAAGTCATCCCACTCATTCAAAGATAGAGTGGATAAAGAAATCAAATACCTGAAAAACAAAATTAGTGAATTGGAAAAGGTAAACAATTCCAAGGAAAACAGAATTAGTGAATTGGAAAAAAAAAATAGTTCTCTAAAAAAATTAAATTGGCAAAATGGAAAAAAATTCCATAGAACAAAACAATTCACTTAAAAATTCAATTGGACAATTACAAAAAAAAAAAAATTAAGTAAATGAAGAAAATAATTCATTAAAAATCAGAATTGAACAAATGGAAATGAATGATGTGAGGAGACACCAAGAATCAGTAAAGCAAAATCAAAAAAAAAAAAAAAAAAAAACAATGGAAAACATGTCAAATACCTTCTTGGGAAAACAACAGACCTGGAAAATAGATTTAGGAGAGATAATCTGAGAATTATTGGACTTCCTGAAAATTATGATGAAAAAAACAGTTTAGACACTATTTTCCAGGAATTTATCAAAGAAAACTGCTAGATGTTCTAGAAACAGAAGGTAAAATAAACATTGAAAGAATTCATCTATCACCTACTGAAAGAGATTCCCAAAATCAAAACTCCAAGAAATATTGTGGCTAAATTCCAGAACTATCAGACCAAGGAAAAAATACTACAAGCAGCTAGAAAAAAAAATTCAAATATAGAGGAGCCACAATAAGGAATACTCAGGATCTAGCAGCATCAGCATTAAAGGATCACAGGGCCTGGAATCTGATATTCCAAAAGACTAAGGAACTTGGTATGCAGCCAAGTATAACATATCCAGCCAAAATGAGTATTTTTCCCCCAGGGAAGAAGATAGACATTAAATGAAATGGGTGAATTTCATCTATTTCTGATGAAAAAACCAAAACTAAACAAAAAGTTTGATCTCCAAATATAGGACTCAAGAGAAACATAAAAAAGGTAAAAATAAATTTTGGAAACTATATTTCTGTTATAAATATACATAAAGAACATATGTATAATTTGTTCTAGAAACTAGAGGTGGAAAGAAAATTGTATCAGAAAAAGGATAAAGTGGTAGTATTACATCTTACTAAGAAGCAAAGGAAACCTATTATATCTGAGGGAAAGAAGGGAGAAGGATGAATATAGTGTGTATCTTACTCTCATCAGAATTGGCTTAAAGAGAAAAATATTAGACATATTCAATTTACAGAGAAACTTCTCCCACCTCATTGAAAAATGGGAGGGGAAAAGTGAAAAGGGAAGGAGTAAGCTAAGTGGAAGGAAATACAGAAATTAGGAGGAAAAAGGGTAAGAAAAGGGGAGGAACTTTAAGGTGAGGGAAGGGAATCCTAAAAAGGGAGAGCTGTGAGAGGCAAGTGGTGCTCCCAAGTTTAATACTAGGAGGGGGGTAAGGGGGAAAGAAAGGAGAAAAGCATAAGCAGGAGTCAACAAGATGGCAAGTAATACAGAATTAGCAATTTAAACCATAAATGTGAATGGGGTAAACTCCAAACAACATTCAGCCATTCTCCAACTGATGAGCATCCACTCAGTTTCCATTTTTTTGCAACTACAAAAAGGGTTGCAACAAACATTTTTGCACATGTGGATCCTTTTCTCTCCTTATCTTAATCTCTGTAGAATACAAGCCCAGTACAAACACTGCTAGATCAAAGGGTATATACAGTTTGATAACCCTTTGGGCATAGTTCCAAATTGTTCTTCAGAATGATTGGATCTGTTCACAATTCCACCAACAATGTATTAGTGTCAGTTTTCCCACATCCTCTTCAACATTCGTCATTATCTTTTCCTATCATCTTAGCCAATCTGAGAGGCATGTAGTGGTGTCTCAGAGTTGTCTTAATTTGCAATTCTCTGATCAAATAATGTTTTAGAACACCTTTTTCATATGACTAGAAATAGTTTCAATATTTTCATCTAAAAATTGTTCATATCCTTTCACCATTTATCAAGTGGAAAATGGCTTGAATTCTTATGAATTTGAAACAATTCTCTTTGACTTAGAAATGAAACCTTTATCACAATCTTAGAATGTAAAATTTTTTCCCAGTTTATTACTTCCCTTCTAATCTTGTCTGAATTAATTTTCTTTGTACAAAAACTTTTTAACTGAATATAATCAAAATTATCTCTCTTTTCAATAATGACCTCCACTTCTTCTTTGGTCACAAATTCCTTCCCTTTCACAGATCTGAGAGGCAATTATACTTTGTTCTTCTAATTTACTTATAATATCATTCTTTATGTCAAAATCATGAATCCATTTTGACCTTATCTTGATAGATGGTGTTTTAGGTGTGGATCAATATCTAGTTTCTGTCGTACTACTTCCCAATTTCCTTAGCAGTTTTGTCTAATAGTGAGTTCTCATCCCAAAAGATGGATTCTTTGTTTTGCCAAACACTAGATTATTAATAGTCACTGACTATTCTGTCCTGTGAACTTAACCTATTTCACTGATCTACTAATCTATTTCTTAGTCATGACTGAATAAATTTGAGGATTGCTGCTTTGTAATATGATTTTAGGTCTGGCACAGCTAGGATGCTTTCATTGAATTTTTTTTTTCATTAATTCCCTTGAAATTCTTGACCTTTTGTTCTTCTAGATGAACTTTGTTGTTATTTTTTCTAGATCTGTAAAATAATTTCTTGGGATTTTGATTGGGATAGCACTGAATAAGTAGATTAATTTAGGTAGTATTGTAATTTTTATTATATTCATTCACCTTACCCATGAGTACTTGATATTTTTCCAAGTGATTAGTGTTTGACTTTATTTATATGATAAATATTTTGTAATTGTGCTCATATAGTTCCTGATTGCCTTGGCAGACAGAGTCCTAAATATTTTATATTGTTATTTTAAATAGAATTTCTCTTTGCATCTTGCTGCTGAACTTTATTGAGAATATATAAAAATGCTAATTATTTCTTTTGTTTAATGTAATTTTCATTGCATCATGGTCTGAAAAGGATACATTTACAATTTCTGCCTTACTGCATTTGAGTTTGAGGTTTTTAATGTCCTAATATATGGTCAATTTTTGTATAGGTTCCATGAACTGCTGAAAAGAAAGTGTACTCCTTTCTGTCTCCATTATGTTTTCTCCAGAGATCTATCATATCTAATTTTTCTAGTATAGAATACCTCTTTGATTTCTTTCTTATTTATTTTGTGTTTTGATTTATCTAATTCTGAGAATGCAAGGTTGAGATCTCCCACTATTATAGTTTTGCTGTCTATTTATTCTTGCAGCTGTCTTAATTTCTCTTTTAAGAATTTAGATGCTACACCACTTGGTGCATATATGTTTAATATTGATATTGCTTCATTTTCTATGCTATCCTTTAGAAACATATAGTGCCCTTCCTTATCTCTTTTAATTAGATCAATTTTTGCTTTAACTTGATCTGAGATCAGGATGCCTACCCCTGCTTTTTTGACTTCACCTGAAGCATAATAGATATTGCTCCAACCTTTGACCTTTACTCTGCATGTATCTCCCCGCTTCAGGTGTGCTTCCCGTAAACAACATATTGTAGGATTCTGGCTTTTAATCCATTCTGCTAACCACTTCCTTTTTATAGGGGAGTTTACCCCATTCACATTTATGGTTAAAATGACCAATTCTATATTACATGCCATCTTGTTAACCCCTGTTTATGCTTTTCTCCCTTCTTTCCCCTTTACCCCCCTTCCCATTATTAAACTTGTAAGCACCAGTTGCTTCTCACAGCCCTCCCTTTTTAGTATCCCTCCTCCAGCCTTAGAGTTCCTTCCCCTATCTTACCCCTTTCCCTCACATTTTTCGTATTCCCTTCTGCTTAGCTTATTCCTTCCCTTTTTACTTTTCCCTTCTCACTTTTCAATGAGGTAGGAGAAGTTTCACCATAAATTGAATATGTCTAAAATTGTTCTCTTAAAGTCAATTCTGAAGGCAATAAGATACCCACTATATTCATCCCCCTCCATTCTTTCTCTCAGATATAATAGGTTTCCTTTGCCTCTTCATGAGATCTAGTACCCCCACTTTACCCTTTTTCTGCTACAATATCCTTTCCACATCTAGTTTCTAGAACAAGGTATACATGTATTCTTTATACATCTGTATAGCAGAAATATAGTTCCCAAGATTAATCTTTACCTTTTTAGATTTCTCTTGAGTTCTATATTTGTAGATCAAACTTTTTGTTAAGTTCTGGCTTTTTCATCAAAAATAGGTGAAATTCGCTTTACTTTGTTGAATGTCCATCTTCTTCCCTGGAAAAAGATGCTCATTTTAGCTGGGTAAGTTATTTTTGGTTGCATTCCAAATTCCTTAGCCTTTTGGAATATCATATTCCAGGCCCTTCGATCTTTTAATGTGGATGCTGCTAAATCCTGGGTGATCCTTATTGTGGCTCCTCTATATTTGAATTGGGTTTTTCTAGCCGCTTGCAGTATTTTTTCCTTCATCTGAGGGTTCTGGCATTTGGCCACTATATTTCTTGGTGTTTTGATTTTAGGATCCCTTTCAGTAGGTGATCGATGAATTCTTTCAATATCTATTTTACCCTCTTTTTCTATGACTTCAGGGCAGTTCTCTTTGATAATTTCCTGGAAAATAGTGTCCAGGCTCTTTTTTTCATCATACTTTTCTGGGAATCCAATAATTCTCAGATTGTCTCTCCTGGATCTATTTTCCAGGTCTGGTGTTTTCCCAAGAAGGTATTTCACATTCTTTTCCATTGTTTGATTTTTTTTTGGATTTGCTTGACTGATTCTTCTTGTCTCCTCAAATCATCCAATTCCATTTGTTCAATTCTAATTTTCAATGGAGTATTTTCTTCACTCACTTTTTAAATATCTTTTTCTAATTGTTCAATTGAGTTCTTTTGTTCTATGGAATTTTTTTCCATTTTGCCAATTTTGTTTTTTAGAGAGCTATTTTCTGTTTCCAGTTCACTAATCCTATTTTTCAAGGATTTGATTTCTTTTTCCACTCTTTCTTTAAATGAGTGGGATGACTTCTCCAGACTCTCTTGCCAAGCCTCCCTCTCCTTTTCCCATTTTTTCTTCTAGCTCCCTTGTGAGACCCTTTTTAATTTCTTGAGATTCATCTGTGCTGAGGAACAGATGATCTCCTCCTTTGGGGATTCCCCTGGAGACAGTCTGTTTTTAGTCTCCTCAGGGTTTAGAGTCTGCTCTCTATCTGTATAGAAGCTGTCAAGGGTTAAGGTCCTTTTCAATTTTTTGCTCATTTTGTCAGAGAAGAATCAAAGACAAACTTTCCTGGCAAATTTCAAGGATGTCTTCTCTTGGTAACTATTTGTGGGGTTTTTTTTTCAGTCAAGCATTAATTCAGAGGCTTGTAATGAAATGGATTCTGAGAGAAAATGCAGAGGTGACACAGCTGTGTGCCTCCTCTCCGCCATCTTGGCCGGAAGTCTCCAAAAATGCTAATTATTTCTGTTGATTTATTTTGAATCCTGCCACTTTTTTAAAGTTGTGAATTGTTTCTAGTAATTTTTTGGTTGATTTCCTAGGGCTCTATAAGTATACCATCATATCATCTGCAAAGAATGACAATTTGTTTTCCTAATTACCAACTCTAATTTCTTTAATCTCTTTTTCTTCTCTTATTGTCAAAGCTAAATTTCTTGTACAATATTGAATAGTAATAGGGATAGTGGGCAACCTTGTTTCACCCCTGATCATATTGAGAATGGTTGTAGTTTGCCCCCATTACATATAATCCCGGCTAATATTAGTAATAACATTGTTAATATTATTTAATATTTTAATATCCTTTGCTAATATTTTATTTAAGATTTTTGCATCAATATTCAATAGGGAAATTGGTCTATAATTTTCTTTCTCCTTTTTCATCCTACCTGATTTAGGTATCATCATTATATCTGTGTCATAAAAGGAATTTGGTAGGATTTCTTTCCCTATTTTCTAAAATAGTTTGCATAGTAATGAAATTAATTGTTCTTTAAATGTTTGGTAGAATTTATATGTAAATCCATTTGGCCCTGAAGATTTTTTTCTTAGGGAGTTGATTAACAGCTTGTTCTATTTTTTCTAAAAGGTGACTAAATAATTTATTGTCCCTTCTGTTAATCTGGGCAACCTATATTTTTGTAGGTATTATTTCATTGCATTTAGATTATCATATTTATTGACATATAGTTGGGAAAAATACCTCCTAATTATTGATCTAATTACCTCTTCATTGGTAGAAAGTTCTCTCCTTTCATTTTTGAGACTATCCATTTGTTTTTCTTTCCTTTTTATTTACTCAAATTAACTAAATATTTATCTAATTTGTTTTTTTTTTCATAAAAGCAACTCAGGTTTTATTTATTAATTCAAGAATTCTTTTACTTTCAATTTTATTAATTTCCCCTTTTGTTTTCAGAATTTCAAATTTGGTATTATTTGGGGGGTTTTACTTTGATCTTTTTCAAGATTTTTTACTTGTAAGATCAATTCATTGGTCTCCTCTTGCTCTATTTTAAGCAAGTAAGCATCTAGAGATATAAAATTTTCCCTAATAACTGCTTTGGCTGCATCCCACAAATCATGATATGTTGTCTCATTGTTGTCATTCTCTTGGATGAAATTATTGATTGTGTCTATGATTTGTTGTTTACCCATTCATTCTTTAGGACTTCATTATTTAGTTAACACTTAATTTTTGGTCTATTTTTCCCTGGCATTTTATTGCATGTAATTTTTATTGCATCATGTTCTGAAAAAAATGCATTTGATATTTCTGCCTTTCGGCATTTGATTTTGAGGTTTTTATGCCCTAATATATGGTCAATTTTTGTATATACTTCATGTACTGATAAGAAAATGATATATTCTTTTGTCTCCATTTAATTTTCTCCAAAGATACCTAACTCTTGTAGGAGTCTACCTCCTTAACTTCTTTCTTATTATTTTGTGGTTCTATATATCTAGTTCTGAGACAGCAAGTTTGAGATCCCCCACTAGTTTGGTTTTGCTATTTCTTCTTACAGCTCTCTTAACTTCTCCTCTAGGTATCTGGATACTATAACACTTCTTACATATATATATTTAGTTTTGATATTACTTCATTATCTGTGGTATCCCTTACCAAAATATATTTTCCTTCCTTATCTCTTTTAATTAGGTCTATTTTTTGCTTTTGCTTGATCTGAGATCAGGATTGTTATTCTTGCTTTTTTTTAACCTCACCTGAAGCATAATAGATTCTGCTCCTGCCTTTTGCCTTTACTATAAATGTATCACTCTGCTTTAAATGAGTTTCTTGTAAACAACAAATTGTAGGATTCTGTCTTTTAATCCAGTGTGTTATAAGTTTCTGTTTTATGGGAGAGTTCATCCTATTCACATTCACAAATAAAATTGTTATCTCTGTATTTCCTGTCATCTTGTTTACCCCTAGTTAAATTTTTCTCTCTCTTTTCCCCTTTCCCTCTTCCCCAGCATTTTGTCACTGATCATCCCCTCCCTCAAACAGCCCTTCCCCTTTACACCCCCCTTCCCTTTTCTTATACTTTTCCCCTACTACTTCTGTTTGATTTCTATTAGCCTCCCCTTCTCCCTCCCACTTCCCTATAAGGTGAGAGAAATTTCTCTTTGAAACCAAATATTTCTGATATTTTCTCTTTGACCCAAATCTGATGAGAGTAAGATTCACATGATGTTCATCTCCTTCCCTTCTTTCCTTCAATTATAATAGGTCTTCTTTGTCTCTTCATGAGATGTAATTTCCTTCATTTTACCTCAATTTTCCTCTTTTTCTAGGCACAATCCCCTTTGCACCTGTAGTTTATTTTTCATATTATCACAACAAAATCAAATTATAATCCCACTCTCAAAATATACCCATAACAGAGATATAGTTCTGAAGATTTCTTTCCTTTTTATCTTTTTAGGTTTCTCTTGCATTCTGTACTTGGAGATCAATTTTTGTTTGTTTGTTTAGCTCTGGCCTTTTCATCATAAATAAAGGAAATTCACCTGTATCATTGAAAATCTGTCTTCTTTCCTGAAAGATAATTCTTAAATTAGCTGAATAATTGATTCATGCCTGCAATCCAAGTTTCTTTTTCTTTTAGAACATCAGATTCCAGACCTTCTATTCCTTTAAGGTGGAAGCTGCTAGGTTCTGGGTAATCCTGTTTGTGGCTTCTTGATAATTGAAATATTCCTTTCTGACTGTTTGCAACAGTTTTTATCCATGGTCCAATAATTCTAAATTTTAGTTATGATATTCCTTGGAGTTTTCTTTTTGGTGTCTCTTTCAAGAGATGATTGGTGGATTCTTTCAATGGCTATTTTACCTTCTGGTTCTAGGACATCAGGGCAATTTTTGTTGATGATTTTCTGAAATGTGATGTCTAGGCTCTTTTTTTCATCATGGTTTTCAGGTCAAAGAAGACCTATTATAATTGAAGGAAAGAAGGGAAGGAGATGAACATCATGTGAATCTTACTCTCATCAGATTTGGGTCAAAGAGAAAATATCAGAAATATTTGGTTTCAAAGAGAAATTTCTCTCACCTTATAGGGAAGTGGGAGGGAGAAGGGGAGGCTAATAGAAATCAAACAGAAGTAGTAGGGGAAAAGTATAAGAAAGGGGAAGGGGGGTGTAAAGGGGAAGGGCTGTTTGAGGGAGGGGATGATCAGTGACAAAATGCTGGGGAAGAGGGAAAGGGGAAAAGAGATAATCCTTAGATTATCTCTCCTAGATCTACTTTCCAGGTCAGTTGTTTTTCCAGTGAGGTATTGTACATTTTCTTCTATTTTTTCTTTTTTTGTTGTTGTTTTGTTTGACAGATTCTTGATGTCTCATTGAGTCATTCATTTTTATATGTTCAAGTCTAATTTTTAGTGAATTATTTTCCTTAGTTGCCTTTTTTTCAGCTCCTTTTGCATTTGGCCAGAAGAATTATAAATGAGTTGTTTTGTTCATTGCATTTTTTTTCCATTTCATAAATTCTGTTTTTCAACAAATTGATTTCTTTTTCATATCTACTTTGTAAGGAGTTATATGCTTTTTCATTTCATTAAGTCTTTTTTGTAAGGAATTATTTGCCTTTCCCATTACATTAAATCTATTTTGTAGGGAGTTGTATGCTTTTCCCATTTCATCATATCTATTTTTAAAGGAATTTTATTCAGATAATTTCTTTGTGTTTTTTTCCCTTTTTAATACCTCTTGCAAAGATCTCATTTCCTTTCTCTATTTTTCTTCTTTCTTATAAGATTTTTTTTTGAATTCTTCCAAGAGAACCTTGTGAAATGGGGACCATATGAGTTGGTCAACCCATATTCCCTTTTGGGGATTCACCTGGAGCTGATTTGCCTTTAGGAACCTCAGGGTTTGAGGTCTGTTCCTTTCTCTTTCTCTCTCTCTCTCTCTCTCTCTCTCTCTCTCTCTCTCTCCATAAAAGCTGTCTCTAGTCAAATTTATTTTTGCTTTTTTCCTAATTTTTAAGGGTTGAAGTCTGCTCTTAAGGCAAAGAGGCAACAGCTACTATAGTTTGCCCTGGAGCCAGTGTTTCTGACTGACTTCTGGTGCTAGGTACACACAGCCAAGTGCCACATTCTTCAAGAGCTCAGTGGCTTATAATTTGCCTTTTGCACTTGCTTTTGGGTGCCTCACAGCAAATCTGCTAAACCACTGGCAACCAGGACAGAGTAGCCTAAAACCTAGCGTAGATTCGCTGGTACATGGACTTCCTAACACCCCGACTCACACCTCAGCTCCTTGCCACAGGTTCCCTGCACTGCATTCTCTGCCTGGCAGCCTCTCCCCCTGCCTGATTAAAACAGTCCTTTTCTGATGTTCTTCCAATTTTCTTCTGGAAATTGTTGTACTCTAAATATTTGTGGATTCTGTCACTCCAAATCCATTTCAAATGCTTAATCTGCTGTTGATTTAAGGGAAGCTTAGAGAAGCTCAAGTAGAAATATGTCTACTCTACACCATCTTGGCTCTGCCTTGATAAGAGTTCTTTGAAAAATCAGAATTATCTAAATAGAAAAACAGACACAAATTAAGGGAAAAATTTCTTAAAAATTAGAATTGGAGGAATGGAATCTTGTTTCATGCAACTTCATGAAACAACAAAACAAAGTCAAAACAAATAAAAATAGAAGCTGTGAAATATCTAATTGAAAACATAATTCATTTGGGATATAGAACAAAAAGAGGTAAGTTGAAAATTAGATTAGTTGAATGTCTTGATTTAAAAAAAAAAAGTCTAGATCTCATATTTCAAGAAATTATAAAAAGAAAATTGTTCCAATGTGTTAGATGCAAAGGGTGAAACAGAACTTGAAAGAATCTATGCAATAGAAAGAGATTTCAAAATGAAAACTCCCAATATTATCATAGTTAAATTCTAGAGATGCAAGGTCAACAGAAAATATTACAAATAGTCAGTCAGAAGGAAACAATTCAAGCATCATAAAGCCAAAGTCAGATCACTCTAGATTTACAGCTTCTCCTTAAAAGAGCAGAAAGCTTAGAATATCATATTCCAGAGGCAAAGGAGCTAAGATTATAATCAAGAATGAACTTTCTAGCAAACTTGAGTGTAATTTTTCAGGAAGAAAAATTAATATTTAATGAAATAGAGGACGTTCAAGCATTACTAATGAAAAGATCAGAATTGGACAGAAAATCTGACTTTTAAATACAAAATCAAAAGAAACATAAAAAGGTAAACATGAAAGAGTAATTGGAAGAGATTCAGTGGAATTAAACTGTTTACATTCCTATATAGGAAGATTATATGCGTATCTTTTAAATATTTTATCATTAGGGCAATTAGAAAGCAGCTACATAAAATGTTTAACATGATTTAGCATGATTTTACATGTATAAATGATATGTAGTTTTTTTTCTCAAGGGAGAGAGTAAATATGGAAGGAAAGAAGAAAATCTGGACCTCAAAATATAAAAACAAACTAAACAAATAAATAAATGATGAATTAGGAAAAAAATCACAAAAAATAAAATGAATAGATTAAAACTCTTTAAAATGAAAGGGAATGGGAGACTGATTAAGAAAACCCAACCTTGTGATTTTAACAAGAAAGCACATATAAAAATAATGCCACATAAAAAATTAAAATGAGAGACTGGAACCCAATTTGCTTAGTATTAGACAATTCCAAAAAAGCAGAAATTAAAATCATGTTATCAGAAATAGGAGAAGCAAAACTTGATCATGTCAAAAGAAATAAACAAAGAGACTACATTATACATAAGACAATGTGGAATAAAGGAATATTATTAATAGATGTGTATACACTAAGTAGCCCAGGATGTAAATTCATAAAAAGAAAACCAATTGCAGAGGAGAAATGCAAAAAAAAAAAAAAAAAAAGACATAGTAGTAGAATAACCATAGAAAACTTTGATATTTTTCTCTCAGTTCAGGATAAAATCTTAAAGTAACAGAAAAGAAAAGGGGAAAAAATGAACATATTATTGGAAAATTAGTATCTGAAAAAATTATATCTTGGGAACCTCGAAAAATATTGATATTTCTTTGCAAAGGAAATTTTATAAAAAACAAAATGCTGGGACACAGAAAATTTAAATATATTAAAAGAGAGACATATTAAACATTATCTTTTATAAAATACAATTCAATAGAAATCATTATCGTTTCATGGAAAACAAGCAAAAGATAGAGGCCAATATGGAAACTAATAATATGCTAAATAGTGAATAGATCAAAGAATAAATCTTGTAAAAATTAATAAATTATTTTTAAAAGAATGATAATTAACAATATAAAAATATAAATACATCAATATACATGTAAAATGCAATGACAATTATTAAACTGAGCTTATGATAGCAGATTTTAAAGAAAAAAAGTAAATCAAAATAAATATAAGCATATTAAACATTAGATAACTGGATAAAATAAAAAACAATATGTTATAAAAACAAGTAAAACAGCTTTTTTATATGTCTAATAACGTTGAGAAATATTTAGCTAATCTGAGCAAAAGAAAGGAAGCTAAAATTATAAAAATTTTAAAAATACATAATTTTACAAAGAACAGAATATAAAAAAGAATTACCACAATCCATAATATTCCAGCCAAACTTATAATTTATTTTAAGTACATTTAAAAAATGCTTTTTGTTTTTACAGCACAACCATTTTTTCACCTTTCTACTGGTTTTTGTGTTCTCCTTGTTTCAAAGAAGGTTTATTAAGCACAAGTATACATGATATATCTGAAATTAACCAATTAACAAATATTTATTAGGTGCTTACTACATAACAATTACATGGAAGAGACAGCAAGAGAGAGAGCCAGAGATAGAGAAGCACAGACACCAAGAGCGACAGACAGACAGATACACAGAGAGAGTCAGAGACTGAGAGAGGCTTTCATTAAGTACTTTATAGTAGGTCTTATACACAGAGAGAGTCAGAGACTGAGAGAGGCTTTCATTAAGTACTTTATAGTAGGTCTTGTGCTGAGTGCTAGGGATATAAAAACAAGAAAACAAAAAAGTCTCTTCTTTCAAGAAACTTATGGAGAAAGCTAATACATAAAAGGGGTGTTGAGGAAGCAAGGTATACTAGAATGAGAGGAAAGCAATCTGGGTGAAGGTCAAGTAGACTGTAAGTGTACTGTGAGGAAAATATTTAATATTTCTTTTATCTGGCAGCATTATTATAATTATAAATATCTAATAGCTTGATTAAATTTCTTCTTAATTGAATTGGTTGTTGAATAGTAACTTTTGTTCCATTCCTTCATATTTATTCTTTGTGTTTATTTAAAAAATATCCAGCACTATACTTAGCATATGCTTGGCAATAAAAGATGAAAACAGTCTCCATTCCTCAAAGTCTTCATATTCTGATGAGGAAGACAACAATAAGAGGTAGACACATATAAGATATATAAAGAGAATGGATAAATTATCTGAAAGGGGAAGACAACAGTTGAGAGAACTGGGAAAATCTTCCTGCAAGGTTTGAATTTGAGTTGAGATTGAAAGAAAGCCAGAACATGTATACATATATTGTATTTAACTTATAGTTTAACATATTTAACATATATTGGTCAACCTGCTATCTGGGGGAAGAAAAAGGGGGAAGGAGGGGGAAAAAGTGGAACAAAAGGTTTTGCAATTGTCAATGCTGAAAAATTACTCATGCATATATCTTGTAAATAAAAAGCTATAAATAAAAAAAAAGAAAAGAAAAAAAGAAGGCCAGAGTGACTCGAGTGAACTCTGTATGTCCTGAGTGAACTCTGTAAAATTATGAAAAAATCACAAAAACTATGTCACCTTGAGCTGCAAAAAACCCCAGATTCCAAATGCTTTCACATCCTTTCAGAATGATATAAGGAAAACCTTTCAAGGGCAAATCAAACTCCTATTGATATTTTAGGAAATCACATCCTCAGGAAAAATTTCACATTCCATTGAGAAATCCTGGATTTACCCATAAAATAGGTCTTTTGCTAACCTTTTCTTTTCAGATTTCTCCATTGAGAAATAGGCCCTGCTAAGAGAATGCCTCTTGGTGGATAAATAATAAAACCCTCCTATTTTTGTCACAAACTTTGAGTTTAGCAAATTCTTTAGCTTCTGGACCTGTGTCTCTGAGAAGAAGAAATCATACTCAGTCACACATCTCATCAAGAGTACCTCTAGCTAAAGGATCAATATCTTTGTGAAGTCCATAGCTAGAATTATTCTCACCCATGAAGTGTCACACTTTCTGAAGCTGCCTTTTCTCAAGTGACTATTGCTACTTGTTAATATCTCATTTTCTAATGATTCAGTCTCTCTAATTTCAGCAGGTATACTGCTCCTACTCTAAACATCTCTATAAAATAGTCAATAAAGCTGGTTGGGCAATATGTAGAGTTGTTTGTTTGTTTTTCCAAGAGCTTTTTCCTCTGAAGTGTTGGCTGCAACCCTCTAAACTAGAACTCTTTCACCATTAAACTGATTTGCCAAATGATTCAATAATTATTAGATTAACTGATATTTATATAGATAGATCTATAAATATATCTAATTCCCTCAGCAAGACATAAATTCTGCCCATGTGGCATTATAGGACATTATCCAATGGTTAATGATATTCTCAAAATTAACAACTGTGGGTGTTTTTCTTTTTTAAAATAATATAATAAAATGGTTCTCTCTGGGAGCAGGTTTCTCGGGAAGGTTTTCTGGAGACAGCCTTAGTTTCAGTTAAAAGTAATAATCACCCAAAATGCAGCCAGCTGGTAAAAATGCAAACGTTTATTTTCTCCTTCCAAAATAGCCCCGTTAGTTGAGGCCTATCTCTCTGCTTGGTTCCAAGAGTTCTTGCAGATTGTCCTTTGCTTCTACCTCTACTTTCTTCAGTCTCCAGCCAGCCAAGTGGAAAATGGAATGAATCTCTCTTGCCTCAGAGAGAGGACTTGTGGGCTTCCTCCCAGAGTGCTCCTCTCCGACCCCAGTCAACTTTCCGAAGTAACTCTCTCAAACCCAAAGTACATCTCTTTTGAGAGAGGGCTTCTGGCTGAACTCATTTGACACTCCCCTCTCAATCTAATTCAGCTGAACTCTCTTGACTGGGCCTCTGTCTGCTTCTTATATCTGAGAGAGTGGGATTATGGGTTTTCTCCCATAGTGCTCTCTGGCCCTAAGAGCTTCAAGTATGAATTCAGATATCTCATACTAAATCCTGAAATCTCCCAAACATATAAACTCCAATGAATACTTACATACTTCTTGCTTATATGAGCTCTCTAAAGGTGTGAACACAAGCATTGTTTCTATTAGTTCTACTTAGTACCTTGTTTCAGGTTCTGGCCCAAAACATCTCCTTGTAAGATCAGATCAATGATACTGAACCATGCTAAATTAGATAATTATTGTCTCTATCAACTCTAATGACTTAACAATTTGTAAAGATTCCAACAAACAACAATTTATTCACATGTAATATAGATACTCTTTTGATTAATTGTTACAATCAAGATAACAGAGCATTCCATTATTATATCACTTAAGGTGGAGGCAGAATCTTTGTACTTCTCAGTATTCTGTTTGTTTTTTCTTAGTTTTCAGTGAATACTTTATTATATTCATACAGCCATTTGTTTAACTATTCCCCAGTGGGTATATACCTACTTAATTTCAGTTCTTTCCTACCTCAAGAAGTGCTGCTTTGCCAAAATAGTTGATTAAAAAGAAAAGAAAGCTCAATCAAGTTTTCAAAATAAGAAATGAAAATATGAAATTGATGAGGTTTATTATTGGCACTGGGAAGTCAGCTTTTGCTATGCATGAACAGAAAGGTTGACTTCCTTAGTAGCAAGGTCCTGACAAAGAGTAAAGTAGTGGAGGAGTCCTGGCAGAGAAGTAAAGTCTGGTTAGGGAAATAGGTGAGGAAAAAGAAAGGGTAATATTGGCAGAGAGTATTATTCTAGCAGGCAGAGGTTTCCTTGGCATAGCATGGCAAAACATAGCATGGCGTGGAATGTTAGGACCTCAGCAAAAAAAAATGCATTTAAAAGTGCCCTTTTGATAAGGAAGTCTTTGGCTGCAAACCAAGGCCTACTCCCTCTCCCTATTAGGCTGGTGGGTGGAGTTGGAATTGAATAGAAAAATCTTCAATTGAATAGGGTGTTTCTCTGATTCAGTAGAATTGGTAACCCCAGCTCGGAACTTAACCAGCCCTACCCAGACAACAGAACTAAACTGCTTGTCCTCAGGTGGGGTCCCCACAGTAGCAGGATTCAAGGAGAATTTGTCATTCAAGTTTTAGAGTTTCAGGGTCCCTTCAAAATCACAAAAGAAAATAAATAAAAAATTTATCAGAACCCACTATACTTATATGCCAGCACAACTACTACTTAATTAGAAATAAAGGATTAGTCACAAAAAAAAAAAATAACTAAAGCAACAAAATACTTAAAAGAGATGCTTGATAAACATTTAAAAAAAAAAAAAGGAAATTAAACTATAACGGTTTACCTTGATAAAGCTATAAAGGAATTACCAAAGTGGAAGGGGAGGGAAATACTGATCCAAATGAATTTGTAGACGCATTCTATCAAACTTTTAAAGAAGAATAGATAACCACATTGCATAAATTTCTTTTTGATAAATAAAATGCTTTAAGTCCTTTTTTTATAGCTTTTTATTTACAAGATATATGCATGGGTAAGTTCTCAGCATTGCAAAACCTTTTGTTCCAATTTTTCCCCTCCTTTCCCCCAACCCCTCCCCAAGATGGCAGGTAGACCAATACATGTTAAATACAATATATGTATAAATAGCCATACAGTTAATTTGCTGCACAAGAAAAATTGGATTTTGAAATAATGTGCAATTAACCTGTAAAGGAAATCAAAAATTCAAGTAAAAAACAGAGGGATTGGAAATATTCTGAACTGACTCACATTCAGTTCCCAGAGCTCTTTGTAGCTAGTTCTATTCATTATTAAACAAATGAAACCGGTTTGGTTCATCTCATTGAAGAGAACCATGTCCATCAGAATTGATCATCATACAGCATTATTTTTGAAGTATATAATGATCTCTTGGTTTTACTCATTTCACTCAGCATCAGTTCATGTAAGGCCCTTCAGGGCTTTCTGAAATCTTCCTGCTGGTCATTTCTTACAAAACAATAATATTCCATAACATTCATATACCACAATTTATTCAGCCATTCTTCAATTTTTGGGCATCCACTTGTTTCCAGTTTCTAGCTACTGGAAAGAGGGCTGCCATAAACATTTTGGGACATACAGGTCCCTTTCCTTTCTTTAAGATCTCTTTGGGATATAAGCCCAGTAGTAACACTGCTGGATCAAAGGGTATGCACAGTTCGATAACTTCATAACTTTTTGAGCATAGTTCCAAATCGCTCTCCAGAATGGCTGGATGTATTCACAATTCCACCAACAATGTATCAGAGTCCCAGTTTTCCCACATCCCCTCCAACATTCAGCATTATCTTTTCCTAGCCAATCTGAAAAGTGTGTAGGGTATCTCAGAGTTCTCTTAATTTGCATTTCTCTGATTAATAATGACTTGGAGCATCTTTTCTTTTTTTTGTTTCAATTTTATTGATTTCTACTTTTATTTTTTTGTTTGTTTTATTATAGCTTTTAATTGATAAGATATATGTAAGGGTTATTTTTCAGCATTGACAAATATGTTAAATATGTTACAGTATAAGTTAAATACAATATAGGTATACATGTCCAAACAGTTATTTTGCTGTACAAAAAGAATCAGACTTTGAAATAATGTACAATAAGCCTGTGAAGGAAATAAACAATGCAGGTGGGCAAAAATAGAGGGAATGGGAATTCTATGTAGTAGTTCATAGTCATCTCCCAGAGTTCTTTTGCTGGGTGTAGCTGGTTCAGTTCATTACTGCTCTATTGGAACTGATTTGGTTCATCTCATTGTTAAAGAGGACCACATCCATCAGAATTGATCATTATATAGTATTGTTGTTGAAGTATATAATGATTTTCTGGTCCTGCTTGGAGCATCTTTTCATATGGCTAGATATAGTTTCACTTTCTTCATCTGAAAATTGTCTGTTCATATCCTTTGACCATTTATCAATTGGATAATGGCTTGATTTCTTATAAATTAGAGTCATTTCTCTATTTTGGAAATGAGGCCTTTATCAAAACAATTGACTATAAAAATGTTTTCCAAGTTTATTGTTTCCCTTATAATCTTATCTGCATTAGTTTTGTTTGTACCAAAGCTTTTTCAATTTGATATAATCAAAATTTTCTATTTTGTGATCAATAATGATCTCTAGTTCTTCTTGGGTCACAAATTCCTTCGTCCTCCACAGGTCTGAGAGGTAAACTATCCTATGCTCTACTAATGTATTTATTTATTTATAATTTATTTATAATCTCATTCTTTATGCCTAGATCATGAACTCATTTTGACCTTATCTTGGTGTATGGTGTTAAGTGTGGGTCAATGCCTAGTTTCTGCCATACTAATTTCCAATTTTTCCAGCAGTTTTTGTGAAATAGTGAATTCTTATCCCAAAAGCTGGGGTCTTTGGGTTTGTCAAACAATAGATTATTAAAGTTATTGACTATTTTGTCCTTTGAACCTAACATATTCCACTGATCACTTAGTCTGTTTCTTAGCCAATACCAAATGATTTTGGTAATTTCTGCTTTATAATATAGTTTTAGATCTGGTACAGCTAGGCCACCTTCATTTGATTTTTTCATTAATTCCCTTGAAAGCCTTGACCTTTTGTTCTTCCAGATGAATTTTGTTGTTATTTTTTCTAGGTCATTAAAATGGTTTTTTGGAAGTTTGATTGGTAGAGCACTAGATAAATAGATTAGGTTAAGTAGCATTGTCATCTTTATTATATTTTCTCAACACATTCAAGAGTACTTAATATTTTTCCAATTGGCTAGATCTGACTTTATTTGTGTAGAAAGTGTTTTGTAGTTTTGCTCATATAGTTCCTGACTTTCCCTTGGCAGATAGATTCCCAAATATTTTATACTATCGACAGTTACTTTGAATGAAATTTCTCTTTGTAACTCTAACTGTTGGATTTTCTTAGTGATATATAAGAATGCTGGTGACTTATAGGGGCTTATATTCTATCCTTTGCTAAAGGTGTGGATTATTTCTAATAGATTTTTAGTAGAATCACAGGGGTATACCATCATATCATCTGCAAAGAGTGATAATTTGGTTTTCTCCTTACCTATTCTAATTCTTTAATCTTTTTCTCAACTCTTATAGCTGAAGCTAGCATTTCTAATACAATATTGAACAGTAATGGTGATGGTGAGCAGCCTTGTTTCACTCCTGTTCTTATTGGGAATGGTTCCAGTTTATCCCCATTATATATGATGTTTACTGATGGTTTGAAATGGATGCTACTGATTATTTTAAGAAAAAAGTCCATTTATTCCTATACTCTCAAGTGTTTTTAATAGGAATACATGCTGGAATTTATCGAATGCTTTGTCTGCATCTATTGAGATGATCAGATGGTTTTTGTTAATTTGGTTATTGAAATAGTCAATTATGCTAACAGTTTTCTAATACTGAACCAGCCCTGCATTCCTGGTATAAATCCTACTTGGTCATGGTGTATTATCCTGGGAATGATTTTCTGTAATCTTTTTGCTAATATTTTATTTAAGATTTTGGCATCAATATTTATTAGGGAGATTCATCTATAATTTTCTTTCTCTGTTTTAAACCTACCTGGTTTAGGTATCATTACCATGTCTGTGTCATAAAAGGAATTTGGTAGGAGTTCTTCATTCCCTATTTTTTCAAACAGTTTATAAACCATTGGATTTAATTGTTCTTTAAATATTTGGTAGAATTCACATTCACATGTAAATTCATCTGGACCTGAGGATTTTTCCTTAGGGAGTTGATTAATAGCTTATTCTCTTTTTCTAAAATGGGACCATTTAAGCAATTTACTTCCTCCTCTGTTGATCTGGGAAGCCTATATTTTTGAAGGTAGTCATCCATTTCATTTAAGTTATCAAATTTATTGGGATAAAGTTGAGCAAAGTAACTCCTAATTATTGCTTTAATTTCCTCTTCTTTGGTGGAAAGTTCTCCCTTTCCATTTTTAAGACTAACAATTTGATTTTCCTCTTTCCTTTTTCTAGTCAAATTTACCAAGGGTTTATCTATTTTGTTGTTTTTTTCATGGAACCAACTTAGTTTTATTTGTTAATTCAATAGTTTTTTTTTTTTAACTTTCAAATTTATTAATCTCTCCTTTTATTTTTAGAATTTCAAGTTTAGTGTTTGACTGGGAGGGAGGGGGGTTAATTTGCTCCTTTTCTAGCTTTTTTAGTTGCAAGCCCAATTCATTGATCTTCTCTGTTTTATGCAAGTAGTCCTCTAGAGATAAAAAATTTCCCTTTATAACTGCTTTGGCTGCATCCCACACATTTTTGGTATGATATCTCATTATTATCATTTTCTAGGGTGAAATTATTAATTGTGTCTATTTGAGATTATTTAGTTTCCAATTTTTTTGACTATTTTCACCTGACTTTTTATTGAACGTAATTGTCATTGCATCATGATCTGCAAAGAATGCATTTACTATTTCTGCCTTTCTGCATTTAGATTTGACATCTTTATGTCCCAATATATGGTCAATTTTTGTATAGGTTCCATGAACTGCTGAAAAGAAAGTGTACTCCTTTCTGTCTCTACTTAGTTTTCTCCAAAGATCTATCATACCTAACTTTTCTAGTATTCTATTTACCTCTTTGACTTCTTTCTTATTTATTTTGTGATTTGATTTATCTAATTCTGAGAGTGCAAGCTTGAGATCTCCCACTATTATAGTTTTGCTGTCTATTTCTTCTTCTACCTCTCTTAATTTCTCTTTTAAGAATTTAGAAGCTACACCACTTGGTGCATATATGTTTAATTAATGTGGTGTTCTCTTCTTTTTTATAATATAATGGTTCTCTCTAGGAGCAGGTTCCTTGGGGAGGTTTTTTGGAGGCAGCCTTAGTGTCAGTTCAGATCAATAATCACCCCAAATGCAGCCGGATGTTAAAAGTTCAGATCTTTTATTGCTTCCTCC